>NC_056725.1:670013545-670384201 GCF_019279795.1 Protopterus annectens | reverse complement strand
GGTAGTCCAGGGAGGTACATTTCAGGTCATTCACACCAACATGGACAATGACAGAATCATATTTGTACTTGTTGTAGAGTGCCCTGAGTGTGTGCATTATGTGGCAGATCCTGGCACCCGACAGGCAGCAGACAGTAACTTTCTCCTTGTTTAGCCTGGTGAGTGGAACATCAGTTTGCCTAACTATAGATTCACCTATGACTAGAGTGTTGGGTACAGTATTATGCCTTATGGGCTGTGGTTGAGTGGCACACTGAGTTTGTGGGCTATGTGCCATTTGGGTTGTGTTGGGGGTGGAGGTTGCTTGCATTTCTGCATTGGAGGTCTCTGTTGCTTGAGCAGATTTTTATTGAGAGCGTCCACAAATGTAGGTGTGTGTTTTGTGTTTCTATGTGTCTGTTTTGGTGGTGTAGGTTTTGAGGGACTGTGTGATAAGTGTAGTGTAGTGCAAGTGTTTACCTTCTCCTCTTGACTGTCTAGTCCAGTCTTGGGTGAAGAGAGCTTTGCTTCCAGTTTGGCAATATAAGTGCATCTCTCACAGGTTGTAGTGTTGGGTGGTAGGAGGAGAGGGTTGTCTGTGTACATGAGGCAATTGCTGCATTGCCCCAAGATGCCCAGATTCATCAGGTAGACAGGAGAAAACACGGGGAGCTGACCCTTAGACATGCCTGGATAGGTGCTTATTTATTAAGTACTAAAAATTGTTTTTCTCTGGACAAGTGAGGAAAGTTGAGTGCTGTAGTAATTTGTAGTTTATTTAGTGCTTACAACAAGTTCTGAACAAGTGCTGAGCTCAAAGAATTGAATGCTAAAACTAAAAAACTGGATAGTTCTAAGGGAAACTTTGAAAAGCAGAATTTATGGCGCTGGGAAAAATTTAACCCTAGCTAAGTGGCGATGCATAAAGTCTATTTTTTTTTTAATATAACAGTAGCAAATGAGCAAACTGATTTAAACAAGTGGTGGTGCTGCGGTAGCGTTTTCGCCTAACAGTTAGACGTTGCCCGTTCGATACTCAGAGCGTCTTCTGCGTGACGACATGCGTGAACGGGCGTTCCTTCATTGAAGGTTGTGTGCTAGGCCCGGCAAGCCAGCACGTAAAACTCTACTGCCAATCATTAGCGGACCGGAGTTCCGCTGTGGCAACCTCTAACTGGGAAAAGCCGAAAGACTCAAACCAATTAACCAATAAAAAGCTAAAAACTGAGCCCCATTCCAGCAGTCTTTGATCAGACAAGTTCTAACTGCACACTCCTGCCACTAGGAACCTTCTGCAAAAAAAGATGGTCTGGATTAGTGCTCAAGTTATACAAACAAAGCTAGATTCAGCAGGTCTGAATTTAGTCTACTACAGCAAACAAGGCATACCAATGTAAGACTAAGTACTTTTCTGTACACATTAGTGCATACACACACAAAAAATTGATTATCAAGAAATCTTGCTGATACAGCTCCATTGATATTGTCCCCAGTGAAACAAATTTAGTATTAAGGTCACAGATAGCAAATAATATTTTAGTGAGTCACTCAGTATATTAAATTGTAGTAGTTTGTAACCGTTCTGTCTCCAAACAGGAGCAAATACCAATAGATGTCCTTCTATTCATATGCTGCAGTATTCATAACATGAGGGAGTCCGCCTCCGGCTGACTCATACAGTCGGCTAGTATACAAAAGTCTAATGCTACTGTGGGATTTGTGTGATGGCGCACATCATCTAGCATACGTCAGTCATAAAAAGACATCAGGTATAAAGTGAATATCAGCACATACCAACCTCAGAACTTTTTGCCCAAATCCAATCACCTGCTCTCATCACTGCTTGCCAATAAGTTATGAACATTGGTTCAGATAAGTACCCTGTTGTTTTTTTTTTCTTTAATTCTTTGGTATTGTACTGTGATTTTATGCCCACAAGGAAGGGTAAGTGACAGTGTGGAAGGCAGATTCCACATAAGGACTCACATGATCTCTGTTTATTTTCCTTAGGCCCAGACCATGACCATATTGCCTGTGCTATCTGTAAGGCCTTTGTACCCAAAACCCTTCAGAGTCATCTAGCTTCTCTGAAATTATATCTTGAGAACCAATGCCTTAAGCATCTTGTGTATGATATGGAAGCAGCATTGGGCCCTTCAGATGAGCTGCAACCTAAAAAGGCCAAGAAGCCACAGCCTGAGCTTTCTGCTAGTCCCTCTCTTCCAGGCATCCCTTCCAAGGCTGATGTGGGCCTGGAGGCTGTAGCGGAGTTGGTAGATGTTCCTTTGATAGGTACCACAGTGGAAGCCATTAAGGACCCTACTAGCATGTGCACAAGTGAATCGCAGGCATCCCACTCGGGCGTAGAGTGGGAACCACAGTTTGTAATTATTGAAGACCCATGTCACCCAAATCATCGTGTGGGAGGATGTGCCTGACCCATCCACCTTCCACCATATGGAAGCTCCTAAAAAGAAAACAGTCAAGACTAAAGATGTTTCTATGGTTCCCCAGGATCAAACACTGGATTGGCAGGCCTACTCCCAAGGCCTATTCAATGCCTTTATTGCCCTATGTCAGACCTCGGTTACCTCTCTTTCTTGTCCTACCTTTCCTCCCTCTATTTCCTTAAAGAGAACTTCTGAGGATATTTCCTCAGATGATGCGGAATCATCAGGAGATGACTCTTTGGCTTATTTGGCCCAAATTTCTTCCCCCTTGGGTTATGCCTCACCAAAAGAGGACTCTAACGGTACAGATTTTCCTGGGGAGGCTATCTCCTTTAGTGAAACTATTCTGAAGAAGAAAGAGTTCTTAAAATGGAATTGTTGCCAAGTATCTGGCATAAAAAAGAGATACTATGACCTCCTACAAATGGACTCTCCCTCTCCATCTGACATTCTCCCGTCCTGCTGGCCTTCTTAAATGTCTTTACAGCTGCTTCTAAGTGCCCTGACTCCCAGCCTCCAACCCTCAAGTGCCCAGATAGTTTTTATAAGGTGCTTGAGGACTCCAAAGTTCTCTTCAAAGCCCCCTCTGCAGACCCAGCTACCATATCAATCTCTGCAGGCAAGGAATTCAAATTACTTCCTTCTACCTCCTTGGTTCCCTCAGATAAGGAGAGCAAAGTCATTGAGAGATTAGTGAAAAAGGTATAAACCTCTGCTACTTTGGCCTTCAGGGCAATTAACTATCAAACTCATATGACCAAATTCTCTCTGACACTCTATTTAAATGCAGAAAAGCTTATTTCTGAGCTCCCTGATTTTCCCATCAAGGCTAAGCTCTCCTCCATGCTTAATTCTTCAGACCAGGTTACAAGGCACTCCATTAAGTGCAGTTATGGTGCTTTGGAGCACTCAGCTAGAGCAGCTGCATCTGGATCTGTCCTGAGGAGGTATTCATGGTTCAGGCTCCAACCTTTGCCTGATGATATAAAAGCTAAGGTCATGGATGCCCCTCCAGACAAGATAGCCTTGTTTGGCAACTTGGCTGCAGAACTATTTAAATATTTACAAGAAAAGGGCAAGGAGCTGCAAGATCTAAAACATATCTTTGTTTCCCCGTCCCCGGGTTTCAGAGGAATTACCCTACCAAAACTGCTTTTGTCAGAAAGCAGGCTAGGCTACCATCTGCCAGAGGTAAGAGGGATTCCATGAAACAAATCCCTACAAAGTTTGCTTCTTCTATTCCCACTCAGAAGCAGCAGTTTCAGGATAAGTCTGGTAGTCTGTGACTTCCCGCCTCCAGTCCCATCTACTTTTGTCTCTTCACCTCCCTCTTTCTCTCCCTGCTTGGAATCAGATAACCCAGGACTCTTGGATCCTTTCCATCATCCAGAAAGGATATTTCATAGTGTGGGTAACTCTTCCCTCCTTCAGGGGGATTTCACAACCCCAAAAAGAGAAACTGGAATTTTTCCCCAGGTCATATCCAGCCTTCTCTCTCATGGCAGTATTCAGGAAGTCCCAGTCACTCAAGCGAGAAAAGTATTTTACTCCAGGATGTTCCTGGTTCCCAGGAAGGATGGTCCCTGGAGGCCCATTCTAGACCTTTCCCATCTAAACACCTTTTTGAAAGTCCCTACCTTTCGTATGCTGATGTTACCCACCCTTCTCTCACTCGTACTTCCCCAGGCCTTTATGGTGTCATTGGACATCAAAGATGCCTACCTTCATATCTCCAGTCACCTCCGGCTCAGAAAATGCCTTCACTTTTCTGTTGCTTCCTCACCTTTGCCCTTTGGTCTGTCTATGGCACCTAGGGTCTTCACAAAATGCTTAGCTCCTGTCATAGCCTACTGCAGACTAGAGGGTAGACAGATTTTTCCTTACCCAGATGACCTTCTCCTCCAGGCCCCATCCCCAGAGATCCTTCAGGAGAATCTCTCCTTCACTATGTCTCTCCTGGAGAATCTAGGTTTCACAAGAAACTATCAGGTCTACTCTAACACCTTCCCAAGACCACATTTTTCTAGGCTGCAGGATTCAAACAGAGAGGATGCTAGCCTCCTTACCTCCAGAAAGGGTCCTGGCTGTTACTTCCCATTTCCAGGACCTTTTACCCCTTCAATCGCTGACTGCCAGGGACTTTTTGTGCCTCCTGGGCTTCATGGCCTCAGCAATTCCCATGCTTCCTTTAGCCAAGTTACACATGATAAAATTCCAGTGGTTCTTGAGGACAGTTTGGATGCAGCATTCCCATCCTCTGGACTTTGTTTTTCCACTCCTACTGTTTGTAAAGGGAGTTAGACTGGTGGATTCTTCAGGTTGCAAGGAATTCAACTCCACCCTTACACTCACCTCTCATCACTCAGGAGTTGTACACAGATGCTTCAGATTTAGGATGGGGTGAAGCACTGGAATACTGGAAAGTCAGAGATCTCCAGTCCAAACAAAGGAGCATATCAACATAAAGGAAATGAGGGTCTTGATTTTCACCCTCCAAATCTTCAAACCTATGCTTTCCCCAGGGGTCCTAAGGTTGTTCACAGACAGCACCATGGTCCTCTGGTATGTGAACAAACAGGGGGTCAAAGTCTTACCTCCTGTACAGACTGGCTTTACAGGCTTGGGAACTAGCCTTGCAGAGCAATGTCTCTCTTCACTCTTCACTCAACTTAGAGTGTTGTGGCAGACACACTCAGCAGGGCCATGATTCAGTCCCACAAATGGATGTTACACAGGGAATGCATTTCTGGACATGGTACATTGATGGGGTTTACCTCAGATAGATTTCTTTGCCTCCCTCATGAACAGACAACTTTCCAAATGTTTTGCCAGGATCCCACATCCCTTGGTATGCAAGGTGGATTCTCTGTCTTTCTCTTGGACAGGGATGTTTCTATATGCAACCCCCCCTTTCCACTTCTCCAAAAGATCCTGCTAAAAATCCTGTAGGATCAACCAAAAATCTTGCTGGTGACCCTGTTTTGGCCAAGACAGCATTAGTTCCCCTTCCTCCTGCATTTAGCCAAGGGCAATCACCACAAGTTATCCCACAGAATGGGCCTACTCACAAAGGACAAGGGAACTTTAATACATCCACAGATGTCAACTCTAAACCTGATCCTGTGAGTGATGGGCTTTTAATTCCCTTCAGACACCTTTTTTCAGAGGAAGTGCTTCAAGTTCTGCAGGAGGCGAGAAAACTCACAAAGAGGTTTTCCATCTGGTGTCTCAAAAAGGATTTACAACCACTGTTAGTGGATGCCCCAGTGGTTTTGGGCTATCTGTGTGAACTGATGAAGAGTGGGCTGTCTTACTCTTCAGTTAAAGCCCATCTTTCCACTATCTCTGCATGCCTGCTTATGTCTCCACCTTTAGCTTCTAGGTTGGAAGTTAAATTGTTTTTAAAAGGCGTCCTTCGCATCAGACAACCAAGAAAACCAGTTCTTCTTCCTTGGGATCTCAGTTTTGTTTTGGAGAAACCTACACTTGCTTATTTGAGCCAGCAAGTTCCTCTTCTCTACAACACTGCACCTGGAAAATTGTTCTTCTTGTGGCAATTACTTCTGCCAGAAGGGTCTCTGAGTTACAAGCTCTGATGTCTACCTCTCCCTTCGCAGTCTTCCACATGGATAGGGTCTCTTTACACACTTTCCAAAGCTATAGCCTTCTGTTATTTGGCCAATGGAAGGAATCTCTCCTCTCCTGTTAGGGCACATTCCAGTAGGGCACTGTCCTCCTCTGGAGCCTTCTTTAATGGGTTGCACACTTTCTCTATCCTGGAAGCAGCTACCTGGTCTTCTATTCTTACCTTCACTAAACACTATAAATTAGATGTCATCTCCAGGTCCAGGGCTGGGTTTGCCAGAACTGTTCTGCATGGCTTTGTGGAAAATGCTTCCCAATTCTTTATCTGCATGAGCTTTGGCACTCTCCCTCATGTTATGAATATTGCAGCATATGAATAGAAGGACATAAAATAGTTCTGTAATATTTTACAATAACCATAGATGTCCTTCTCTTCTATATGTAGTAGAATTGCTTTTCTCCCTGCCTTGCCCCTGATTCTTGCCTGCCCCCTGGTGGTGTGTTTTCCTCACCTAATATCAGGCTGGTGCTTTTGCAGCATTCAGTTCCGAGGTTGGTATGTGCTGACATCCACTTTATACCTGACGTTTCTTTATGACCAACATACACTAGCATCGCACATACCCCACAGTAGCATTAGACTGTTGTATAATGGTCTGACATACAAGTTAGCTGGAGGCAGACTCCCTCATGTTATGAATACTGCAGCATGTAGAAGAGAAGGACATCTATGGTTACGGTAAGATTTTACACAACTATTCTTTATAACAGTACTGGGATGTTACCTTTCATAAACTAACAAATAAGACACAGGTACAAGCTTTTATAAAGGAATATGTGACATACCTCACTTAAAGTCTTGTTTCACTTTTTATATGTAGGTTGTAGAATAGGTAAGCTGTTGTGATACAATTCAACCTGTTGTACCAATTTTATGTGAGCAGTTTCTTAATAAAAATAGCAAACTTTTTATTAAGAACATACCCATATTCTACTGTATCTCTTGGTGATGTAATTATAGGAATATCTTGGGGGTATATCCATGGAATTTAAAGAATGGCACTCTGTGCATGCAATCAGCCTTGTGCTGTCCCTCTAGTGATGTCATAGAGAATAAAGTTCAGCTGAAATTTCTCGGAGATCAGCATATGAAAAAGTGCTTTTGAATGTTTTATAAAACAAATGATAGTATATTGAAGGAACGATCTGAGGGCAAATGTAGTTTGGCACTGGGTGCACCACAAGTATAAAACTTTTTTGAAACACTTTAAAATTCAAAGCAGATAAAACATAAAAGTAAGCAGGGAAGAAATAAATTAAATATTGTAAATGGGTAGGTGATATCAAGAGCAATTTTAGCTGCAACTAACTAGGGTGTTGGAATTGTATTCTGCAGAATACTGCTGCCTTAACTATCACTGTATCACTAAAATTATCCAGGGACTGCAGATGACTCACAGTCAGAATGTTAGAGATGTAACTTTAATAGGTCTGGAAAGCAGGTTATACTTTTACTTCTATAGTCCCTGTAGAAAATGGTTTTCCCGTTTCAGGTTTAGAAAGAGTTCATTAAGTTCATAAGCCAGAATGAAGCAGAAAACACAATAATCTTGATTCTTCTGCCTATCACAGTCATTTCGCAAATCCAAAGAGCAGCCAAATAGTAACGGAAGAGGAGCAGAAGTCTGATTCTGTACTCATTACAGGCTACAGTAACATTTCTTTTAAACCAAAGAGGATTTATATTTTAACCAAAGTGGCTAGAACACACATATGCAATTATAATTTCCACATATTCAGTAAAGGTGTAAACTTCCTGCACTTCTGCATCTAAGAGGACATTCCAGTTCTGGCGTGCACCATAATGTGGTATGATGTCTGTTGGATATGCATTTCAAGATACTTTCTCTGTGCAGTACGCTGTTAAAAAACAGACATGCTTTGCTACACAGGCAACTGATACAAAGTTGTCACTATAAAATATGGTTAAAATGCATAAACTGAAGTTCAAACCAACCCTTTAAAAATTATCTCATCTTATTGTCCGGAATGACCTAATTTCAGGAGTGAAGCTGTGACTTTCAGGAATTACAGTTACTTGTTTTACTTTTAATATTAGTTTTGTCTGCCTTAGTAGATTGTGTCAAAACAGTTTAAATGAGACAAACTGTCAAAAGAAACAGAATCATGAGGGCTAAAGGCATAATAAAAAAAGTTGATGTACTGGTTAAGGTGTTTACATCATAGGCATAGGATAGGGTATAGGATTTGTTTCTTTCCTTTTTTGCAAATTGGCAAGGCATAAAATGGCCTGGAAGGGTAGCTAGCCCAGTCATAAACTATTAAAGAAAATCAAGCATTTGGAAGTGTAGTTCAATAATTTCACATCTAATGTTGCATATATCCTAATAACCACTAGGTGGTGCTGCTGTACTACAATAGGACCTGGTCATGCTACAAGTCCAGTTTCTTCTATTATCTTACTTTAACATCTGAGAAGATGATTAATTTATCACACATGCACTTGTGTATGTGCACACATGTATGTATGTATGCATGTATGGAGATATATAAATTGCATATATATAGATATATATATATATATATATATGTGTGTGTGTGTGTGTGTGTGTGTGTGTGTGTATATATATATATATATATATATATATATATATATATATATATACACACTGCGGTGGTGGTGCTGCGGTAGCTGTGTCGCCTCACAGTTAGACATTACCCGTTCGATTCTCAAATAGAGCGTCTTCTGTGTAGCGACATGTGTGAATGGGCGTTCCTTCGTTGAAGGTTGTGCGTTAGGCCCGGCAAGCCAGTACGTAAAAATCTACTGCCAATCATTAGCGGACCGGAGTTCTGCTGTGGCGACCCCTAACCGGGAAAAAGCTGAAAGACACAAACAAGATATATATATATATATATATATATATATATATATATATATATATATATACTGCAGCTACAGTCATGCAAGGTTCTAGCACTGCTGTGTTTAAACAGGGAAGCAGAATACAAACTGTTATTACACAAATCGGGTAAAGACAAAAACAGTGGGACAACAAAGGCTCTAAGTCAGGGACAGATATATATTAGAAAGCTGTTGTTGTTTTAGACATTGCATTAGAATGCACCTTTGGAGGGATATGAAGTCTGAAACTGCAATTTCTGCCTTTATTTAATGTCTGCTGTCCGAAATGATTTACTAGAAAACCACATATTTCATGAAAAATAGAAGAAAATGTAAGGCAAAAATCAGGTGTATTTTAGAGGTGCATGATTAGGTTGTATTTCCTTGCCAGGTTCATTCACACACAGGTAACATGACTAGAACACCGATCAAAATAATACGGCAGCCTGTAATGCTAAATTATGTTACATTTTTTAACATCATACATCACTTTCCATTAAATAAATGCATTTTCAGTGGCTTTGTAATTTGATCTACCATGAATAATACTGTATTTGATGAATATATGGTATCTAAGAGCTATGAAGCGATCTTGTTGAGTCAAACATTTATGCGGTAACTTATCGTGCATTACAAAACACAATGACTCTGGATTTTTATTTAATGCCATTAGCTAAATAATTTTTTTCTTCTCTTTGACAGCACCATGTAATCACATACCTATTCATGAAAAAAAAAATATCCACACTTTCAGAATCCCTGACATGTCAGAAAACATTTTCAGAATCCCTGACATGTCAAAAAGACTTGTCTTGCAGTAATGCTTTTAAAGCCAATCCAGTTATGCTGAGTGATTCATGCGAATTGTTAACTGCAGGTAGTTCTTTGCTAAGATTGTTTACATGTCTGCTGTACTCGTGGTGCAGCTATCAATGTCACAAAAGGATAAGTCTGAAGAGTAAAATGTAACTCACTGAGGGAAAAGTAACAAAAAATAAATAAACAGGAAACTACATATGTAAGTATTATGCTAACTGTAAACCAAAATAAAAGAAGTTTGTGTTCTTTTTATTTTGATTCTTGGTACTATGCTAGCTGCCTTTGGGGGTCATTTTAAGCCTAGCCAGTTTCCTTCAAACGTGAGAATTAAATCCTGCATGCTGAATTTGTGAAGTAAATAACTTAACACCAACTGTTAATAGGCAAGCAGAGAACTTGATGGGATTTGAACTCATAACTCATAACGTAAAAGACCACTGCTTGAGCTACAAGGTTACTGAAGCTTTGTTTGTATCAAGATTATATCATCCCTAATGGGACATAAACCCACAACCCCTAATTTAGGAAGCAAGGCCTTATCCATTAGTGCACTGGGACCTATAGGGATACACACTGAGGTTGAAGATATAAATGCCTGTAAACTAAAGGAGGAGGCCAGCACACCCCTAAGTAAATTTCAGTGTAAGCATTTAGGATACAAGCAGTATATCTTACTGTTTTGCTTAAGGTGTAGAGTTCTACATATGTGAAGTTCCAAGCTGCATTACATGCCATATGTCTAGATATATAATTTTAATTTGCTAACAATAACATTGCAAAAAAATGTCAGCAGACTGCAGGTGTAGGCTAAAATGCTGTAAAGAGGATAGTCACATGGGCATTGTTCAGCTAGTTAACATAATTCCATGTAAAACTTACCTAATAACAAAAGAATTAACATGTTTCACTCAGAAGCTGAATTCTTTTCAGATATAGTAGCACCCAAGTAGCTCAAGGTAGTCAAATTAGTTTGGGTACATAGCTGAAAAATTATCTGTAATTTAATGCTCCCACCCCAATTTTTCACTTGCAGCTCTCATTTTATTTTACAATTTGTTTTCCAGGTGTGTGGGCTTGTTGACTTTTTCAGCCACGACCCGGGTACAGAGAAAAACGTGTCAGTATAACATAAGTGCGTAACATAAGTCAAGGTTGAGTGAATATAAACAGTTCTGTAGTTATGGATAAAAGACTAAAATGTTAAATATGATGAGGAGTAGAACTATGAGGTATGCATACTATAATATAATGCATCCAATATGTACAAGTGAAACCATATAGTAATATATACAGAGAAAGAAAGAGAGAACGTGAGTGTGAGAGAGAGAGAGAGAGAGGGGGAGAGAGAGATAAGCCATACAAGTAGGTACTGTTGTTTGAAGCATCAAAAAGGGTTTCTTTTAGGGAATTTTTGAAAGTCTCTAAGGGGAGGTTACACTTTACTTCATTTGGTAAGTGGTTCCAGAGAGCAGGTCACGTACTGAAGGCTTGTTCATCTACAGCTTGTTTGAATTTGGCTCTGGAGAGTGTAAGAATGTTATCTTAGCTGCTTATAAGTGTGTAAATTTGGTCTCACAGAAAGAGTTATCTTTTCAGAGTTGACAGTACCCCGATATGAGTATTTTGAATATACGTGTTCCTTGTAGCAGAGGACCTGTACATGCTATTGAGAGTCAGAGTATTGTCCGTAGTACTTCACTGTGATGTATCCTTTGTTCAGCTAGGAAAGCAAATTTGCACATTTTTACTTAAAATTGTGTCTCTTAACCACATGAATCCTGCTTGCAACGCTCCTGTCTCAAAATGTTTCCTTATTTGGAAACAAATTAATCTTTCCCTTGAAATTTAATATAACTGTAATGTTGGGGAGGTAACCTTCCCCTTTTATAAAAAATATGTAACATTTGAAAGCAAGTGGAAGGGCTCACTGTTGATTAAATTACCACAGATCTAGCACAACTGCGTGTATGCTAACACTTCATGGCACACCTGCTCATTACCATTTGCACTAAATGGCAAACACCTTAGTTCCCACTACTCTGATCATTACCTAGCCCTCTCACCACCCGATCCTGATAAACTGGTTTACCTTACCAGAGCACTAATCCTAACCCTGAAACTCCTGCCTGGTCCCACACCCTCACCTGAGCCCTCACTCCCTAACACTAACTGTAAAACTCCCCTCCCACCCCCTAAACATAAACCCCCAACTGCTGCCTAACTAAAACTCTACTCCTCCCTCAAACTTAATGTCTTTGATCACTGAGAAAACCTAAATTCGACTCATTCTCCCTAAATCTAAGCCTTTGATCACTTTCTAAACCTAGAACTGCACACCATAGCTCTCAACCAACTAGGGACATATTTCAACAGAGTCAGGGACAAATAGACAATAATCAGGGACAAACAGGGACACTTAAAATATTAGTGGTATTAGCGTAAGACATTGACTGATTATGACAATGTGAATTAATAGACATTTCCTGATGTAAGAGACATCTATTGCTCTAATTAATGTCATTATTTATTAAGTGTAATTCACCACCTTTTCTCCAACAGTCACCAAAGTTTGGAGCTATTAAGAGGGACAGAGCTAATATTTGAGTCAAAATCAGGGACAGTTGAGAGATATGCTGCACACACCTTTCCTAAACCAAAAATCCCTGATCACTCCCAAAATCTAAAAATCCCCATCTTGTTCCCTGGGTTGATTTTTTTTTAATAAACTATAGTAAATTGTGTTGAAGATGTAAACTTCACTACAATTTCTTCTAAATAAAATATCCACTCCAAGTTTACTTTTTGTTTTTATTTATTTATGTTGTTTTTTTAAAAAAAAGCAAAAACACAAGACTGCCACAAAAGCTTTAGAACTCACTTGTCCTGCACAAAACAGTCCAGAATAAAAAACAAAACAAAAAAACAAAACACCAGGACTTTGAGATGGCTGTAGAATTCAATATAAAAATCTTTATTTGACACAAGCGCTTTCGTGGGTGACCCCACTTCTTCAGATGTCTAATACATTTTAAAAACAGCTCTTGATTTAAATATCCTCTTGAGACACATGATTAAAACCAACTAATACATTGTTCTGGTGTAAACAAGCACTTTCAATTTAAAGCAACATTCTACAAGGTACATGCCATTAACTAAACTAGAAATCTGAATGTATATGTATACACTTCTAAAAGCCTATTTATATAGTCTCTAGATTGTAATTCAAATTTCCATAACATTTCAGTTTGCAATCAAAAGCACAGAATATATCTGCACATATTTACATTTTCCACTTATGTTCTCCAAAGCACATAAAAGCCTGTAACAAGAAGTCAGTGATTTATCATGCAAATAATTCCACAGCATATCTTACCTAAAAACTGCATTTATACTGCTACATTTTAAAATGTATTAGATATCTGAAGAAGTGGGGTTACCCATGAAAGCGCTTGTGTCAAATAAAGATTTTTATATTGGATTCTACAGCCGTCTCCAAATCCTGGTGTTTTGATTTTTTTTTTTTTGTTATTTAAATTGTCATATGGCTTCACACGTATTTTCTTTGAAGTCATAAATGTCTAACTTTTCTTGTCAGCAATTACTCTAAAGAAAGTTATTTACAGAATTTCCTGATAAGTGATATCAGTGCACTGTTCAGGCATACTGTTTTCTATACCTGCTACTCTGTTTACAGCATGGCTACATTTTCTTCAAGTTCTCTTAGGCTCAGATACATCTGTGTAGTATTATAAAATAAAACAAGTACCAGGTGATAACTTGGTTACACATTTTTATAGATGATGGTGTTAGGTTGATGCAAATTACATGAAAAAATGCATTAATATGTTTGCACATTACTGGAAGAAAGCAGTAACCTAGTTAACATATTATGTGGTTCAAAACAAGAACTTGGCCTAATAAAGGATTTTGCTCTGAGTCTCTGTAGTGTGAGCATTTTGTACCAGTTTTGCATTATATGTTTATAGGTACTTACTCTAGGCTATTGATATGTGAAGATCATGCAGGATTATTCAAAAAATCACAACCCATTGATTGTAAATTTTATGGCAAATCTAATTTATCACTGCATGATGCATTATACAAAATGGCAGCCTCTCTCCAAAGTGCATGATGCAAATAGTTTGTGACTGTGGCAGTACTGTTTCATTCACATAATTGCTTCCTTGTGTTATATTTATGTGTAGTCATGTGACTTATTATTGTTTCCCATCTTACATGTTGTAAAAAGCTGATAATCACAACTGCAAAATGACACTTACACTGCTTGTATGATCAGATGTAAGGGAACATGCACCTGCAGTTTTAGGAAACAGAAGCATGTTTTAATATTTGACAATATAATATAATATATTGGTGTGGGAGAAATGGAAATAAAACTGAGGAAAACTTTTCCTGAACTATTAAAAAGTTAATGAAAAGCTGGGGTTGAATTTGGGCTGTCTGGGTAGTTCCAATGACCCTTGTTTCCCTGAATGGATGATGTACCATATGTTTTTTTTACCATCTAAAGTTACCATCTACCACTATTCATTTACCTCTTGGTTTTCTTATTTTATTCTGAAAACTCTGTCAGCATATCACCTTCTCACAACATGACTAATTTTGCTCTTTGACAACTGTCCTCTTGAAGTGTGTCACCTGACGTTTAAGCCTAGCCATTCTATCACCTTTCACATTTTGAACAGCAACACAGTTGCTATAGAAGGAAGAAGTAAAACTTGTGTGTACTATGAACCGTAAATGATTATAGAGGGCATAGAAACAATTGTTTGGTTAAGGTTAAATAAAGTACAATACTAATACATGGTTTAGTTCACCTTAAGAAAAGCTGGCGGAGAACCGCTTTTAAACGACACTAGGTATTGTTGCATATCTAAATTTTGTTCACTGAAGACATGGTCATGTTTGTCATCTGAGATTTCTTTGCTCTGTAATAAGTGTGATCACTATTTCTTTATATTTCTGTTATGACACTGAAAGCAAGCTTCAGGATGACTTCAAGAGGAAGTGACAATCAAAGAAAGTATTCATTTAATGATGCAACATCTTGCATAAGTTAAACATTATAGCTCATGCATTACCAATGGGCAAACCAACAAATCTAACCTTTATATACCATACATATTTCTTAAAAAGTATACACTCATACAGTAAGCTGTGCTGAAGATTCCCTGTGGCTTATCTGACAACATCCACTTGAATATATGTAAGTAAAAAAATATAAATAGCATTTATATATAAGATGAGAAGGCAAACTTCCTGTTTGTCACTGGCCAGTTGATTGTCACTCAAAATGCCATCAGTGTATGGTCAACTGCATCTTGTAATGATATTAGACTCAGAGAAGATGGAGAAGGTTAGCATAGTTGTCATGTTTTTGTTACTTTCTCCATGTTTACCATGTTTGTGTGATCTCAGAGTTAGTATACTTATTTTCTGAGGTCACCTCATCTTTTCATAGTGCCTAAGAATAACTAATTTGGGAATGTGAGTCTCAGGAAAAGGATACATGCACCATAAATTGCACCCATAGTACAGACTGTAGGGGCAGTTTACATCATTATAGTAGATACAGCATATAAACATTTCAGTATGCTCAAACCTATGATACAAGCCTTGTGGCAGTTTTGGGACCTGCTATAGTACATACCGAAACACAGAATAAATGGCAGAAAAACAGACTTTCATATATTAAGTCCAAGGTGGCCATTTCCTTAAATATTCTCTTTTTTCTGAGGGACAGTGATCTTGGAGTTGGTATACCTAATTTGAGGGGGGTCATCAGGGAATGCAAGGGGCTTGCCCCCCCTGTAAATAAGAAGTACGAAGGAGAAGAGTGATATTTTTTTCTCTGCTTACCGGCACTCAGTATTTCGAGTGCTGTCATTTCAACATTTCAATAGAGAGCCCTTGTGGCAGTTTAATGAAAATACTGTCGGACTCTCACAACCAATTGTCAGTATCAAATAAGGGCAACTGTTCAGAATGCTGATTCATTTACAGGAATATAAACTGTGATGTAATCTGAACACCTGAAAGTATGAAATATCTATAGTATTCTTTTACCATGTATTGCGATTTTTGAGATTATACTATTGCACGTCATCTTATTTGTTTATTAACATTTTTTATTTCAAGTGGGAAATTCAGCCAACCATGTGTTGTAACACTGCTGGTAATGTATAATCTTGTCTATGTATTGCACTTACCTGACTTCCACAAGCATTCAAAGACTATTGTAATGAACAAAACGTGGTGTGTTGGTTTTCGTTTCTTCTTCTTTTTTTTTTTTTTTGAATTGTGGGTTTTCTAGCACTTATATATTTTTGTTCTCTATTCCAGGCTAAACAAGTCCTCTTAGAAAACACCTCTCAATGTAAGTAAAAAATAAGAGCTTAGAAATGTTTCTTGTTTAGAATTATAGATACAAATGCATGATGTTTTCATAATGGTTAATGTGATGAAATGTTATTGCTACTTTATGATGACTAGAAGGTAAATGAGCTCAGGACTCAGTAGTGCAAGTCCCAAAGCAAATGGAAATTAAGGAATGTATATTGTCTGAAATTGCTTTATCTCACAGGCATATCCCCCTGAAGTCACAACTGCAGAAAGTTTCTTGGACAAAAATGGTCCCAGAACTATGAGGAATATCCTAGAATGTTGGTAATAACACACTGTTGTGCATATGTGAAACAGCCATGAGTGTTGGGAGTAGGTGATCACATACAACAGAATTGCCAGTATTGTTTAAGGCAAACAGAAATACACACAGTTTCTAAGCCTTCTCCTTGAGCCTTGGATGTAAGCATTAAATGTATAATTAGCTCAGAAATATGAATGTAGAAGCAGAGACGAGGTAAGATGAGGTCCATGAAAGCAGCAAAACCCAGAAGACCTGGGGAAGGATTTTTGTGAAATTAGCATAGTTTTATCATATCCTCAAAAGAAGAAACTGTAACTAGATAGATTTTTTTGGTCATCCTGGGAAATCAAGTCATAGAAAATGACAGTTAAATAGTTTATATGAGCCTCTCAAATGCTACAAGGAACAGGATGTCATTGAGGAGGAGGCTGAATGCCATAGACACAGATACACCAGGACTTTCCAGCCATGTGAGGCACAGAGTTCCGTAGTTAACATGTGTGTTGTTGACTGAGGCCATTGCATTATATCTCCAGCAGCATAGATGGCCCAAGGATTTACTAGCACAGACTACATTGGCATCACCACTGGCAAAGTCACTCGGGCATGTATTCTCTGCTGTTGTCATGCTAACCTGCCAGCATCAGTCAACATGATTTGCAAATGTACAAGATACAATGGACTGCTGAATAAGGCCACAGCTGCAGTTTACTGTTTGGTTGGCCTATTTATCTTGGCTGCTAATAACAGAGACAATAAGCCAGTAATTTCCAGCAGTGGTCATAACCCCGATTCCTTCAGTTTCTAATACTTTTGTTTCCACCTGCACTGGGTAACAAATCTCCTCCTGTACTTGTTAGCATTCCATATGACTTTATAGCTTAAACAACCCTTATCTTTAGCTGTATACACACACACACACACACACACACACACACACACACACACACACACACACACACACACACACGCACACACAAAAATTATACTTACCTGCTAATCATTCTGAGACAAAAGCAATTCTCGCAGCTGTACTGAGTAATGACACAATGATTAACATGTGCAAATATGGGAGTGCAGCCTGCTTTGCTGCCTTCCTACTCTTAATTCCCAAGCCACGTCCCCCAGATACTCAAATTTAACCCTGCTGTACCACACCTATAAATCTTATCTGACACACCTCTTAAAGCCAGACAACACATTCAGACACCTACCCTTAGCTCAGACATTCTACTAACGTTTACACTCCACACAGGACACACAATCTCAAGTCAAAGCACATCCTCAGACATGAGAACGCCACCTGCTGACACACTACTGTAATATTTTCCATCTCAGCCTTACTCTAATATTCATTCCCATATATTGCATTCTACAAGCAGTCACTCTTCCTCCTCACATACCACTAGTCCGAGAACAATTAAACTTGTGTCTCTGTCAAGGATACTTATATTCTGTAGCTTACTTCACCTACGTCTTAAATGTGTGTTCTCAGATCATCCTATTTCTTTCCCTCCCACATCAGTGGCATCATCTTTGACCCATTATCCAGTTCACAAGCCCACTCCAAACTGAGGCTGTCTATCATATGATCTTCTTAATGTTAAAAACGTTCGGCTGATGGCATTCTAGGCTCCCACTCCCCTGATCTCTGTTAACACCTCCTTGTTTCCCAAGTCAGTGCATCCACTGAGTCAGACCACAACTGATTACTAATTAGACTTCCAGTCAAGTTGTCTCAAGATCTATACCTACCCATGGCCTATCTACCACCTTCTGCTTCACCCCACATGTTAATAAAATTCTCCTGTGTATACATCCTTACGTTAAACCAAATAAATGCATCATCATCCCATGCGACCTTAACTTAAACCTTCTGGGCCCAGTTAAGCATGATTTAACTAAATTCTCTGACAAGCAGACCCCACACCTTATCACAATTCTCTTCTTGACATCATCATTGTACCCTATTCCAACAATATGGCATCAGAATTCATTCACCCGCGAATGTTAGTGATCATTACCCATCACATTCTCCCTAGAAACTCTACAAGTTAAACACCCTGACCAAACTAATAACTTCAGACTTAAAACTCCCTCATAAAATCTCCCATCTTCACTCACAGCTTGCCGCTATTGTTTTGTCTCAGATTCTCTCCCTTTCTGATGCTAAAATTGTCACCAATAAATTAATAGACTTGATGCCAAACCCAAGATGATCCAAGTGCAATAACTTGGTTGCCAGCAGTAAAGGTAGTTCAAGTAAAAGGTCTTTATTCACAACAATAAAACAAGCGCTTTCGCTCAGCTTAATGCTGAGCTTTCTCAAGTTCATATTAGAACTGCCAAATGGCAACATTAAATAGTCCTTTCAAAAGTCACTAATTACATAATTGATTATTTAGTTAATGTAATTAGTTACAATTAAATAATACAATTAATAAATGGAAGGCACATCACCAAACCATTAACATGTTTAAACCAAAAATAATATGTCAATGTTGTTTGTTTGTTTAAATCCATAAACTAGATAAGGCAATACAATGGCAAAGAACAGGGTTAAAAAGCAAAATGCCACTACACATAAATGTTTACATTTAAAAATGTTAAAAATATTATACTGAAGATGTTTAGACTTACGTTAAAAAATATATTATTAAAGAATAAATACATAAAACAATTTAAGATATATACAGCTATATGAGGCTGTCTGGAGCTCAAAACCTCACAGGCATGCCATTCTGTTTTTAAGAGCTCTAATGATGTTGATATTGTCATTCAAGCTTGGGGGTCTACTGGCGTCCAACCTTAGTTGCCAGAGAAGTTCTCTGTATTCCAAAGTTGTCTCCCAGTCACCCCCTCTGGCATCTGGCACCACTTGTTCTAAGACCAAAAACCTAAGTTCATAATTGGAGCATGTTAGGGAGTGTTTGAAAAAGGCATTAGAATCTTTCTGTCTAGAGATGTCATAAAAATGTTCATAAATTCTTTTTCTAAGGCTCCTTTCAGTTTTGCCTATATAGAAACTAGTGCAGGTGGTACAGTACCCTAAATAAACTACCCCTTTGCTTGCACAGTTAGTGAAACAGTTGGAGTTTAAAAGAAAGTTCCTAGAAGGGATATATAAACTTGAAGTATTGAATATAGCAAAACATTGTTTGCAGGCTCCACATTTAAATGTACCTGTTCGAGGGACCTGTGTATTCGTCAAAGAATTGTATTTCCCTTCGAATAATTCTTTAAGGTTTGTGTCTCTCTTTCTAGTGAACTTGGGAAAAATGGGTATTACCGTCTTTAGTTCTTCGTGTAGGGTAAGAACTGGCCAATCAATGTCTTTGTATAACTTCTTCTATTTCCACAGAATTGAGGCAATAAGTGTAAGTAAAACTGCCATGAGTTGCCTCCTGTATTTTGCTGTTTGCTGTAGCATTTGAAGAAATACACTTGCCCAAAAGTGGGGGGTAACTTGTTTCTCTGTTGTCAATGACCTCCTGTGCTAAAGTATTAACAAGTGGAACAGGGTACCCTCTTTCTATAAACAAGAACTTTAGAAAATTAATCTCCTGTAAAAAATCACCAAGGGTACTGGACATTCTGGAGGCCCTGATGAATTGTCCCTTAACAATGCCCTTTTTTTGGTAAAAGGGATGCCCACTTTTGAAATGTAAATAAGAGTTGGAAAATGTAGGTTCCCTGTACAGTTTAGATTGTAATGAATGGTTGTCCAGGTCTTTATATAATGTAACATCCAGATAATGAAGTTCAAAATCACTAATAGTGTATGTAAAAGACATTTATTTTCTCTACTGGTTGGGCTGAACATCTAATACACTGCAAAAGATTTTTGGATGACATTTGCATTTTATGGGGGGGGGGCACCCATGAGCAATTTTTGAATTTTATTGAGTACCTCAATTCCACTACTCATTTCTTGTCTTTTGTAGACTCAGAAAATAATCAAAAGGGAATGTGAATAACTTTTAGTTATGTACTTACCATAACTTCAGATGTTTGGGATCCATCTCGCCTACATTCTGTACTGATGGGTTCGGAGCCGATCCTCGGCTCCGACTCGGCACGCTATGCAATAGAGCGAAGTCTCTAATTGGCTGAGCTATTCTATATCCCAGGATGCACCACCACCAATTCCCCAGATCTTGTTTGTCCGCACACATGCACCCACACATGCACTGCTGATATAACATTGCCAGATGTTTCAAGATGAAATGGTGGAACTCGAACCCCCGGTCTCTTCTGATCTCCAAGGCAGGGGGAAGGAGGGTGGGTTATGAGGAAAGTAGGCGAGATGGATCCCAAACATCTAAAGTTATGGTTATGGTTTTGGATGACATTTGCATTTTATGGGGGGGGCACCCATGAGCAATTTTTGAATTTTATTGAGTACCTCAATTCCACTACTCATTTCTTGTCTTTTGTAGACTCAGAAAATAATCAAAAGGGAATGTGAATAACTTTTAGTTATGTACTTACCATAACTTCAGATGTTTGGGATCCATCTCGCCTACATTCTGTACTGATGGGTTCGGAGCCGATCCTCGGCTCCGACTCGGCATGCTATGCAATAGAGCGAAGTCTCTAATTGGCTGAGCTATTCTATATCCCAGGATGCACCACCACCAATTCCCCAGATCTTGTTTGTCCGCACACATGCACCCACACATGCACTGCTGATATAACATTGCCAGATGTTTCAAGATGAAACGGTGGAACTCGAACCGCCCGGTCTCTTCTGATCTCCAAGGCAGGGGGAAGGAGGGTGGGTTATGAGGAATGTAGGCGAGATGGATCCCAAACATCTAAAGTTATGGTAAGTACATAACTAAAAGATGTTATGTGATCCTATCTCGCCTACATTCTGTACTGATGGGACAGCGTCCCTAGCACCTGATTCCTGGGTGGCTCACTGGAAAACACTCCTGAGAACTGTGGAACCGAAGGAAGCTCGCCCCCAAGATGCCACATCCAATTTGTAATGAGAAATGAAGGTGTGAGGAGAAGACCAGGTAGCCGCAGCACAAATGTCACTAATGGCAAGCTTAGCATGAAATGCTGTTGAAGTAGCCATAGCCCTTGTAGAATGAGCTTTCACAGTGGTTGTAAGCTCTCTATTAGAAAGAAAATAAATATGACTAATACAGTCTCTGATCCACTTGGCAATAGTGACCTTCGTGATGGCTTTGCCCAATTTATTATCTGAAAAGGACACAAACAACTGATCTGTTTTTCGTGTTTGATCCTATCTAAATAGAAACGCAATTGTCTGTGGACATCCAATGAATGGAAGATATATTCTGCTCTGTCTGAGTAATTGGGGAAGAAAACTGGAAGTTCCAAAGACTGTTGAAGACAGAAACTGGAACAAACTTTGGGAACAAAAGATGGATTGGGCCTAAGGGATACTCTATCCTTGTGAAAAACCAAGTACGGCGGGTTGACACATAGGGCCTGAAGTTCCGAAACTCTTCTGGCTGATGTAATTGCCACCAAAAAAGCGGTCTTCCAGGTAAGAAATTTCAAGTCAGAAGTTGCTGCCGGTTCGAAGGGGGAAGAGGTCAAGGCACCTAATACGAAATTGAGATCCCATGGTGGAGCAGGATAAAAAACTGGAGGACGTAGCAGCCCAGCACCTTTCATGAAGGCTTTACACAACTTATTGCTCATCAAAGATGGGTCTGTACTTGCATGAAAATTAGAAATAGCTGCTAATTGAACCTTAATGGTAGAGACTGAAGACCCTTGATTGAATAGGGGAAGCTAGGAATTTCAAACCGTCCGCCACTGGGGCAGTAATGGGATCTAAACCCCGGAGTTGGGCCCAAATGGCAAATCTCTTCCATTTACTATTATACATTTTCTTAGTCAAATGTTTGTGGGCTGAGGACAAGATATGTATAACTTCTGAGTCTAAAACCTGGATCCTGACTATAGTCGGAAGATGAGGAGTCAAGCTGTTAATTTCAGAGAGTGAAGGGACTAGTGAAGCTGTCCCGACTGGTGGATCAAGAGATCTGGAACCTGGTCCAGGAACCATGGGCCGTCCAGTGCGTATTTCCAAAGAAATGGCAGCCAGACTTGATGAGGCCAGTATGGGGCAACTAAAATCATCTTGCACTGCAAGTGAATCGCCTTCTGGATCACCCTGGGGAGAAGGGGAACCGGAGGAAAGGCGTACAGTAAGCCGTTGGGCCAAGCTTGGACTAGGGCATCCTTGGGAAACCTCCCCTGACTCGGGGTAAGAGAAAAGAACTGAAGACATTTCATGTTGAGAGGGGTTGCAAAGAGGTCGCAACAAGGAGTTCCCCATCTTCTGAAGATCTGAGATGCTACTCTGTCGTTCAGAGACCACTCGTGCGGGGAGAGAATGGTTCTGCTCAGTCTGTCGGTTATTACATTGGATCTCCCCGGAATATGTGTTGCTACCAAGAAACGATTGGTTGCAACAGCCCAATTCCATACTCTCATGGCCTCTCTGCAAAGAGGCTAGGACCTGGTCCCTCCCTGCTTGTTCAGGTACCAGACTACTGACATGTTGTCGGACTGAATGGCAATCATACCTTGGGGGAGGAAGCAGTGTAGTTCTTGGAGTGACAGAAGCACTGCTCTCATTTCTAGTATATTGATGTGTAGGGAAGTCTTGCCAGGATGCCACTTGCCTTGAACTGACCTGCCCAGGTAATGACCCCCCCACCCCTTCTGGGAGGCGTCCGTAGTCAAAGTGGCCACTGGAGGAGGAGGAATGAAAGGTCGCCCCTGATCCAGGTTGGACGAGATAAGCCACCAACGGAGGTCCTGTTTGCACGTCTCCGTGATTATGATTTGGTGACTGAGAGGAAGCTCCTGATACGACCACTGGACCGATAGGAGCCACTGGAGAATCCTCATGTGTAATTTTGCTAAGGGCACCAGGAGAACGGTAGCTGACATGGAACCCAACAGTTGTAGGACCATCCTTGCTGGGGCTTGGCAAGCAATGCTCGGACTTGAGATTGTAATGTTTCTATTCTCTCTGTAGGAAGATAGACTCGCATTTGCCTTGAGTCTATGTCTACCCTGATAAACTGTATAAGCTGAGATGGCAGCAACACAGACTTTGCCCAATTGAAGGTGATTCCTAGGGAGGTTCCTAGAGATATAGTGGCTGCTAGGTTCTGTAATAGTAGATGCCTGGAGGTGGCAGTTAGGAGCCAGTCGTCTAGATACGGAAACACCTGGAATCCTAGACTCCTCAGGTGAGCAGTCACCACCGCCAAACATTTGGTGAACACCCTGGGGGCTGTGGTGAGACCAAAGGGCAGTGCACAGAACTGGAAATGACTGTCTCCCAGGCTGAAGCGCAGATGTCTCCTGGACGCCTGATTTACCAGAATGTGATAATAGGCGTCCTTGAGATCTATGGAGCACATCCAAACACCTTTCTCCAGAAGCGGGAGAATGGATTGTAAGGTGACCATCCGGAACTTGGACTTCTTGACTGATCGATTCAGGTTGCTGAGATCCAAAATGGGCCTCAAGTCCCCGGTCTTTTTTGGCACTAAAAAGAATTTTGAATAAGTCCCTAATCCTGTCTGGTCTGCGGGGACCGGTTGGATGACTCCTTTTTGAAGCAGCTTTGAAATTTCGATGGCTGCAATATCCCGTTGACTGGGTGGGGGGTCCGGGATTTTTCTGGATGGAGGGGGGGTGTGAAAAGGGGATGACGTAACCTCCGGCGATGATTCGGAGCACCCATTGGTCCTGAGTGATACTCTCCCAGGCCGTTAGGTGCCTCGAAAAACGACCCCCGACTGGCTCCGGAGCTGCACAGTTGGGCAATCCTTCAGGGATGCTGAGAGGTTGAAGAGCCATGAAAGGACTCGTGGTCTCCAGTGTTGCGGGGGCCTCTGCCACCTCTGGGATGGCGTCTTCCGGAAAAATTTCCCCCTCCTCTGCCTCTAGAGGGGGGATCGTCCTGCTGTGAGGGGTAATTCTTCTGAGATTTACGGAACCACATTTTCCCTCCTCTTTTAGCCTTGGGATAAGGCCGAAAGGGAGAGGAAAACCGTGCTCCTACGGCAGTCAGAGTTTTACCTTCTTGTTCACAGCGGGTCAATGTGTCCTTTACCTTGGGTCCAAACAAAGAGGACCCATCAAAGGGAGCGTCGGCAAAGGAAGACTTAAAAGCTTCCGCAAAATGACACAGGCGGAGCCAGGCTTGCCTCCGTAGAGCAACGCCCATACCCGCCGCTCTACTCGCCCCCTCGGCTGCATACGAAATGAGCCTCATGGACGAGTTTGATATAGATGACAGAGTAGCCAACTGAGAGCCAACCATCTGGGCCAGCTACTCAGGTAGGTTACCCAAGAGGGTATCTGAAAGCTCCTTGATCAGATCCCTCTGAAGACTAATGAAGTGCATCAAATAGTTTAGGGACCTTAAGGTAAAGGCCGCTGAACTGAGGGTGCGCTTCCCGTACCGGTCCATGCTCCTAGACTCCTTATTAGGAGGATGGACGGACGTCGAAGCCTCTGCTACATCTTGTTGGGTAGCAGATGCCACCACCAGGGCATCTACAGCCACACCTTTGGTCAGAAACTCCTTCTCTGGGGGGGCTGATAAGAATTTATTTGGGCGAGCCGGCACCGGTTCCACATAATCTGGATGCTCCCACGCCCTTCGACAGATCAAATCTAGGAGCTCGTCGAAGGGTGGAGACACCCAGGAGGCGGAGGGCTGAGCCCCGAAGGCCTTGAGGAACACCGACTCGTCAGCGGAAGGGGGTTTGGAATGCCAGCCGCCTCATTGTTTGAGGACTTCCAAGATGTCTGCAAAGGAGACATCATCCGAGGACGACTTAGGGGACCCCTCCTCATCATCAAGATCGGTGTCCGACGTGAGAGACTCATCAGGGGAGTCGACGTGCTTCCTCTTGCACAGTCTTTTCCTCGGGGGTTCCTCCGAAGAAGCTTCAGAGAGACCCCCAGGAGGGGGGGAACCCCCCCTGGGGGGTGACCTCAGGCCCCGGGGCTCTGCTGTCTAGTGACAGGGGGACTAAAAAAGACCCAGTATCCGTGTCTAGGGAAGGTGCCGGTGAGACCATGGAGGTAGCCAAATAAGATTTGGCCAAAGCACTCCTCATGGCCCTGAAGGCCGGACCGCCAGAGTCCTGGGAAGGTCCAACCCCCGGGGCCACAACAGTAGACGGCACCCCCACAGCCAACGCACCGAGAGGAAGGCTTGGAACTGAAAACATCGGTCCCGAAGCATCACCCCCGGGGCCGACCGAGGAGGTCCATGTACCGAACTCCGACCCGAAAGCCGGGGTTGGAGTAAGGGTCGGAGCCGACCCGAAAACCTCCATCGGCTCCAACAGCACCGGCTCCAACAGTGCCGAGGCTGTTGGAGGAGGAACCAGAACTACAGGGTGGGCCATCGGCTCCGAAGCCGATTGAGCTGGAGCCGAAACTAATTTCTGGAATACAGGAGACTGAAACAGCCTTTGGAGCACCCTGTCGATGTCCGAATCTGACATCTTGGAAGATCGGGAGGAGACCGACCGGGTCCAAGCAGACTTCTCCATCGGCTCCGAAGGACTGGGGGACCGGCTCCGAATAGACTCGATCAATATCGGTGCCGAGGGAGATTCCATAGCAATTTTCCTCGGTGCCAAAGAGGACTTCGGCGCCGAAGGGGAAGAGTCTGAGCCGGCAACCCTCATCGGCTCCAAAATCAGTGGAGCCGATGAAGGTGACCTGCCTCTCGAAGCCCCAGCCATCGGCTCCAAAACCAGAAGAGTCGAGGCTGGAGGCATCGAGGCAGACCATTCCGCCCTCGGCTCCGAAGTCCGTGGAGCCGATGGAGAAGCCTGCCTAAATTTCTTAGTGGTCGGTTCCAACGGGCTGGTCGGAACCGACGATTTCTTTTTCTTAGCTGGAGAGGAAGAGGAAGATAAGGCCTCTTCGAAGGAGGGTTTGATAAGCCCTTTTAAGATAAATTTATTCTTCCTCTCTTGGAGGACCCAAGAGGAAAAAGCGTGACACATGCTGCAAGACTCCTGAAGGTGTTTGGCGCCTAAACAGTACACGCATAAGGAGTGATCGTCCATGATGGACATTTTGTAGTTGCATCTCGTGCATTTTTTAAATCCTGAGGGTCTATGCTCCTTAGACATAATGCTTGTAGACACTATTCACTTTGTCAGAGAAAAACACAATGTATGGAACTCAGTACAAATGGTTTACACAACAATAAAAAAATTTTTTTTTTAACAAGAGAGGCAAAAGCCCAAGAAACTTAAACGAATGACAAACACACCAAAAGGAGGGCCAAGAACCCTCTAACTGAAACAGGTACTTGACCTCTCCGAAACAACAAGAAGACTCACTAAAGAACGAGGGGAAGGCCCCTCTAACTTAAATGGAAACCTTTCCCTGTCCAGTCACAAAAATTTACCACAAAATATCCACAAAAACACAATTATACACAACGATAGCTGTTAAAATAGCTTTTGGGTTAAGATTAAAGAAATTTCTGACAGAAAAAAAACTCTCAGAAAAAAGCACTTAGCTCAGCCAAGTTCGAGACCACGTCCTAGCTTGTAAGTGGCAAACGAGATCTGGGGAATTGGTGGTGGTGCATCCTGGGATATAGAATAGCTCAGCCAATTAGAGACTTTGCTCTATTGCATAGCGTGCCGAGTCGGAGCCGAGGATCGGCTCTGAACCCATCAGTACAGAATGTAGGCGAGATAGGATCACATAACATCCAGTGTTAAAGAAGAAATGCAAGGAGAACATAATGAGCCACGAACTTCAGCTACAGGGAAATAAATTCATTATGAAATTTAGATAAATGTTTCTTAGGAGGTGTGATAAGCTGGAAAAACAGGTTACCAAACTGGAAGGTGTGTAGCATTGGCTAGATGGGAAATAGGGAGTGAAATGTTTGGGGGGGGTCTCTCTGTATATTGCCATCTGTATCAACTGAGCAGATTACATAGGTTATCTATCTTCTCCTGATACAAATATATAGGTACTTGTGGATAAATGAATGTGTAAATGATATCATCTTCAGTTCTGCTGTTTCAGTGGGCCTTTGTTCCTTGATGGTAAATTAATTAGTATGTTGTCTTCAGACAGCATCTTTAATGTGACACATCTGACTACCAGAAATTGCTTTGGTAGGTTGATAACATTAAGGAAGTGCATGATGAACGGTGCTGTGGTGGTGATCTGAGTGACAGAAGGTAGAAATTATTGGGGTACAAGATGATAAGCTAATTAGTGGCTGAGATGTAATTTCATTTTCAAGTTTTGTCTGACAGCCCCACAGATATGCAACATGAATCCTAGACCATTTAAGCCTCTCCAAAGCTAATTATCATATATTTAAAAGGAAATTACAACTGGGACCACATGCACTGTCAAGAAAATCACAGCAAAATGAAATAAGTAAGATAGTCAACAAAATGATTAAAAGAAATTATGCTAATTTTAACTGGCTATGTATTTCAATAACCAACTGAAGCTTTAGCTTTCCTGTTGAAAGATGAACATAACAGAATCAAAAGTATCACAGGATACTAAAATATTTCAGGAAGGCAAGCATGGTCTTGTCATTTTACTTTACCTGCACCTTCAGTTCAAGCATTTTGAATCGAGGATCATTGTTATGATGAAAAGGTTTAGTCTTTTGCTCTGTTGATTTCCTGTAATACAGTTATCACTTGTGTGAAGGGTGCCAGCCTAGTTAGGTAGAATTTTGTAAATAATTATTTATCATTGTAAATATTAATGTAATCCACAGGCTTGTTCTACAAATGTAAAGAGAACTATATGTTATGATTAAACTATGTGTTGTACTGAGCTTCAAAAATGTAACCACAGTGCTCTCTGCTGGAAGAAAGGTGATAAATCAAGCATTGTATGACTGATCTCAAGCTCGGAGACATGATGTCTGGTCCAGGAAATTCTTTCTGTTGTCTTGATTTAAGAGATAATTACTAAGATTTTACACGTATAATGTCTTTTATTGCTATGGCTTCCTGGCCATATGCAGCTTACTAAGAAATGTAAATTTTGAGTTTCTGTTAACCTGGATACCAGAGAAGTGTCAAGAATGATGTAATGTCAAATGACTCAGCAGTACTGAGCTATCAATTTAAGACTTTCTCAGAGAGAGAGAATTAAGCATTTTGGATTTTGTCTGAACCTGAACACATCAACTCACCAGCACTCTGCCTTTGCTCTGTAAGTAGGATCTTAGATCTTAGTATTTCTCTTAGAGTTAGATAGACATTTAGCCAAATTATTCTAGCTGTTTTCTATATTTATGTCAGACTGTGGGCTCCTTGATTACTGGGCCAGTGCACGGGCATCACAACTTGTCAGTAGTATTATTTGATGTATAAATGATTGACTCCTTCAGTAGATTAATAGACATAAATCTTTCATTTTATTTTATTCAAATCACATTGCTATCAACAATATATGGGATCAGTAAAGTAAAGAAATTAAAATAATCTCCAATAAAGAAACATGTAACATGATTAGAAGCAGCTGACATAAAAAAGAAACGTGAGTAGTTGTTTTATTTGTGGATCTGTATGCTTGGTACTTCTAGTCTGTTACTGATACAAATGGTCAAGGAATCTTCAATTGAACCAAAATATCCTTTATGGAAAGTTTATAAAATGAAATGTTACTATGTTGCATTTATATTTAAGCACCGTTTTTCTACACTTGATAAACATTATCCACTTTCAAATGCCTTTGTATGCATCATCTGTACTTGATAATTTGTTGAAAATTGCCGTGGTTAAGTTATAGTAAAGAAAATGAGAAGTACAGTTATTGTTATTGTTTAGAAGGGCACCTACATTTGGCACACATGAGCATGCATTGTACACCTTTGCTTGCTACCACAGCAGAGTAAACTACATTTATAAAGTTATTTAGTTTTGATCTACACAAACTTTTCCAGCTTCAACCTGGGAGCAGGTCTGGTCAAATGACTTCCAAAAGAAGGCTGCGGTAGTCAGTCTTTGGAATACAGGAAACAATGCATAACCATAGTCCTCTGAACTAGCTTTAGGACATGGGATTATATACAACCAAATATGTGCTTAAAAAATAAATAAAAGCATAATGCTGTATTTAATAATATCTTATTCTTTTCTTTGTTCTAGATCCTCCAGAAATAAGATTTAGCCCAGACCGAGCAAAGAAAAGCTCATCTTCCCCTAGGTTTGATGATTCCAGAAATATTCCAAGGAGTAGACGCCAATCAGGTACAAAAGACTGTAAACTGTAGCCATATCTGTTGAAATTCCACCCAAGGTAGCAACAGGGTGGACAAATGCTAAAAAGTCAGCTGTTCACTGAACCTTCTGTCTACTGCATAATTACTACATTTTAGCCATAAAGGGTTATTACAGCCCATGCAACCATGTGAAAGTTAAAGAATTGGGACAAAAAGTCTTTGTACGCATACAGATGTTTCTTTCAAGAGTGCCTTATATTCTACTTTATTCAGAGGTAATGGAGAACACAGCACTTTGCTATTATTTCTCCACAGCTGTCAAAATGGTACCATAATTTGACACGGTTACATCATTCTGACAAAACCAGCTCCTTCCTAACAGTATAGAACACACAACCCAGTATATTTTATATGATCAGTTGATCTCTATATCTATGGTTATTGAGCAACAGATTATTAAATATGCAAAAAACCATGCCACTGTTATTGTAGACCTTGAGTTATGAAAGGCCTAGTGCTCTCCATTATAGCCCTTTGTTTTCAGTTATTGTAAACACTATTTATTTGATTATACAGAACAACAGCTAAGAAAAGGGGGGACTTTACATTGTAGAAGAAGGACTAAAGGACATCAGTCAGGCTTTTAAGACATTAATGAATCATGCAGATTCACTTTATGGAAAAACATAGCCCCCAAAATATTCATTTAACCACATACTTGTATAAGTGTAACTTTTTTTTGATAAATGTTAACATTCATTTATTTCTTATGAACCTCACATTCTTTGTATCTAGAAACATAAAAAGTCCAGACTTAAGAGCACTCAGCTGAGAGACAGCTTTCCATTAGTTCAGAGTATAAAGCTGTGACAATGTATAGTTTCCTAGATGCTTGTGAAACATGTTACAGGCCACTATATTTGAATTTTCCCAGCAGCTAAGTAAAATCAGCATCAGAGATTGAAAACTCAAATGTTCCCTAATATGTTCCATCCAAGAGTTTCTACAACACAGGGGATACGACAATAAAACCATTGAGGTGATCTCTTAGTGTCTCCCTTCAGGATTACCTTTGCTTCCATGTTATAAAGTGCCATAATACTAGCCATACAGTGCTCACTTGGAGGGAAGGAACACAATGCCCACTTTAAGTACGTACAGCCCACCCTTACTGTCTTATCTGATTTAGTTATCCTGCCCACATTTGACTGAAAGTAAGATTAGTTATATCATCATCATCTTCTTTCGGCTGTTCCCATTAGGGGTCACCACAGCGGAAGTAAGATTAGTTATATGTTTCCTCAAAATTATCTCAGTTATGCTACAATACAAATGCTCACAGTTTGATTTCTGGAACATTAAGGCATAAGAATGGAGACAAAGTCTTAAAAAAGTCCAGCACTGTTTAACAAGTATTAAATACTCTGTATTTTTCCACTGTTCTATAAAATTAAGAAATAATGTATTGTTGTTCCATAAATAGAAACAAAATAATGTTTTGCCAGCTTTGCAAGAAACTCACTGTGTCTAGATAGCTGGCTTCTTGTACTATACTGTAACATACTGGCAACAAAGAAAGGAACTTTAATGAGAGGGAAGAGTGTAAAAACTCTCCACAAAGTCAGGTGGGATTTTAGCTTCTGCTGATTTCTTAAAGTTCAGATAAGAGCAAGTCTAAAAGTCATAGCCGGCCTTAGGCACAGGCCAGCTAGGTGACCTCCTAGGGCGCCTCTCTAGCAGGGGCACTTTTCCAGTATTTATTTGATGTCGGTAGAGCAGGGTGGTGTGGTGGGGGCGCCATGGTGCTCTTTTGCCTAGGGCACCAATTGACCTAGGGCCGCTCCTGCTAAAAGTACAAGTACAATGAAACCTGAGAAGGCTAAAATGTATGCTGTAGCGTCTAGACTGTTACAGCCTTAGTAGTATCTCAACAGATGATTTGTTAAGCCACAGCTTTCCCAGATACTGAAGTTTGTCTTGTCTATTGAAGACTGAAAGTCACAGGTATTCAAAACTGATGTTATTAAATAACTCTAAACATAAGCATTTAAGAGCTCCTGTGCAGAGTTCACTTAACTAAACTTTCTGAGAAGGAGGCCAGTTACCTTATTGCTAACAGGTCTGCAGTCACAGTTCAGTAGGAGAGAAGGGACTGAGTGGAATAAGTTCTCAGAATTAATTATATATACCAGTAACCAGCCCCTATATGGATGAATGGGTTAGGAAATATTAGAGGTAGACTTACTGGAACATTATTACTCAGTGTGTATACTAATTCATGTGCATGTACCATGTACCTTGTAGACCCCAAGTTGCATCCTTCATCAAGCTTGGTATGCAAAATGTAGCATTTGGAGAAAAGAAACACATTTATGCGCCTTTACATATACAGATAAGTTTGAAAAATATAATCCACCTCTCAGTGCAGGACACTGTAAAAAGAGGATGTTTTATGTGATCCTATGTAGACCCTGTATGAATCTTATCAGTCTTAAATGCCACTGTTTAATGAATCATTTATAATTTGCAAGAAAATAGTCTGGAATACATACTAGCAGACCAGGCATTTTTTATTGCTGTTAGCTTGTGCTCATCTGGTAGGATCAGCAATGACTATGATCAAGGCTGCTGCAGGTAAGTTCATTTTGGAACCAAGACCATTTAAAACAGTTGAACATCTAAATAATGCATTTTATTCTATTTCCAGATAAGTGGTAAATCTAACTTCATCTTAAATAAAGGTTCAAAAATTACCAATACTGATTATCTCTTAGAGGGTTAGATGAGAAATCTGACACTATAACTAACTCCTGTAGTAAACCTTACCATTGGCATAAAGAATAGATTCCAGAAAGAGTAACCTGCAAACAGTATGACTTTATAAGTATATGTGAGGAATATGAACCCACAAACAGAACCACACTATCTAATGTTTGCTGCCAAGGGTTTAGTCATTAATATAGACAGTAAATGAGATGAAGCATCACACATCTAGAACAAGGATTCATAAGCACCTGCCATGGCCCATTGCCAGTTGGGGGCCATAACAGCACTGCCCTTGCTGGTTGGTGTTATGCAGACATTAATGCACTATCATAGAACTTGTGATTGCCCAGGTAACCATTTGATATTCCAAGATTCTTTAGGCAAGTCTTGGAGCAGTCAGACTGAAAGAAATGAAAATGCATACTTGGATATAGTAAGTCTGAGATGGCCATTTCTTGTAATAGTGTCATTTTTATGAAGTATAGCAATTTTGGAGTTGGTATATATAACCTTGGTTATTGATGGTGGCTTGCCCCCACATGGGGTGTGTGCATTGGGATTTACTTCCTGCAAAAAGCACCTAAGAGAAGAACATTGTACTTATAAGTCTTAAGAATTACAATAAGGAGCTGATTGTACATCAGTAACTATTATCAAAACATGGTGAACCCTTTTGTTTCACCTCAACAGGACCCCCCCCAGATGCTTAAAAACATCAACACAAACATTATAGAAATTGCTATTTTGATAAGCTGTTCACTATCATATATCTAGTTGATTTGCTTACCTGTAGGAACTCATGCTATGTTGCATTTGATCAGCAGGTATGCAGGTAGGAGCACCCCAGTCCAGTAGCATATTCCATTACGTTTGTTTTTTTCTTTTCTTTTTTCTTTTGCATTGATGATGTTTCTACCTGTAGTTTTCACTCACAAAGACAACACACAAATGTCACAAACAAGACAATCCTGTGATCTATGCCTATGCAGTGCTTACAGAATCCTTTAAGCATCTCCGAGTTGGCTGTGGCTTAATAGAGATCCTTTGCCAAAAAACTGAAAACCATGGCATTTTATTTAAGGTAGCAAACATTTTGACTTTTCTTTATTTGTAATATATGTAACCTTTTTTGAGCTGTCTATGTAAATGTTTATCTAGGTAGCTACATATGCTTTACATAGCACAATGTCACTGACTGCAGCTCATATTTTGCTCTGTTCCCTATAAAATCTGTGGTTTTCTGGCAAATCATTGAGAGCTACACTCATTAAATGATGGCAGATATTAAAGTTGTATAATTCATATCCTTCAGAAACAGCATGCTAATGCAATACCATGCTGAAAATTTTATCAGTTTTGTACCCAAGTATCTTATTAGGAGTGCCTGGATTTTTTTTTCATAACCTGCCTTAAAAGAACTGTTAAATGGCTACTTATCTACATGTATCTAACATTTCAGAGGATTTTATTGCTGCAGTCTGGTACTATACATAGTTTCCACCTAGAGTTGTGACTGCTGCTTGCAATGCAGTTTAAAATAATGTCCAAAATATATGTGCACTAACTCCTCACTAAAGCAGAAGTAAAGCCTCTGTTGTGAGTGTTGCAAGGGTTCTATGTGTCGTATAAATCCAGATGGAGATGCAGTAAAGTCCTTAGGGATATAAAGGTATTTTAATGTGCTTTCTATCCAAATATCTTATCAGGATTGCCTGAATTTTTTATTATAAAACATCTGTGGAAATTAAATATGGCCTCATATATACAGCTAGTAAATCTAGCTTTCAGAGGACTTTTGTTTTCAAAATCTGGCATTATACTTCTTTTCCACCTGAGAGCTATATGACATCTGCACAAAAGGCTGGGTAAAACTGATGTCCAAAGTGTATGTGTACTAATTTCTCGTTAAAACAGAAGTCCAGACCCTACACATTTCACAAGAAAAATGTTTTCTCTTCAAAATGTCTTAACTATAATTCCACACGTTCATTCAGCTAAGGTGGTTGTCTCAAATTCAGTATTGAACTACTGTGAAATTCTTGAGGAAGAACAGGAGTCTTAGATGCATTTTGCAACTGATCACCCTGTTATTTCTACCTTAAGTTTTCATAATTACATTTAAAAGGGGGACTGAGGTATAATATTTTACACACGGACACAGTCTGATATTTTGCATTATACTCAGTGTTCATTGTGGTGCTCTTCTAAACGTCTGCTTACTACACTGAGTACAGTAATGCCCCATAATATTTCTTTATTAAGTTGTTATTACATAAGAAGAAAAATCCTGCATGATTTACCAGAAATGTGTTCATTTCAGTATGCCATAGTTAACATACTAAATGTTTGAGCTGCTAAAATGGTAGGCCCAGATTCAGCACAAATTTGGTCTGAATCTCCTAAGAATAGAACAGGAGTCTTATGTATTTTTTGTGTCTGATTATCCTGCTGTAACTCAATGAATGTTTCATAAAAAATCTCAAAGGGGGACCCTTTTTAATCTTACAGATAGGCACTACATCAGTACCTTTAGAGGTGTCTGTTCACAGTGGCAGTCTAACATTTTATAATTGGTTTATTCTTTGACTGCTGTTTTGAACATCTCTTGATTAATAAGAAAACATCGATGACCAGGAATATTTGTCTACTGAGCTGTCATTAGATCAGAAGTACTCCCCCCTTCAAAAAAAAAAAAAATTACTTTTTCAGTTGCAACATGCTTTGTGATTAAACCACTGGTGTTATTCAGAGGTGGGTTCCACTCGAAACCCTGAGGCTAGGCTTGTCAATCTTATGTATGCTGGGTATTTCAACACATAACTATTATTACCTAAAAGATTAATAATGAAACATTAAATGGAGAATGGAGATAAAGAATTTAAAGGTAGGCCCTGATGGCTTTAGTTATGTGCCTTATAGCCACAGTCTGACTGCTGTATTATACTCAGTTTTCATTGTGAGTGATCTGTTGCACATTTGCTTAGTGTGCAAAATACAGTAATCATCTAGAATTATTTATTTACTAAGTTGTGATTGCATCAGAAGTAAAAATCCCCCTATTTATTTTGTCTTGAATAAACAAGATGATTTTTCCATCACTGGTGTTCTGCCCCCTCCCCCCCCCCTATTTAGACTCAGGCAATAAGCTATAATAAAAAATAAACACGTAATATTAGCATCTTTACAGCTGGACCCACCCTTTAAGTGTCATATATTGTATGCCAAGAAATGTGCCATGATACTTCTTATGGTTACAGAGAAATGGCCATTTCCTGCTTGCTACCACTCGTGGTATTATAAAACTATTTATCAACAAAGGATTTATAAATAAAAATAAAAGCATTCATCTGAGTGTTCTGGTTTTGCTATTTGATTCACAAAAATGTATAGTTAGCATTTCTCAACCTAATTTTGCATTTGAATCATATCACTGGTGTGTACTTATGAAAGGAAAAACAAAAGTGAATAATCTTGTCTAGGAAAAGTATTTTTTGTCATTGTTATAAACTATAGCAAAATATATATATATTTATATGTTCTGACAAACATGCACATATTGCAGATTATGTTTTCTACTTCCTTAAAAATGATTAAGCTATGCAGAATAAACTTAAAGTGGGATTACCAAGGTTTTTTTTTGAAAATTCTGTCAGAATATTTTTAAGCAGTATTTGGATAATGTCATTTCAAGTTAGGGTAGAATTTATGCCAGAATATCTCTTTAAACAAATGTGTAGCCTTCCAATTTCTTCAGAGTGAAATAAATAAAAACTAACACAACCATAAATGTTAGTGTGATTTTAGACTTTAAATTATATGTGCTTCTGTATAAAGTGCATCACCTCTGGCAGTGGCGGCTGGTGACTTCAAATTAAAGGGGGGCTGCAGGAGACAGCTGAATGAGTGAGGTCAATGGGAATGGGTGTGACCAACTAGAAAGGGGAGGAGCTATGCTCAAAACCACAAAAACACTGCCCTGGGTGCCAAACCATCATTATGGGAGTCCAATCAAGACAAAATGAAGTGTAGAAGAAAAAAAATATTTTAATCCATTGGCTGCATGACAGCTTACTTAATATCTAGATGGAAACAAAAAGGATGTGAGGCATGAAAAAATAAATTACTTTTTAAATACATTACTGGAATGCCAGTCAAAATCAAGTATAAGAAAAACAAGCAGCACTTAACTCAAATCACTTCTCCTTGCACTCCAGTTCTAATTATAATTTATATTCAGCTTTATTAAAGTACCAAGTAGCATGCTGAAAGTAGCAATCTCTGTGATACCCTCACTTGTAAAAATGTTTCTTATCCAAAAAAGACCTGCTGCCTGACAACTATCCACTTGTTTCATGGGGAAAACATGATCTAAGTAAAAAATGAAAAGCAAACAAGAAACAAGCTCAACATATATTGCTTAAAGGATTACTGCACAGGATATGGACCACGCATGATAGATTGGCATTCTATTTAGCTTGCAGGTAAAGCCTGTAATGAGCTTAACATAATCTAATCCTGGCCTTTATTACAAATACTGTCATATGCATTTCAATACCCAATGCTTATACATTATCTAGTTATGTAAGTATTCTCTGCATGGCAACAACAGAAAGGCTTTCAATGGTGGCAATACTGCTTATTAAAACTTACTTGCATCTTACAATATCAGACAAGCTTACCTGATGGTCATTAAAGCACTGCTACTTAAACACAGAGCAAAAGGCACTTTCTGAATAATAATAAGCATATATCAACAGTATAAAAATGACAGAAACCAGAACATTCTGCAAAATCAATGACAGATGAAAAGCCACTGTAGTACTTGTGTTTACCTTGGATGGGGGGGGGGTAGTTTGCACATTTACACTGCATAACTGCTCCTTGCCTTGCTTGGACACATCCAGAGTCACTACATGGGGAAGTGGGGTGTAACAAGTTTGCCACAATTTGAAATGTCTCTGGCTGACTGCGATGGCCCTGACACATTTGTCATACCTCTCAACCTCAGAGCAAGAAATCTGGACAAAGCCATACATAGAAGTGGGACAAAGGCCCAAAAATAAGGACACTTTTTAAATATTGCTCTTATAAACTTAGAAAGATAATAGAATAGTACGTCTTGCATTAGTATGAATTTTCTGAAAGGTACGAAATCTGAAACTCAAATGTCTTTCATTATTTTCTATCTTCAGTCTTTAATGATTTGCCACTAATTTGCCAAAAAAACACAATTTTATGAAAAATGGACCAAAAATGTGATGCAAAAATATAAAATAGCCACACAAAACAGCTGGGAACCTGTCAAAGAAGGGACACCTTTTAATATTAGTACTGCTAACTTGAGCAGCTGACAAAATAAAAGAATCTACATGCATTTCTGAAATAAAAGTAATCTATAACTGATTATTACAGTTATTTATTAACTGTAAACCCTCCATGTTTTCTTCCAAAATTGCCATTTTGCAGAGGGATTATTAGGGGAAGAGCAACATTTTGAGCCAAAATCGGGGACAGTTGAGAGGTTTGGATATACCTAATTCTATAAAGCAGTTTTATTTGCACATACCTCTCAACCTGTTAATGCAGGAAATCTGGACAAGGCCAAATATATCGGGGGAACATACAAACACTGCTAAAAATTGCTCTTGTATAAACTTAAGACAGTTGGTAGAATAACAGGTCTTGCTTTATCATGCATTTTTCTGAAGGTTATGACGTAAAACTCAATGTCTGTCATTTAGTGACTTCATTCCTAAATGATTTGCAAGAAAACCACACATTTTATGAGGAACAAACCAAAAATAAGAGGCAAATATCTATTCATTCTGCAAAAATATGGACAGCTGAGAGGTATAGTTCAACCAGGGCTGTCTGAGTTTGCTGCCCTTCCCCTCTCAAAATCATGGTCGATTGGAGCCTTCCTCCTGCAACCATTCCAGTGTCCCATTTCTTGGTTATTTTGCCCCATTTACCATAAACACTGTAATGTGTATACTGCTTTACTTCTGCGATGATTTGGATTTCATTTGAAAGTTTTATTTTGCATTTTTATAGCACAAACCCCAATAGATATATGCTAAACAAAGCAATGCAGTCTCACAATGAAAACAGACTTAGCATTAAAACTTCTCTGCCCTTGAAACTCATATGCATTGAAACAGCATTGAAACCCACATTCAAAGAAAATGCATTTTGCCAGTGGCAGATAAAGATTAACTTTGGGCTGTTTTCACATCATAGGCCCCTTTTGGGCTGTTTTCAAATCATAGGCCCCTTGAACATGAAACATACACATGCTGTTTGATACACCTTCCCGACTGTATTAAATTGTATTCCTTGTACAATACAGTACAGTTGTTAGAGGGCATTTTAAATTTATTCTTTTGAACATTAGTAAACAATGAAACAAAATGCATGCACCAATGACAAAACTACCCAGTTCATAACATTTCCATCATAAAAGTCTACTCAACCTTCAACACTCCACCAGTATCAGTAAATATGCACAATCTCTGAAGTGTAAAAGTCATCTAAATAATTCCACATTAAAGAAATCTGTAACAATGAAGAGGTTGCTGCTAGCAAACAACTTTATATGTCATTGTTTATTCATCTACAAATAAAGTGCCTGTTGCCCTTGAGGAATAAATTGCCTATGTTGCATGCATTAAAAAAAATGATAAGCTAGTAATATCGCAATAGGGACTGTATGGCAAACTGATAACAGGTTCATAGTTACTACTCTAGGTATCTTTGCCAAAAAGGACTGCAGCATCCACCCACTTTACAACACAGTACAGTATCAGCAATGCATCTATCTACTGTGGGAGTAGAACCCACCACCTTCTGCATCAAAAGCAAGTACACTACCTGTTGTGCTATTAACAATGTAAGCAGACTTGGAATAAACAGCACTAAAGTTTTGTTCCCCTGCAGCTCTCAGCTCCTTGTAAAATCTACTCGACACACAGTTGTATCTCTGAACTTTGCAGCACAAGAAATCTTGAAAAAGCCAAAATTTATTGGGGGGGGTACAAAAGCCCAAAAACCAGGGACACATTTAAAACATTGCTTGTACAATGTTGGAAAGTTGCTAGAATAAAATGCTGTGTTACCACCATACATTTCACTGCCATGTCTTTAACCCAGGGGACCCTGTGCAAAACAGTCAGAGAAACATACTACTATGCCAAATCAGCTGTTTTGTGAAAGAGAGGAAGACAAACTTAAATGGCTACCATTTAGTGAATTCAGTTCTCACCATAGCTGTCAACCTCTTGGCACAAAACACCTGAACAAAGCCAATAATGGGGGAATACAGCCCCCAAACATATTCAGTGAATTCAGTTCTCACCATAGCTCTCAACCTCTTAGCAAAAAACATGTGGACAAAGCCAGTAATGGGGGGGAATACAGCCCCCAAACATTCAATGAATTCAGTTCTCACCATAGATAGCTCTCAACCTTAGCACAAAATACCTGGACAAAGACAATAATGGGGGAATACAGTCCCAAAAATAGGGACAAATTTCAAATATCCATGTTATAAACTTAGACATCTGCTAGAATAAACAGTTTTGTTTTACCATGTACTTTCTGAAGAATATGAAGTCTGAAATTCAAATGCCTGTTATTTTTAAACATTTAACCAGGAAAGTAGTCTGACTTGGAACAAAAGACAATTTTCAGCAGAGAAGGGAGAAACTCCAGACATGCAGACTCCACACAGAAGGCACCCCAGCCAAGAATCAAACCAGAGAACCTGTAGCTTGTAGGCAGCAATGCTACCAGTGCACCACTGCACTACAGACTTTGCAAGCCAAGGAAAAATGTAGATAGAGAAACCACAGATTTTATGAGGAACAGAACAAATATGAGGCAAAAATCTGCAATGTTTTTTTTTTAGAAATGGTGGTGGATAGGGAATTCAGGTCCTTGCCACCTGCATCCAAGGTACAGGGTTCAAGCCTGAGTATCTCTACCCACCACCATTTGTTCTCTCTAGCCACCAGTATATAACAACTGGGGCATTACACACACACACACATGCCCGTGCAGCGAAATCCCTGTGAGAGCTCTCAGCTCACCCCTCATTGGCCCTGTCTGCAAGGGAAGCAGTCCGGAGCTCCTCTGTTCTGTGTGGTCATCGACTGCACAGGTTGCTGGGTACCTCTTCCTCTGCATCTGGACTGCTGATAAAGGCAGTCTGAGTTCTGCGCACGCGCAGAGGAGTCGGGACTTGTGATATTTTGTTTCACAGATTTTTTTTCTTTGTTTTTTCTAGGTGGGTGGGCTGCAGACCGGCAGTCCAATAGCACGAGCTGCCCCTGACCTCTGGGAAGCTAGAACCTGACACCATACAGCTTTTCTGTTGTAATAAGTTAATTACAGTTTAGGTTTTGTGAAGTTTTAAAGCTTAAAAGGTGTATGCACAACAACAGTAAAGGGTTCCAGCCAGTTACCACTAGACTGGGCCATAATACCTTGAATCAGCCTTACACACACACACACACACACACACACATACACACACACACACACACACACACACACACACACACACACACACACACACACACACACACACACACACACACACAGTGTTCCGTCCCAGGCATTTTCTGTTTAAATTAGTAAATTCTTGCTTTTACTTTCAGCATAGTCTCTATACTAATCTCAACTCTCTCTATAACTGCCAAACAACCCTGTTTGTGTGCTTGCAGTGATAATTATTTAAAGCATTCCAGAACTACTTAGATTAATCTTTTGTTAGATACTGATATTTTAAGCTTATTACTCACCTTAAATTGATAGTTTTTCAGCTCTTCTCCTAGTGGGGGCCAGGGCCCACTCTGTTTGCTACTCTCACTCTGCTCCCCACCCAAGGCTCCATACTTGGTCCTCTCTTATTTGGCATCATTATTAACAACTTTCATTCTACTCTCCCACAATGCTCAGTAATCCAGTATGTGGATGACTCTACAATAATATGCACTGCAAATTCCAGCAAATCATGCAGAATGCCCTCATCTCTACTGAATCCTGGATAATTAACAATCATCTTGCCCTAAATCAGAAAAAACTAAACTAGTACTTTTTACCCCTAAGAAAACCAGTCCTCTAGATCAAAAAAACTCTTCACTATACAAGCCCAAGACAATACCACTATAGAAGTTTTTCCACACACTAAATTACTAGGTGTTATTATAGATGAAAACCTTCACTTTGACCTACACATAAACAATAACATAAAAAACACAGCAAAAGCTTGGTATGCTGTACAGGCACCAACACTTTCTTAGCCTCTCTGCTAGACAAACCTTTGCAACCACCTTTTTATTACCCTCTCTCCTTTATGGTGCCCCTCTCCTCACTAATATCCAAAATTCTACAAAATCCAAACTTGATATGTGTGATAACAGAATAGCCAAATTTGTCACCAAGGCCAAATTCTCATCCTACCACTGTAACTCACTGAAACAATTAGGCTGGTTGGAACTCACCATCTCTCATTCACATAACTAACAACAGTGCACAAAATAATCTGCAGAACCACAGACTGTCCTGCTGTCACAACACTACTTGCCAAATACCAACCCAGCAGCCAACTAAGATCTGAAAACTATCTACAAAAGCTCACCTTAACTGCTGGTCAGCTCCTCTACTCCTTCACCATCACTAAACTATGGAACTCACGTCCACCTTCTATAAGAAAAACAGGCAGCGCCACCACCTTCAAACAAATACTGAAAAATCATCTCAATCTTCCTAGCTATGTACCTGCTCTATAACCTAACCTATTCCTTCTCCTTATAAGGTAACTAAACTAATATGCTTTTTGCTACTAGTGACTGATGATACTTTCTCCATATTTATTATTTTTTTCATCACTTGTTGATACTGGTACAATAATACTGATTAATGTATCTCAGTTTATACTGTACAATAATGCTGATTAATATATCTCTGTTTTTACCTGTCTCATTGAATTCATCTGGCAACCAACTAAATTCCTGCTTTTATGTATATATTCTGTACATATATCTATATCTATATATATATATATATATATATATATATATATATATATATATATATATATATTGCTGTAATCAAACCAACTAGATTCCTGCTTTTATGCATATATTCTGTATATATTACTGTAATCAAACCAATTAAATTCCTGCTTTTATGTATATATTATTGTAATCACTACACGTAACACTGTTTCTACTTCTGTACCAATTAATGTTTACATTTTTTCTGTATCTGTGTTTTTGTCAGAGCTTTTCTCCCTGGACCTCCACTGAAAATGGGCTCTTTTAGGCCCAGTGGATTTTCCCAGTAAACAAATGCAATAAATAAATAAATAAAGGTGATTTTTTTTTTTAATTTTTATACAATACACTGAAACATAAAAATAACATTAGTTAATTTTTATTTTTTTCATTAAAGTTCAAGATATAGCTGCTCTTTGAGTATAAGGGCCCATTCTACGGAAGTTTTATTGATAATTATACCAGCCAATATAGTTGCACCTCTCTCAGATAGTTAAGATTTAAGATTCTGACAAAAAGTAGTACATTTTCTATGTACAGATACTATTTATGCTGCCAACTTCTAAACCTCTTTGTGAAGTATTTTAGGTGAACATCACCTCAAGAATTGCACATTCTCATTGTTTGGAGGAGCATGGACCCAAGTCTGTTTAGTTTCTTATCCCTTTTTTGGGTGGTTTATGTAAGTGTATCACTGGCAGTACAGTGTAGGACATCAGTTTTGAAGGGTATGGGTCAATAACTAATGCAAATAAGCATATTAAATATCTTCTGTGTAACTGAGTGGACAAATCGGTACTGTCTTCACTGGTTTCCTTGGATGAAAAAATGAAGTTAGCTGGAAGAAATATTGTGGAAAGAAAAATAACTAAAAGTTAAATTTCTTTTAAATGTAAACAGGTTTAATTTACTAAAATCCTTACTTTCTCTTATGGCTGTAGTTTCATCTTTCTCTTTATGTTCTTGTATAATACTGGTGAACCAAAATGTGTAATGGTTCTCTTATTTCTCTTTAAATTTATTTATGAAAAGTAAGAAAAAACTTGATGGAATCTTCCATAATTAAATGTGGTCCACAGACTGATTAAACTTACCACACCCATTTGGGTAGTTAATGGTAATATAAAGTGTAATCCAGTCTAGTAGTGTAATCTCTCAGCCATTTCAGTTTGATGTCTGACCATTGCTTTCCAGATTCTGATCAGTGTCAAGACACATAACGGTGAGTGTAGAGAACTGGCCAATTAAAAACATAGCTGCACAATTCCGGGCCAAGGTCTATTACCCTGTCTAGGGCATCATTTGACAATGGACCAGTTCTGTACTGTATAACAGACATATGATTACTTTCTCTGATCCTTCATGCATTGACATGTCCATGTTCACAATTCCCAAGGACAACCTTAAAAGGCAGGAATAGTGCCATTAGTTAAGGACACCAAATGCTGTTAAATGTCTTTTTAGAATCCAGTTCCAGAACTAGAGGGGTTGCTTGTTCTGTATTTCTTATTTTAATATGTCGTCAAGGAGATCATTCCAATATTTTAGAAAATATGAACAATTATTGGGATTATTTGTTATTAGCTTATGTGCTAATATATATTTGGTTGCCATTTGTGTAAAGCCCCCCCCCCCCCAAGTCATTTGAGACCTGTCTAACCAGTTCTGAGCAATATACAGTTTTAACAATGAGAAGAGGGTGATCAGTGCATGCAGATGCTGCTTAGACGATTTCTGAGATGTGATCAAAAAACAGTTATACAAATGGAGTATGGACAGTTCTGCGATGTTTTAAATGCTTTGTTACTCAAAATCACAATGGTTGAAAATCATTTTTAAACTAGTTATTAATGATATTGCGTTATCCTGCTAATTTAGGGGACTGGATGGTGTGCTTTAATAACTGATCGATCATCATCTAAACACTGCTGCTGCTACTATGGCAGCACTACAGATATTTAAACTGCAATTTCTTGGTATGTAAACTTAGTATATAGCAAATACAGGTACACCCAAATAAAACATAATTGTTGGAATGTTTTTTTTTTAGTTTTAAAGCCTTTTTTCTTTCCTTTTTGCATGGGTGTAAAAGAAACTTAAAAAAAAATGTATAATGTACAAATAAAGACAGTCAGCTATTCTGTTATTACATGCGTACTTTAAGAAGAAAAAAGCTATTAATGAATCTCAGAGGTGATTAACTGCATTTAGCTCATTCACATTTTACCTTACAAAAGAATACATAACATTTCATTTCACATTCACATTGTACTAGCACTTCGCCATGATGTAAACCAGGCAAGACCATTGGACAAATTGTCCCTTGTCAAGAGTGACCCAGGAGCACTGAATGGTTAAGTGATTTTTGTAAGTCACCCATAATTTTGTTATATAAAACTGATATACCCATCTACCCATCACTACACAATGATCACTCTGGCATTAAAACATTCCGTAGAGTGAATTTTTCAGACTTTCCACTGCTGTTTAAGTATGTACATGTGTGTGTGTGCACGTGTATGTGTGCATGCGTGAGAGTGCGCGCATGTGTGTGTGTGTGTGTGTGTGTGTGTGTGTGTGTGTGTGTGTGTGTGTGTGTGTGTATATATATATATATATATATATATATATATATATATATATATATATATATCATGGCTAACCAATGGTACAAGACAAAAAATTATTACCAGAAACAAAGCATGGACCTCCTGGAGAACGATAAAATCCCCACAAGACCACCTGACATATAAACAATTGAGAAATGATACAAAAAAGCCCATTATGCTAGACAAAAAAAGCTACTACTGTAATCTGCAATAAAAGCACCAGAATCAACCACAAAAATTCTGGGCAGGCTTAAATAAACTTCTCCACCCAGGTAAATCATCTACCCCCACCCCCTTAAGTACCCTACAACAACCTCCTAAAATTGTTGCTAATACCATTAACACTTTCTTTACAGAAACCATGCAATCCATAGCCAACAATCTATCTCCCAGTACCTCAAGTACTACCATACCCACACATGAAAATAGACTCCCATTCAGGTTTGATCCAGTACCTACAGCTTTTATTAAGTCCCTACTTAAGAAACTGAAACCCACCACCCTTTCAGCAGACCTACTACCCACAGAGTTTCTCCAAAAAGCCGCTAATGAAATAGCATATCCAATTTCAATTTTAATCAATCGAACAAGTCTCGAATCTTGCATCCCCTCCATCTGCAAAATCTCCCACATTATTCCTCTTCACAAAGGGGGAATCACCACTGAACTCCCAAATTATATACCTATAGCCATCCTATCTCCCCTGGCTAAAATAATGGAAATAAGCAACTTCTAGCCTACCTAAATCAGAACACTCTCCTAGCACCCTCCTAGCATGGATTTAGACCTTCCCATAGTACAACCTAAGCCCTTCTCTCCTTGTCTCACACAATAAATCAAAACTGCAATGACAACAAGCTCTCCTCAGCTCTCTTTCTAGACCTATCCAAGGCATTTGACATGGTGAATCACCAACTACTCCTAGACACACTAAAATCACTCTCCATAGATAACCTAGCAATTAGCTGGTTTCATTCTTACCTGAATGACAGACAACAAGCTGTACTATGGAAAGAGACCCTATCTCCCCTTTTACCAGTCACCCTTGGTGTCCCCCAAGGATCTATATTAAGTCCTCTCCTATTCTCCATATTCATTAATGACCTACACAAAGTTATCCCAGACGCAACATGTATTAAGTATGCAGATGACTCCACCCTAATCTGCTCTGCCACCTCGCCCACAGATTTACAATCCTTATCCCAAATCGCTTTCAACAAACTAGTCGCCATCTCCTATTAAACCCAAATAAAACCAAACTATTACTTTTCTCCCCTACCCATAAGGTCCCATCACCACCTCTCACTGTAACATCTAACAACGGCACCATAATTTTCCCAGAACCTTATACTAAACTACTAGGAGTAATCATCGACAATAACCTGAAGTTTGATGCTCACACAGACAAAACTAACAAAACAGTCAATAAGAAACTGGGCTCTTTATACAGGATTAAACAATCCCTAACCCCATCTGCCAGAGCTGTTATTGCCAGAACACACCTTCTATCAACCCTTCTTTATGCCTCACCCATCTTCGTAAACATAAGCAAATCAAACCTTAACAAATTTACTAGCTGCTACAATAATATAGCTAGATTTGCCACAGGTTCAGCCTATAGAACCCACCACTGTCTAAATCTTCAATCACTAGACTGGCTAGAACTACCCTATCAACTTCAATATAACCAACTCATAGTCATTCACAAAATCCTCTACCAACCTAGCAGTACACCCATACTGAAGAATATTATCACCCCCTACAGTAACCTAACATGCCCCTGCTCATCCAACAGAATGCTTGTACAAACTGCTAAAGCCAACAATTCAGCTGGTGAATCACTATTCTCCAGCTCTGCTGATAAAAACTGGAACTTACTTCATGCTGAACTTACTACTCTATCCTCCTTATCCCAATTCAAAATATCTCTAAATAAGTACCTAAAAACACATTGGCTTTTTCCATGTACAAACCCTGCCTAACCCCACTCAAAACATAAATCATATATGAGAACCTTGCTACAAGAATAAAACCCTGATCCTTTAACTGTTCAGAATTAATTTGTCCCTCATCTACTGGTAAGATTTGAAATAAGGATGATATCATGTGTGCTAGCCACTTTAAGGCTATGTGTTTCCCCTTTTCATATGTGATCTCTAACTATTTGCCTTCTCAGCTGTCAACTTCCAACGATTTCCTGTTTGTCCTTCATGAAAACAAAATGTGTGTATAGATCATTAAACAAATAGCAATGTTGTTATACTTCAGTGTAAGAATGCCACTGTATTTACACTCGTTATGTACATTTGGAGCTTTTCTCCCCAGGCCTCCACTGAAAATGGACATGTATCCAATTGGACTTTCCCGGTTAACAAATATAAAATAAATAAATAAATGCCAAAGGGAAGTGACCCAAGAACTGAACCCTGAGGTTCACTGCTAGTGGCAAGGATTTTGAATGAGATAGATTCATCCATATTAATTTCATGGGTTCGATTTGTAAGCCAGTTTGCTATCCAGTTAGGTATGTAGGGATTTGCTTTAAGCTGGGAAAGTTTATATATGACATGTGAAAGTGAAATAGTGTTGAATGCCTTTGTGAGGTCTAGGTATGAAGTGTGTATTGATTTGCCCTCATCCATTGCTTCAGCAACCTTCATGAGGTAGTCAACCCAATTGAGTAGGTGGGATCTATCCTTAATAAATCTAAACTGCCTTGGATTTAGAGTTTTAGGTTACCTATGTTCTTATTTGTTAATTCCATAATGATTTTTTTCACAGCCTTACAGATGAAGCTGGTCAGACTTATAGGTCTAGAATTACCTGGGTGTATTGACACCTCACCTTTGTGCAAGGGAAGGAGTGTTATTGTCCTCTATTTATTTGACAAGAAGCATGTTTGTAGAATGATATTGAATAACATCTGTAAGGAATCTGACAAGTCATGTTCATGATAAGCTGTAAGCAACCCAGTATGTGTCTGGCCACATAGTAGTATTTTTGGACTTGGGGGGTGCAGATGCAGGTATGTGATCCAGGAATATAGTGGGGGGGGGGTGAAGTTTGAACTAAATTTGTTTGCAAGTGTAATGGTTAAGTTCCCTGAGTCTGAGTATGTGATATGATTTACCATTACATCTGCATGGTGCTGGGTATTATTTCTGAGATTTCTAATGTAGTTAAAGAAATCTTTGTGGTTATCTTTTTCCTGGGTGGCTATTTTTATGTCATATAGTTCCTTGCTAAGTTTATCAGGAGAATTATTGGCAATTACTTCAAGTCTCAGTCTTAAGGTGATTGTGACTGCTTTGGGGTTTAATTGGGTGTGAGGAAGTTACTGTTGGTAGAGAACAAAGTTGCCCCATAGTTGTAGGTATTAAGTCCAGAATTTTATCTCCTTGGTTGGAGTGTGGAACAACTGGAGAAGAGAGTATGTACTGATATTCAGAAATTTGTGAGCATATGTGTTTGAGGATGCATAAGACTCCCAGTTAATGGACAGGTAGTTGAAGTCTGCTAGAAAAATGCTGTTTGTCTTAATGCAGGGGACTTTATACTGGTTATGCTGGATGTGTGAGCTGATGGGACATAGAGGGAATCCTATAATTAGCTATGACATGATAAGGGTGTCTGTTAATAATAAACTGGGCGTGAAGGAATTTCAAGTCATCATTTTCTCTAACAATTTTGGGGGTGATTTTATTTTTTTAGGAATATAGATAAACTGCTGCCTCTAGTGTCTTTATCTGTTGTGGTAGACCTGAAAGTCTGGTAGACATTAAAAGCCTGCACTGATGGAGTGCTCTCATTATTCTTAAACCCTGCACTGATGGAATGCTCTCATTGGTCTTAAACTCTGCACTGATGGAGTGCTGTCATTGGTCTTAAATCCTGCACTGATGGAGTGGTCTCATTGGTGTTAAATCCTCCACTGATGGAGTGCTCTGATTGATCTTATAGAGTGTGCTCATTGGTCTTAAACCCTGCACTGATGGAGTGCTGTCTTAAACCCTGCACTGATGGAGTGCTCTCATTGGTCTTAAACCAGATATCTGTGATGATACATATATCAGTGTTTTCTAGAGTAAGGAGTGGAGTTTTGCAGCAATACCTTTATGTTTCTGCAGAGTTTCTGTTTTGTTATGTTGGAAGCTTTGTAATAGTGATATTGCTTAAAAGGGCACTATGAGAATAAACAAGTTTTTAAACAGTTTACAGATGCCTTGGGGAGACAGGTGCAAGAAGTTAAGACTGTCTACCATTTCCTCCCAGCCTGATATATTGCAGTCCTTTAGAAAGACACCAGAAACTAAGCCATTTGTTGAAATGAATAATGTTTTGTTCATATTGTGGCATCATTCTTGGTGATGGCAGAATGCTGCTCATACTAGGTTCAAAACAGCCTCATATTCATATTCTGAGACCTCCACCTTGTCTCTCTTCATATAGTGCAGGGAAGTACATCTCAAGTCATTTACATCCATGTGCACTATGGCTGTGTCATATGTTTAGTTGTAGTGCATAGACTTAAGTGCATGTGTAGTGTGGCAGACATTGGCACCTGGTAGGCAACTGACCATTAATCTGTCCTTGCACATTCTGGTAAGTGCTGCATCTGTGTCTTATCTATAACTAGGATATTGAATTGCTCTCCTTTCCATCACCAGGAGCAAAGCAGTATCATTCATCACAGGTTGGCGCTCAAGATACAATTTTCAGGATTTCCAGTGAGTGGAACTCTCTAGAAAGGCTAAGAAATAATGTCCCTCAGCTCATTCTCTCACCAGAAGCAAACACAAACACTAAACTCAAGCTTATTCCTGAGAAACAGTACCTGGGCTCTCCAGTGATTGGTAGTCCAGTGCCAGTACAGTGTGCAAGTGACAGGGATGATATGAAACAGAAGATAACTCAAGCTTTATAAGTTTAAAGGGAGGGCTTTCCCTGTTTGGTCTTTCAGTGTCCAGTAGAATGAGCAGATAAGATGAGAAGGGGAGGAGCTTCCAAAGTCAAATTTATAGTAGGGGTGGGAGTGCAGAAGCCACTAATTCAGTGTTGTCACAGACCAGCAGTAGTCTGACAGCATTTTCAGCTAGATAAGAATGCAGCTAACTATACATCCATCCACAACCCCTTTTTTCCATTGTTGCACATGAGGTCATTGTGACAGTGACAATCATCTAGAGCCAAGGTTTGCACCACAGGCTGGCTAGCCCAGCTGCGGTAGTTCTTACACACCACACACACACCTATGGCTAATCCACCTACTGCACGTCTTTGGAATGTGGGAGGAAACCAGAACACCCAGAGGAAACCCAAACAGACACAGGGAGAACATTTAGATTCTGCACAGAAAGCTCCCCAGCCAAGAATCGAAATAGGGAACCTTTTGCTGTGAGATGACAACACTAAATGCTGCGAAATATCTTAGATAAGAAATTTTACTTCTCAGCTCCATCCAGTAATTAGGTAAATTGAATTCCTTAATAATCAGTGAATGAAAAGGATATTTTTCTGACCCTAGTCAACAGCTTTTAGAACTCCAAGAAAGAAACTTTAAGGTAAAACAAAATTAACAAAATTCAAAATATAACAATCAGTAATATAATAAAACACACAAATCAATCAATAAATAAATAAATAGTGGATGTATCCAAACCTTAAATGAAGATCTGATCCAAAATCCATTGTAGTCACACCCTAACAGTAGTCTTTTCCCTTTGCCTTTCTTACTGATATCACAGAGCAATAGCCATTCAAACAAGGTCCCCATAGCAGTCCCATTTTACACACGCACACACACACACACACACACACACACACACACACACACACACACACACACACACACACACACACGCATGTGTGTGTATGTGTGTGCGTGTGTGTGTGTGTGTGTGTGTGTGTGTGTGTGTGTGTGTGTGTGTAAGTATGTATGTACGTGCGTGTGTGTGTCTGTGTGTATGTATGCATGTATGTATGTACGTGTGTGTGTGTGTGTGTGTGTGTGTGTGTGTGTGTGTGTGTGTGCCTGTGTGTGCAAAACTGTAAAAACTTGCTCTGAAATATGAGACAGTCGAGGAGAGGGGGTACTAAGATTCATATAGATAACGTGACTCTTTTATTACCTGAAGCTATAGTACTGAGAAACAGGATATCACCTCTTATAAAACACATTTATTCAACCATATGCTTGCACCAAAGCTTTAGCACTCAAATGAAATTTGGCCTTATTTCCTACTGCAAATACAAATACTCTAAGGAAGTAAAATGAATCTGAAGAGAAATAATCAGTTCCAGTAATAATAATTGAGTAGGGACATCCCAATAATGAGTAATCTGTAGTTAACTGTCTTTCGCAGTAATAAGAGACCCAGAAATATCTAGAATACACAAGCACTGACCCATTCCAAAGAACAGAAAAAAAGCAGGATGGGTGCTTGTACATTAATTTGCATAACACTGCCTTCTATCAAGCCTCTATGACAGTTCCTTTGAAAAATATAAGGCAGAACAGAACAACAAAAAAGAAAAAAGGCAGTAAGAATGAAACCGTGCCTAAATCATTTATGGATAAGCATTTAGCTGGGGAGCCATCTAAATGCTTATCCATAAATGATTTAGGCACGGTTTCATTCTTACTGCCTTTTTTCTTTTTTGTTGTGCCATTCTGCCTTATATTTAGCTGGGGAGCCATGTTTTAATGCTGCGGTGGTACGGCGGTAGCATTGTTACCTCACAGCAAGAGGTTCTCCCATTCGATTCTCGGCGTGGCTTGGGAGTGCCTTCTGTGTGGAGTCTGCATGTCCTCCCCGCGGTTGGGTAGCGTTTGAAAGACATGAGTGCGTAAATGGGCATGCCTGTGTTGAAGATTGGGCATCGAGCTGGCACCTCGGCATTTCGTAAAAATCTACTGCCAATCATTAGCGGACCGGAGTTCCGCTGTGGTGACCCCTTACCGGGAAAAAGCCGAAAAGACAAACAAAGACAAACAAACATTTAGCTGGGGAGCCATCATTATGGTTATAACACCGATAGAGAACAACCTACAAAAGAAAACTAAAATTATTTTGTGTACAAGCATCAGTTAAATAAATGCTAACTAAATGAATAATGTAAATACAGCATAATGCACAAAATTAATTTTTATTTATTTCATGTTTCAGTATTTTATCTTTTTTTAATTGAATTTTATAGGTAACCTACTGGTGGACAAAGACAGATTGTTCAATTCAATTGCCCAAGGTTCAGCCCTCTGACCATTGGAGTTCCAAAGGAAATCACTGTCGACAAGTTGTTCCAGCAGTGATGCATTTTTGGGAGGAATTTCCCCCTTCTTAGTGTTGCTGCTACCATGGATTTGGTACATACTAGTTTGGGGACTGGAGGGCTTGTTCCCTGCAAAAACACTTAAAAATGTTTTTGGCGAGTATTTTAAGCAGCCCTTTTTTCTCTGAATGCAGTTTAGGGATTATCCTCAATGTATACACTTTCATCCACTAATAGTAGAAACGAACTTTACAGCTAAATGTTTTTTTCTGGGGAGGGGAAGTAATTCTCTAATTGACTTATAATTAAAATTTTCAATAGAACAGGTACGGTAATTAGGTTTTCACTATAAGCTTTCAAGATAAAGTAGTTAAGTGAATACTAAATATATATATGCATTGAACTGTTTGAGATGCCTGTAAGCCTTGAAGAGGAGGTTAATTTGCAGTGCATATAAGAAAAAGTCAAGAGAAAAGTATTCAGTCATGGCAACATATCTGTTTGATAACCTATGAGATTAATACAAACTGCAGCATATAACAAGCTATTAGTAGGGTTGATTACTGAAGCCCACAATTTTCCTACAGATTTTTGTAAATTATTTCCACATTTTTGGATAAAAATTTTCAGTAGCTCTGGGCATAACCTTCCATCTCTACAATTATATTATTGTTAGGCAGGGGTTAGGGGCATCAGACCCTTACTAAAAGAACTAATAGTAAAACTTTTAGATCCAGAACATACCCAGTGGTCTTGATGGAGTTGTTGGCTTGACACAAGACATCAAGACAGCAAACATGTAAGCTTCTTTCAAACCATTAGCTACCCTCTTTGGCATTCAGACAGTATGGACAAGCAAATCAGAGAGTACTCCACTATGAACATTAGATTACAAATGCAGTAAAAGTGAACACAACTCAATCACATGGTTATTCAAATGACAGAAATATGCCTGGCTCCTGGTATATTACACATTAGGTTTATAGGTAAATACTAGACAAAGTACCCTTGCAGGCCATTTTAAATTTAGTCAGTTTCCCTTCAAAGGTGAGAATCAAACCCTGTACTTTGTGTCAGTGAGCTAAACATCATAACTGTTATGTCAACCACCACCTGAATGCATCCACCCCATTCTGAATACACATACTTTTGAATCTGGTTTAACAGTTTGCCTTCCACCATGGTGTGGTCTACATTAGTTCTTAGTCTCCCACTACAGCGCAGAATAATTGTTTTTTTTTTTTCCTCAAATATTTTTTTATTTTCAGTTAAAATAACATTTACATAATATTTTTAAATATCATTTTAAACAACTATATACAATATTTACAATAGCCTGACTTTCAGTTATATACAATGTATGTTATTAAATATAGAATTAACAGATCAGTTAGCAGAGATACAATATTGATTATTGCAGAGTGTCCAACAAAGATATAACTTTCCTCCAAGGATTATTTACCAATGGCTTGGGATAGATTGTTAGTTCTTTGATTTTTATTTCCATCGATGCAGTTCTCTTCAGTAAAGTGTAGAATTCTTCCAAGGTCGGGAGTGTATTTAAATTCCACCTTCTGGTTATGCATTTCCTAGATATAACAAGCATTGTCCATAACAAATACATATTTGTCTTATTCAGGTAGGGACCTTCATTTACATTTAGTATAGTCAATAGTTTAGTTAAGGTAAAGGATTCATTAAATAAAGCTTGTAAAAAATGATTGATTCCATTCCAATATGCTTTAATTTTATTACATTCATAAAAAATATGAATCCAGTCTGCTTTATTTGACTTTTCACACCTCCAGCAAAAACCATTTGTAGTACTACTGATCTTTTTAATTCTATCTGGTGTTAAAAATGCTTTATGTAAGTATTTCCAGTTAAATATTTTCCAGTACTGTGTTTTAGAGGTGTAATTAACTGATAGTAAGATGTTAGTTTTAATTTCTTCTGTTAACTGCAATGACTGACCTTTTGTTAAGAACTGCCAGTATGATGGTTTGGGAATTGTTTTATATGTTATTAACTCTTTATATAGATTTGAAATGGAATTTTTCTTTTCACAGCTGTTATATATAAATTCATACAGAAAACATATTAGATTTGGAATATCTATAAATGAGGAATTATTTATTGTTGTTTATCTTTCAGCTTTTCCCGGTAAGGGGTCACCACAGCGGAACTCCGGTACGCTAATGATTGGCAGTAGATTTTTACAAAACGCTGAGGTGCCAGTTTGACGCCCAACCTTCAACGAAGGCATGCCCATTTATGCACGCATGTCTTTCGAACGCTACCCAACTGTGGGGAGGACATGCAGACTCCACACAGAAGGCACTCCCAAGCCCAGCCGAGAATCGAACGGGAGAACCTCTTGCTGTGAGAATCTTGAGTGTACATTAGAATGCTTTGTAAGGTTAACCAGTCTTGTGTTGGAATATTGTAAGCAGTTTTTATCATATGTATATCTAAAACATTTAATTTATTTACACATTGAAACCAGCATAAGAATCCATTTTGTTCCCAGGAGGTTATTGTTTCCCTATGTATTTTGTGAGGAAAGTTCTTAGTGATGGTAAATGGGGTTAAAAGGTCAAACCAAAGTTTTAGATCTATGTTTGCATTGATATGTTTCCTAAAGGAATTGATGTAATGATTAATCAGTGTGGTTTTAAAAGGTTTTGTTATATTATATTGTATACTTATGCATAGTATGTACCAGGGTTTGTTTGATTTGTCTACTATTAAATTTTTTTTTAACAGATTAAATTAATGTGTTAATATAGCCATTGTTAATTATTTCCAGTTGGCAAAATAATTTGGGTTTATCCAGTCTATTGTAGCTTTAAGCACAGATGCTTTTATATATGTTTCTATTTCTGGGAAGTTCAATCCTCCTTGTTTCCAGGGTCTAATGTGATGAGTTAGAGATACTCTATTCTTTTTGGGATACCATAAAGATTTTATTAAACATGAGTTTATTTCTTTAAGAATGTATCTTTCAGGAATTAACTGTATTGCTGATGCTACATATAGTATTTTTGGCAATAAGACCATTTTTATTAATTGCAATCTGTCTTCAAATGTTAATATAATTTTGTTCCACTTTTCTATATGTATTTTTATTGCTTCAATAATTTTTTTATAATTTAATAATATTGTTTGGTTTATATTTTTGCATAACACTAATCCTAAATAATTTAGCTTAAGTTCTTGTTTTCCTATGATAGATTTATCTGTAACTTGTAGTTCTTTTTTCTTATTTAAAAATATAAATTTTGATTTTGATCTATTAAAGTGTAAACCTGAAATCTTATAAAATTTCTCCGTTACTTCTTCTACCTCTCCTAATGACTCTCTGGAGTTTGATAGGGTTAATAAAATATCATCACATAAAAGCATTATTTTAGATATGCACTGGTCATAGACTTCTATTCCTTTTATTCTTGGATTATTACGTATTATTTCTGTAAGTATTTCTATAGCCAAAGCAAATAAAATAGGAAAAAGGGGGCATCCTTGTTTAGTACCTTTCATTATATGGATAGATTCTGAGGTGAAAGGACCTAATTTAATGTAGGCTAAGTTATTAATATAAATGTTTTTTAGTAATAAGATGAAAGGAGGAGGAAATTCAAATAATGCTAAAGTTTTAAATAGATATTCCCAGTTAAGGGAATCAAAGGCTTTTTCTATGTCGAATCCAATTACAAGTGTTTCTCTATCTTCTTTATTCAAATAATCTATGAGTAAATATCCTTTTAATGTTATCATGTGTGTTCCTGTTATATAAAAATCCAGTTTGATCATTATTATCTTTGAAAGTGGGATTTTCATTCTGTTAACTAGGATTGACATGAATATTTTGTAATCATTATTCAGTAATGATATAGGTCTGTATGAGGTGCAAAGGTCTGATGGTTTATTATCTTTTACAATAGGTGTTATGAGAGAATATTTCCATGAGGGTGGTATTTTTGCTTCTGACTGGACTTCTAGCAAAGTTTTATGAAAAAGGGAGATTACTGTTGAAGGGAAGAGTTTGTAGATTTCCGCAATTATACCATCTATCCCTGGAGCTTTGTTAGATTTACTTTCTTTTATCTTGTCAACAATTTCTTTGTAGGATATAGGTTTTTGTAGGTCTAGTTTTAAGTTTTCGGGAATTTTTTTTATATTGATAAGGTTTGTAGCTATGTTTATTTGGTTGGTATCTAAATCTTCTTTTTTGAAGTATTCCATATAATGGAACTGAAATGCTTCAAGGATGTGTCCTATATCTGATACTTTTTTCCCTTTCTTTTCATGATATGTACTACTAATGTTATTTACTTTAGATCATATTTTAATTCTTGTAGATAAGTTATGTAGATATCTGGGGGAGGTGGCTAATGAGTTTATTTTTAATTTTTCCGAGGCTAGACAAGTTTTGTGTGTTAGAATTTCATAATTTTTTTATTTAATTCCTCTATTTCTTTTCTGACTTCTGGACAATTCTGATGTTTTCTAGATTTTGCTGTCAAGAGTCTGGTTTGCAAGTCTAATGATTCAGTTTCCCACTCTCTAACTTTGTTTTTGTACCAGCTAAGGGTCTTACCAAATAAATACGCTTTTAATGAGTCCCAAACCATGACTCTACTGATTTCTGTTGTATTATTAATTTCAAGAAATAATTGTAGTTCTGACAACATCCAGGGTCTGAATTCTTTAACTTTCGTGATATATGATGGAATTCTAGTTGAGAGGATTAAAGGTTTAAACTCTATTTGGAGCTTCATTATCAGAGAGTCATGATCTGAAAAGGGGCATGGAACTATTGAGAAGTTGAGGACTTTTGTTTGTAAATCTTGAACTACGAATAATTTGTCTGTTTTGGTTTGTGTTCCAAATCTATGTTTTTTTATGGGAAAATAATAAGGATTTATCATCTTTTACTTTAAAAGTGTCTATTAAATGAAATGAATCAATCCATCTTTTTAAGAAGTTTGAAATAGTTGATATACGAAAAGACTTCTTGGTGGTTTCAGAAGCTTCTAAGGTACAATTAAAGTCTCCTCCCAGTACAAGATTTCCTTTATAATTGTTCGAAATAAAATCTAGGTGTTTTTTTAACCATTCCTGCTCCATTTCCTGGGAACCAATATAGATTAGCTAAGGTCCATATTTTGTTATTAAATGTAATTATAACAAATGATACTAGACCTTCTTTGTCTTCATATTTATAAATAACTTTTGGAGTAATTATGTTTTTCTCCCAGAGAATTGATACTCCTTTTGTCTTTGTTCTAAAGGAGGATTGAGCTAAGACTGTATAGTCCTTAGGGTTCCAAATAAAGCTATCATTAGTCTTAAAATGCGTTTCCTGGAGAAATACTACTTGTGCCTTATTTAGATTTAAATATTTTAGTAAGTTTGATCTTTTATTTGCATTATTTAAGCCATTAGTATTTAATGATAAGGATGTTAAATCCATTTCAAGTTATTGTTGGAAGAAACATTTTGCTTCTTTTTTTTTATTATTTTGATTATAGTAGTTATACCATATTCTCTGATAACACTGAATGTTATTTTTATGTGTGTAAACTTGGGAGTGTAATTTAATGTTCTTTCTTCTTTAAATACAAGTAGGGCAAAATTCTGGTCAGGCTTTAAAAAAGTACTTCTATAAAACATTAATTCTAAAGTATCAAATACAAGTAAATATGAATTTCCCATTAAACATGGAATGAAAGTCATTCCTAATCCAATAGATAAAGATAGATCTATTGGATTATCACTCATACCTTTAACCAACAATATCAACTGAGCTCCATATGTTAAATTATTATATGGAGAATTTTCTTAAAAGAGATGAAATTCTATACTATTCTATTATTGTTCTATAGTATTTTATATATCAGGATGGAATGTTAGTAGTGTAAACAATTATTATGTTGAATTAGAAAATATCCAATATTTAGTTACCCTTAAGAGATCCCAAACATGTCAGATATGTAATTTTGCATAAATTAAATGCAACAGAGGAGCATACACTAAATAAGCCAACAACAAATAGATTATTACTAAACTAATTTGACTAAAATGACTCTACAGGAGACAATGAGTGATTACCAATGAAATATGAATTTAATGTAGGTGTACTGTCTTCCTTTACTTTCCCACTCTTCAGCTCACCAACTTCAACTTACACTTATGAAAAGACATAGCTTATCAGTGGTATCCTGACTCTGAATAGAGGTGCCCTACATTCTAGTGTACAGTGCTTTCACATATTTATAGATTTACAAAGCAGACTCTAAGAATGAACTAGGATCACCCTGACAATTCCCATCCTACATAAGGCACCTCCTGCTTCCAGAATGGGTAATCACATCAGGTCTAGAATGAATGTGAAGGCACCTATGTGGTAATCAAGACTTACCTTAGGTAAGTATTAATCAAATAGCATTTAGAGCATCTTAGAGAGTTCTCGGGGCAGTTAGAATACTCTTAAGCCTGTCCTCCTTTAACCAAAAACAGAGATTTCCCTTCCCTTTCTTTCCCTTGTTTTAAATCAGTCCTAATAAAAGAAATTCAGCAAACATAGGTAAACAGAAATAACATTCAGTAGTCCGTCTTGCACATGACTCGCAATCCATTAAACAAGTCAATGACTAACATCACTTTAGTAAACATTATAAAGACAAATTAAAAATAATTTCCTAGCTCTTTAAATTTTGCGATAAAGCAAAAAGTTAACAATAAGCTATTTAAACTAAAAATGTAAAGCATTTCAATTTTTCTTTGCATGTACACATTTCTACTTATATTGTAGCGTCAATAACTGTCTTTGAAATCTGTACAATACTTCACTTCTTCAAATCATTCCTTTCAGTTCAGGTTTTGTTTTGTCAAAATGGCAACAATATTTCAAGGGCACAATTAATATTTAGACTGATATTTCAAATAAATAACTTGTCAGTTGCCAATTGAGGTAGTTTAGAATGTATGGTTAGTGCAAATACAGCATATTGCAAAAATAATATATATATTTTCGTGTGCTCTAGAAACTGTCATATGTAGCTGACATATATAATGTAGCATATATAGAGAAGATAACTTATGGATTCAGGTTGTTAAAGTAAGTTATGCTTATTAATTAGGCAGTTTAATTTAAATTCACAAGTAATTTGGGGACATTTCAGTTGAGTTTCCAGGAATGTGTGGTCCAATGTGAGTAATTGAGTCCACTTTTCCTCATAAACATGTTTCACAATTCATTAAACAAAGCAGAGTCTAACATCTGTCTAATAATCATTATAAAGACAAAGAAAAGTAATTTCCTAGCTTTTCAAACTTTCTGATTTCGCAAAATGTTGACAGTAAGCTATATTAACTGGAAGACTAAAACATTTCAATACTTCCTTGTGAATATATATTTTTACTTATACTGTAGTGTCAAGAACTGTCTTTGAAATCTATGTATTACTTCACTTCTTTCAAGTCATTCATTTTACAGTTCAGATTATATTTTGTCAAAATGTCAATAGCATTTCAAGGGCACATTTAATATTTAAACTATTTTAAATGAATAGCTATCAGTTACTAAGTGAGTTTGTACAGAGTGTGAGGTAACTGCAAAAATAACATATTGCAAAAAGTAATGTTTCTTTTCATGTGCACTAGAGACTTACAATTTCAAGCAACATAAAATATAACTTTTATAGTGCAGACAGCTTGTGAAATCAGCATGTTGAACTGAGTAATACTTTTTAATCAAGCAGCTACATTTAAGTGCACATTTAGTTTGGGAACATTTCAGTTGTGTTTCCAGGAATATGTAATCCTATGAGGATAAATCATAAAATATTGCAAATAGTCTTATTATGTATTTATTTTACCTTGTTTAGGCTGTTTTTCATTTTAATAACTAAACAACATTACTTGTTCTTATTATTTGTTATCTGTGAGGCTAAATGCACTTCGCAGGTTCACAGTGTCCTTAGAAACTGCAGCAATTGTTTACAGTTGCTATGGCAATAGAAATAAAATGTGAAGAAAGCTTCACTTCTCTTAACCAACAGTACATTTTTCACTCCTTTTTTATATATATTTGTTAATACTAAAAGGAAACAATTCGAAGGACATATGTACATGAATGGAACATTTCAGAGTTAATCACGAACATGTCTCCAATAAGCATAGCAGTGACTATCATTAATTTAATACATATTGGGTACCTACGTATTATCGCAACCAGATTTTAGCAATAATACCACTCGCTTCCCGATATTGAAATCTGACTGTTTTTGTTGTACAAATGTCAGCAAATGTCTTTTCTTTCACACTGAAGGTTGTTTTAAGACAGGTTGTCAAGAACAATGGAGAAAGTCAGTGTGTCGCTGTGGCTGTGTGCACTTTACTACCAGCATGTGTGAGGCTATCTCATTTGTGCATTAACGGTGCTTGCAGCCACAGCGACAGAAACTTATCATGCTGTTCTTCATAACCCTTCTTAAAACCACCTTCTCCCAAAAACAGTCCTTTTTTTCTCTCTTCCTTGTCAAAGTGTGTGTCACAATACATGTTTTCGATTCAGTAGGACTCCAAATGGTGAGGAGGCGTCCCTCTGTGTGTTTTAATCCTAGAAATGCATCTTTAACTAAGCAAAATACTGTGTTGTATGAGTCTCAGGAAAGCTGTGATACCTGAAACCCAAATGCAATTATGACCGTTATTCATCAGCATTTGCTGCCACGAAAAAAAAGGAATGTTCAGCGGGCGGACTTTCAGTAAGCAACATGCTGCTGGCAGTAAAGTGCATAAAGGAATAACAGCATTTTTTTTTTTTACATTTTATTGAAAACACTCCCAGAAAAAAACTGTATTGTTAAAGGAAACACACTATATGACAGTTATAAACCACTAACGGTCAGATGTCAATATCGGGAAGCAAGTGGTATTATCGCTAAAATCTGGTTGCGATAATACGTAAGTACCAAATATTGTAATAACAATTAATTAAGTTCACTATTCCGATTAGTCTACCTTAAAACTAGATTATTTTAGACTATTATTTATCTATGTATTGATAGTGAGTTATTAAATATAGTGCAGAATAATTGTAATGATACTGCTAAGGAGCTATAACTTACAATTTCAGTAAAGACAGAAACATGGACTTAAAAAAACTAAACACCTATTACTGTGTTGGTTCTTGTATGAGACTGTGAAAGTGCAAAGTTGCTATGTTGAAAAGCAAAGTCTGAAAATCAGTAATATTTATTGGAGGAGAGCAGAAAATGTAAGCCATGGCTCTCATTTTATCGTATACAGAAATTTTCTACCGAGTTCTGCATATGTTTATATTAGGGTACGTCATATACAATAACTGTACACATTGTGATAGTAAGCATTTTTAATTATTATGTTTTACTTCTCTTTCCCAACAGAGACTCCAGAGTATGTGTATAGCCCAGAAAAACCCAAGAAAAGCTTTTCCTTAACCTTGGACCCTAACATCCATTATCGACGAATTCGAAGACAGTCAGGTAAGTTGTAAACAGGAGAAAACTGAAGGCTGGGTTTAAACACTCATAAACTGTTACTATGGTAATGAAACTGAAGCATGTTATAGTGTGCAAGGTAATTATTTTATCTAGTACTCAAACTCTAGAGGGAATTATTGAGGCATTAGAAATCCAAACTGAAAATAAAACTTTTGACTTTAAAACAATGAATAATATACTTTCTTCTCAGGTCTGGCATTGAATAATTGATTTCCCTATGAACATTCTACAGAAATGCATCCGTTTCTTGAAGCAGTTCCTGACACACATTAGTTTCCTGTCACTGAATTAATAAATTCTATCGTATGATGATTTGCAATCTCTTACCTACATAGGAGAGAAAATTGTTAGTTTGCTTATGTTTATCTGCAGTACGGTGCGTACATTTTGCCAGAGGTCACTATTTTCCATACGGGACACTTAGTGCCAACCCCTTTAATGCATTTTGGTAGATCTATATCTTGTAAATTATAAGAATCTGTTTTTTCTTTTTGTGTCCCTTTCCTTCATCCTATCCCAGTGCCCCATACCCGTCCCTTGGTAAACTGGCAGCTACAGTTCACCCCTGCCTGTTACTTCTCTTTTCCAGGGCCAGCACAGATCTTAACGGCATTCTTGCAGGTTGCACTGTCAATTAATCTGCTGAGGTGTGTTTTCATATGATGTACCTGTGCACCCTTCTTCTCAATGCCCATAGTTGTGTCTGATGGGCGGCCATGCAATGGGGGAGTTCTGTATCACACCATCTCTGCAGAGGCTGCTGCTGCCACCTCTGTAGAAGTTCAACCATGTCTACACCAAGCATCCTCTTTGGACCACAACTACTATCATGCAACATTCTCACTCTCAACCAGGAATCATCAGAGAAGATGCCCACATCACCGCCATCTCCTAAAGGATGGTAATGCTCATCCCTCCCTGCTGCATCAGTCGACAGAGCCATTAATCAAACCTAGATCACCTGGGCTGTGGTCATGGCTTTATTACTCTAGTACCTTAATAAATGTAGATACCATTAGGGTAACTGGGAGGTCTCTTCATGCAGATATTGTCAAAAGAAGAGTCCCAAACAACTGTGAAACAAGCATGGCATCAGTCATGTGTTACATTGTAATTCGGAGATTTAACTGACTATAACAATATAACTGACACTTTCAACTTAAATAAATGTACAGCATCCATGCTATTTGTTTACTTACTGTGTACTATTAGCAATTTGAATGAGACCAATTTACCAATACCATACCCTGAATACATGATAAAATAAGTTAGACGTAACTACTTATAGCCTTGTATATATCCCATTGCAGAATATAATAAAGTAATTTCAATTATATAAAAAAAGTATTTAAGTAAATAATGGATGATATAGAAGCAGTGTTATTTAAACTTTACTTATCCCTTCAATGAAATCACTTTGGTTAAGGGGGAACTTAAGGAAAACATTTCTACAATGTCCTTTCTTTCAGGGAAGTAATTAACATAATTCTAAATATTTATTTATTTAACATTTGTTTACCGGAAAAGTCCAGCTGGGACAGAGCCAATTTTTAGGGGAGGCCTGGGGAGAAAAACTCCTTATGCGTGTCTTTTGAAGGTGGGACGAAACCCAAGCGAACACAGGGAGGACATGTAGACTCCACACAGAAGGCAGTCCAGCCAAGAACTGAACCGGAGAACCTCTTGCTGTGAGGAGACAGCACTAACTGCTGTGCCACCCTAAAACAGAGCACTTCATTGGCCAGGAATTGAAACCCGTTCTCCTGTGTGGGCGGGAAAATTCTACCACTGAACCACTAATGCAAACATATTGTTACTAATCTTTCAAAAGCAAATGTTAAGTAGGCCCAGATTTTCATGCAGAGGACTGGAAAGACATGGACAGCAATTTTGAAAGTGATGGACTTCTTGTGTAATAACTGTTTTCCATTATAAGGTGATCTTATATGTAAGTTTTAGTTTTATTATCAGCTTTGAGATAAACTATGGAGGTAGGTAAAGTATGAGCACCTTCAATATTAAATCTAGTATTAAATCTAATATAAGAAGATAGGAGAGATCTGTGTTCAGGAAGAAGTTTGCCCTATAGAACATGCAACAGTGATGCTCATTTTTTGGATAAAAGGAGAATAATTCTGCTGATGCTGTTATACTCTGGTGGCTGTGTAAATTTGTAGTTCATGAATTGGCCACTAGAAGGCAACAGTACTCTTTCTGAGCTTACACAAGATAATCTTCCCAGTAGCTGCTCTCTTCAGCTGTAACTGCATATCTCTCAACCTCTTAGAGCAAGAAATCTGGACAAAACCATAAATAAAAGTGGGACAAAGGCCCCAAAATAGGGACGATTTTTAAATATTGCTCTTACAAACTTAGAAAGTTGATAGAATAACAGGTTGTGCGTTAGCATGAATTTTTTGAAGGATATGAAGTCTGAAACTCAAATGTCTGTCATTATTTTCTAACTTCAGTCTTTAATGATTTACGATAAATTTGCTGGAAAACCACAATTTTATGAAAAATGGACCAAAAATATGAGGCCAATATCTGGACATTCTGCAAAAATCTGTGCAGTTGAGAGGTATGGCAGTAAGGAACCTGATTCATTTCCAGCAACTGTAAAGCTTTCTATTGATTTTGTTTTTGAGCTTTTTTGAGATAAACATGGCAACATAGTAAGTGATATAGAAAAATCTATATGTACTTCCTCATAATAAAATAAAAATAAAAAAAATAATGCAAGCTTGGCAACAGCAGGTAACTTTCATTTTGTGACAACTATCCTTAAGTTTATATGGGTATCATTAGTTAATTTGGTGTCACATGCTATACAATATGTAGCATAGTTACTTGTACCTGTTAGGTATGTCACAGCTTTTTGTTAAGGCTCACTGGTTATATGCCATGTCTTACCCTGGACTCAATGATTTTATTTCTATAAAACCCCTCTTGGTGCATAGATCCCAGGTTCTATAGGACTGGACCTATGTACATTTATTTGCACTATAATTATTAAAATAATTAAATAAAATAAAATATGATAGAACTATTTAGTAACAACATTTGTAACAAGAATGTTATTTAGTACTTTCAGATCTTAAAGAAATATAAATATTGAAATCAGTTCATTAAGTAGGTTATTTAACACTTCAACATTATCATAATTATTAACATATTTGCTCTGGTATATCAACTGTATTAAGTGTAATTTAAAATATTTTTCTTGCAAAGGCCCTTTAAGGTGACTTAGAACAACTATCAATGTTTGATTGTGAAAATGTTTTTACTGGATGATGGTTTAATTAATTAATGCATTAATTGATTTATTGTTTTATTACTTACAGACTTTATTATTTAAAAGTGAGTTGATGCAACAGCTTTTTGACTCTGATGATGCCTTTGTAAGGTGAAAGCGCTAAGTCTGTAATAAAATTTTGTATTTTTGGATTAAACTGGTGTCCTGCTGTTGGTTCGTTTTGGCTTGAATAAGTACTGAAGTTTTCAACCTACGTTGTGCAGTGGCCTGGTCATTCATTTGTTATCTGTTAGTGCCCTGATATTGGGTCAACTGTTTGTTTTTATCGTTTGTTGGCTGTGCCTACGGAAGTTGGTGAGCTTCGGTGGAGATGGAGGCTATACTGAAGGAGTTGGCAGGTGTGGTTGACAAGCTTATCCAAGTGTATGCCAATACTAAGGAAGTTTGTAACACCAGTGATGTTAACATTGAAGCTGTTGAGAGGGGTTTGTCCGACACCCAAGCAGAGTTGTTTACTCTGCACTCACCACCGGCAAGTTCAATTGCGCCTGGTCAATTGCCTAATGCATCTAATGTTTCCGCTTCGTATAGTGGAGCGGTTGCTAATTCAGGGCAAGGTGTTGTGCGTCAAACAAACACTAAGGGAGCAGGTTTGGTTGCACTCCCGGTTCCCTCGACGAGATCAGAAAATGTTTTTCGTGTGGATGCATGGTTTCAGACTCCTTCCTTTGGCGAAAACACGTTTAATGTAGAGCAAGTGGGGGCTGATAAGCCCTCCTTAAAGGAGCAGATTTATAGGTTCAACAAGCTGTGTACTAAATACAGGGCCATGCAGTTGGACAATTGGTTTTTGGCTCAGTCCAAGGAACGGAAGCAAGTGCCCAAGGGGCTAAGAGTGTGGAAGCTTCCTATGGGAATCGATGTAGAATCCAAGGCCTTTGGACAATTGACTGATCTTTTTGATCGTACAGGTATGGAGCTCCTTGATATTATTATTGACAACAACAATGTTAAAATGTGCTCCTTAAGGGAGGACATAACTAAATTACACACTAGTATTACGACTGACTTGCTTTTTTTCCAGCACAAAACAAGTTTTGAGAAAGTTATCAGAGACTTGGACAGCTATGTAGTACAAAGTAGATTGGTTAAGAATAAAAAATTGCTTAGAGACACTACTGACTATGCTAATAGGAATGTGTACCCACCCGGGAAAAAGTGGCTTAAGCAGACTTTTAATACTGAATTTAGTAAAGGCAGTATGTCACAAAATATTGATACAGGGGAATTTTGTGAAGATTGTATGGATCATATTCCTGGTGGAGACGATGAAGTTTTTTTGGACGAATATCAAGGTCCCAGGAGATCCAAGAGACTGTTGAATCAAGGAACAAGGACTGCCTATTTTCCTCGGGGGGAGCACAACAGGGGGAGGGGGAGAGGGAGGGGGGGCTACTACTAGGGAGACTTGGTGAAGTTTCCAGTAGTAAAGTGAACGGTGATTTTCATATGTTACCATCTGTTTTTAATGTTCAAAGATCTAACACTGTTAATGTCAGTTCTTTAGATGGGCCTTTGCATTTATGTTTTAATGACAAAATTGAATTTACAAGGAACAGGGACAGTGATACTACCGATGGTGTGGTTGTAGACAGCCAAATTAATGTGGGCAATGTATTTTGTTCAATTACCAACACATCAGTAATGAATGAAGAAGTGAGTAATGGCGGTTATCACATCGCTAATGGTTTTGATAACAATGTATTGTGTGCTGATACTAGGTTGTCCCATGATAGCATGGGTGTTGCTGTTGATGGAGGTTTAAAGTGTATGGTAACTAAACAAAAAGGTTTTACTATCTACAACTATACTGAAGTTGAGATAGAAGGTACACATTTTGAGTTATTCACGAGGGGTCTGAGTTATGTCCCCAGTTTCAAGTTAGATATAGCACATGTTTTATCAAGTTTAAAATTGTTTGTGAGGAGGTTGAACCTCCAGAAGTATTTTAATGACAATATGAACTTTGATATGGGTGGACATAGTAATTTAAGTGCTTCTTTAACAAGAAAAAGTACATTTAACCCACCCACTTGTCCGGAATTTGTGTTTTTTGAGAAATTGTTAGAGTTTGAGTTTAGAAGAATTTGTGCATTGCCCAGTACATTCAAGGATAATATATCCAGGGGCGAAAGATTAATGCTCAAAGAATTCATTAGCTCAAACAATGTGAGGTGCATGAAACCAGACAAGGGGGGTGGGATAGTACTTATGAATAAAATTGATTATTTGACGTGCATGACTAGAGTTTTGGGTGATCAAAACACGTATTCTTTGACTTCCATTAACGAACTTAATCGTGCATATTCTAAAATTGACATGTTTTTGCATGATGCACTCTTTCAAGCTACGATTAGTGAAAGTGAATACGACTATTTGTCAGTTAAACCCAGAGGTACCTTGTATTTTCGGATACCAAGGTACACAAGGGTATCCAAGATTTGGAATTTAGACCAATTGTTGCCGCACGGGGGTCAAAGACTGAGCCCCTGGCGGCTTTTATAGATCATGAGATCAAGAAAGTTCAAGATGAAGTACCCCACATCCTAAGGGACTCATGGCATTGCTTGGAGAGATTAAGGGCATTAAGGGTACAACGGATGATTATAGTTTTTTGACAATAGATGTTATTAACCTATTTTCAGTTATACCCCACAATGAAGGTTTAGACATGTTTGTTGAAAGCCTCAACTCCAGCAATGCCATTAATAAATCTAGAGTAAACCTGTATTGTGATTTGATGGAATGTGTTTTGAATAACAATTTCATAAAATTTGAAGGAGAAATCTATAAACAAAGCTCGGGTGTGGCCATGGGAGCTAAATGTGCCCCGGTCTATGCCAATTTGGTGCTATTGGCGTGGGAAAGGGCACATGTGTTTTCATCAGAATATATGAACAACATCATTTTGTACAACAGATTTTTGGATGATCTTTTGATCATATGGAAAGGTGGTGAAGCACTTGCCAAGGAATTTGTTGAGTACCTTAATGGTACAACTGGCTTTTCAAGTTCACCTTTCGTGGGGAGCAGAAAGTATCAATTATTTGGACATTAGTATTTCCAAGATAGATAATGTACTGTCTAGCACAATTTACAGGAAGGATAATTACTCCAATTCGTTATTACATTTTACCAGTTGCCACCCCTTTCATCAACGGAAGGGGGTAATTAAAGGGCAGATGGTACGCACTTCCAGGTTGGTAAGTGATGATGCGACATTTAGATTGGAAATATACAAGCTAATTGGAATGTTATTGGAGCGGGGTTATCCGATTAGTTTATTGCGGAGTGTTAAGAAAGAAATATACAAAAAAAGACGCAATATTTATGCTCCTATCTTGAGTGATGTAGGTGTAGAAGGGATGGGTTCCTTAAATGTCTTGGATCCGGTTCGGGTGAATAACAGCAATAACAATAATAATAGGGATAACAGTAATAAGGGACCATGTTTTATTTTGAACTACAATGATAAATCTACAGAAATTTGTACAGTATTGAGAAATGTATGGGATTATTGTTTGAATAATGATTTGAAGAAAGTGGTGGGTAAAGACCCGGTGATAGTTTACAGTAGGGGTAAGAATCTAAAAGACATGCTTGAAAGAAATAAACAACATCATAAGTCGAGGATGGGCAAGTGTGGAAGTTGTAGGTGCTGCAGGTATGTAGCAGATGGCCCCTATGTAGTTGTTTCTGGATATAAATACACCTTGACTTGTCCGGGAATATGCAACTGTAACACTAGGAATCTAGTTTACGTGGCCAATTGCTCATCCTGTGAGGCATTTTATGTCGGGATGACCACCAGACTAAAAGATAGGATCCCTGAACATCTTAGATCCATCAAAACAAGGATTCCCACAATGCGTTGTACCTACATAGCATCAAATGTAACAACTTTAGGAGATTCATGTTTTTTGTGATTGACAGGGTTTTATTAGATAGTGGTGGTGATATTAAGAACAAGGTTGCATTAAAAGAGATGGAGTGGCAGCTTCGGCTGAATGCCATGTCTTACCCTGGACTCAATGATTTTATTTCTATAAAACCCCTCTTGGTGCATAGATCCCAGGTTCTATAGGACTGGACCTATGTACATTTATTTGCACTATAATTATTAAAATAATTAAATAAAATAAAATATGATAGAACTATTTAGTAACAACATTTGTAACAAGAATGTTATTTAGTACTTTCAGATCTTAAAGAAATATAAATATTGAAATCAGTTCATTAAGTAGGTTATTTAACACTTCAACATTATCATAATTATTAACATATTTGCTCTGGTATATCAACTGTATTAAGTGTAATTTAAAATATTTTTCTTGCAAAGGCCCTTTAAGGTGACTTAGTACAACTTTCAATGTTTGATTGTGAAAATGTTTTTACTGGATGATGGTTTAATTAATTAATGCATTAATTGATTTATTGTTTTATTACTTACAGACTTTATTATTTAAAAGTGAGTTGATGCAACAGCTTTTTGACTCTGATGATGCCTTTGTAAGGTGAAAGCGCTAAGTCTGTAATAAAATTTTGTATTTTTGGATTAAACTGGTGTCCTGCTGTTGGTTCGTTTTGGCTTGAATAAGTACTGAAGTTTTCAACCTACGTTGTGCAGTGGCCTGGTCATTCATTTGTTCACTGGTTATATACTTTTAAGTAAGCAATTTTGAGAATGTGATAAAGTTCCTAGCTACGTATGAGACACAAAGGTTAGGCTGTTTTACACAAGTGTTCTTTGGTCCACTGCTGCCACCGGTCCCCAAATATCTTCTGCCATAGCCAAGTTTGTCAACACTGTCTTCTGCAGCACACCAAACTTCAGAATAGCTTTACTCATTCAATGGGTGGCTGAATTACTAGTTTCTGCTCTTGCCATAGTATTTACTATTACTATCTTCACCATATGCCTTAACATTAGCAACAGCCCATCTTAAGTGATGTAATCAGTAGAGACGTTAGTGTTTTAATAGCAGATGCTTTGGTTGGATCAAAGTATTAACAAAATAACATATCTATAAAATAGTCTGATTTTAAAAAATTAAAATTCTTAAAATTTCTCTAACTGGTTATGCCAACTTACTTTAAAATCAAATTCTAGAAGTAGTTTGACCTTACTCCTCTTCCATCTCCTTTCAAATCTTGTTCCAATTAAATGGCATTCATTCCAGTGAACACACCTTCCCATTCTAAATCATAGTTTCAACAACTTCTCTCAACAGTTCTAGCTTTACCAGTCAACCCAGAGCTTCATCCATGCAAACAGAGCCATTAAAAACCTCATCCAAACAGTGAAATACAAACAGGCGCACTGAATGCAAACAGTATGAGTGGTTTATACAGCACAAGTCAGCTGTCATAGCAATCACAGGAACACTCCTGAAGAATAAAACATTTCCTTTCAACTAAGTTACAGATCAGTTCAATACTTCCTGCAACAGAACTGAAATTAAAACAGGAGGAAAAACAATCCTTCTCATCAAATCCAAACCTCTTTTCCATGTGTCTGAAAAGTAGAAAATTAGGATTCCCCAACTGGTTATGTATACAATTGGATATTACCCACACTAAACTAAATACAACATGTTTTAAGTTCCACTTCCTGCTTCCTGTAAACTATTTGAAAAAAATTGCATAATACATTGAAGATTTCAAGCTATTCAGTGACTTTAAAACAGACTGTAAAAGAAGCCTCCCCCTCAGATCCAGCACATGGCCACTCATTACAGCCTTACCCAGCTAGTTATAAAACTTTGTAAGGCAACTGTACTAACAAGAATTGTTTTCTTGACTTGGTCCTCACTGATATCACCTGAAGATGTGCATCCTAACTCTCTTAGTAACTACTGTCCTGTCATTTCCACATGGTCACTCAAAAGGCAAAGATTGCCCTTAGTTAACATTCAAACAAGACCATATCTTGGACAACCAGAAACACAATTACTAATCAATCTGGGTGCCACTGACTGGTAGCCAGTGTTTGAACAAGCTGCCTTACATCAGTCGTATGCCATATTCTATCAAGTCAGAACCCAGTTCTGGGGAATCTGTTTACATTAAAACCTTATAGACTAAAATGATAATTTCCACCAGACAAACCTGTGAGATAAGCTGACAATTAAAATTCAAGGCTAAAATTGTGGCATTAATGCCAAAAATCAAATAAACCAGGTGATTGCAAAGCCTATCAAACCTTGAAAGATACTTAGAATGTCAGCAAAACCAGTTAATTCCTCTTATCCCCATAAAAGTCAAATATTATCTCTGCCAGTCCTAAAATGTTCTGAAAGACCATTAGTGAATGCATCAGGAGACATCAAAGTTTTAATATAGTGGTTCCCAACTTGAATGCTGTGGCACCCTGGGGTACAGCCAAATCATTCATAGCCATGTTGAAGTAGATGTAAGTGTATTTGTTTTCCCCTGTATCTTTCTATTGTTGCAGTGTACCTAGACAGCATGAATCATAGCTGAAACCACCTTCTCATACTGCAGTGTGATGCATACAAGTTTGATATATGGTGTTACTCCTGTGGGTCATACATTACTATGAAAAAGCAATACATTCAGCCTTGACTATTGCTGTGTTGATAGAAGCAGTAAATAAACTACTTCCTAACAACTAAGTTAGAGTGCCAGTGGAACTGTTATGTTTGCTCAAGAATAATATTTGTTGTTTTATCAATTTATATAAATTTGTCATTATACTGATTTGCCTTTTGTTCACTTATTCACTGCCAGCCTGTGTTTATTTAAACCAAAAGCAAAACTTTATGGACATTCCGTTAAAGTGCATTATCCTACACCCCACTGCCTTGGACTTCCGATTTATAGATACACTTCTAATTGAATAAATGCCTAAGCATCACATGCAGGAATGGCATAGGTTCTCCGGGCTTAAGGAAATGTAATTCTGGAACATTTAGACATAGCTAAAGTGTCATATAGACATATAACTTACATTTTGGCAATAGGATCCCCTTTTCTTCTGGTCTACAGCATCCCTTAAATGTGATGTCAGAGCTGTGTGAGATGAGAATATAAAAACACCATCCTATGTTTTAATCTGGGAGAAGGGTTATTTACCAAAGGTAGTATTTAATACTGGCTTGTTTGTGTAATGAATTGTTTTTCTCTATTTATTTATCATGCAAAAATTTGTCTTGTTCATGAACCACAATACATATGCCATAGTTCAGCAAATAAAACTGTGCATCTGAGGACATTGCAAGTCTTAAATTAAAATATTTAGTGAAAGTAAGATTAATCATTATTTTTCTGTTCTGTTTCACATCATAACATTCATTATAAAATAGCATAGGGCATGCAGTAAGAGTGTTATGGTCAAACATCAAAGCTGATATGAGTGCCTTGAAAATAAATTACTGATTATTGCTGTAAAAGAATGAAACTCATAGCTTTAGTTCTCAATTTAAAGATGATGTACGTGTCTCAACATCACATAATGGCTACACTCCATCTTAAGTTCTAAGAATTCCAAACCCCCAAAAATACCCTAGATGGCTACTACAGAGTCAGAAATGCATAATTCCATTTCCAAGCTATTCAGTGTGCTGCCATTAAAATACTTACCAAACAAATAATCGCACATTGCATCTCACCATCTGTTGTGTATATACTTATAAGTGCTACAAATAGGTGCCTGAATCCTAGCAAAACCACTTATGCATATTTTGTCTTCTCTTTAACCTCTGAAATTTTTCCTACTGTTCAAGTATACTGGCATGTATTCCTCTCCGAAAATCAATCTGTACTGAAACTGCAGAAGACTTTTAAGTACAGCAAACTTCTCCATCCTGCTAAAATGTTAGAAAGACTTTTGCATACAGAACTTCTAGACTTTTTAGGTAAGTATGACCTCTTAAATGAAGCTTACCTTATGTTCTGAATAAACTTTAATATACAGACTTCAGTCTGCTCTTTTATCTGCTACGTTTACTACAACATGGATTATGGGATCATGGGATGTTAACTAGTGCTTTGATATGGATAAAAAGATAGCCTTTGAAACTTACACACTCTACTCATCAGGAAAACTCAAACCTTCAGAAAGTCTTGAAATTGTTTCAGGCACTATTTTAGTAACTGCACTTTCAAAGTGAACTCAAACAACATATTTTCTGATTTATGGACACTTGCAGTCCCATGGTGTTCAGTGCTGGGTCCCAAAAGTAAGTACCCTATATGTAGATGAGTTACTCCTACCAAGAACATAAAAAACAAGCAAACAAACAAAAAAAAACAGTGGTCTTAAAACTTCATTGATCAGCTAAGTCACAATAATTTCCAAAAATCATGAAACCCAGGAAATGTTCCAAAGCAACAAGCCTTTATTCGTCACAGACAAGTGATCCTCAGTAACAAAAAATCAGACCAAGAGCATACACAAGTATTGCTTCCACTCAAGTAGGCATGGAGTGACTTTCTAAATGTCTCAAATGAAGTTAAATGTAACAAATTGGAAATGCACACATTACAGTCTTCACACATGCTCCTCTGAGCTGACCAGTGACCAAAGAAGACCTTCACAATACAACCATAAACCAAAGAATATCTCAGCATGTAATTGAAATGTTAAACACACGATGGACACTAACACCCTCAGGTGAGAATATTGTGTTGTATATCTCCTGAAAGTATGGTTCATAAGGTATATCCCCATAGTATATATATCTAACCTGAATTTAATTTTATTCAGATGTGTGGAGTATCTCAAAAATCGGTAGGAAATCATTCAAATGCAAGCAACTCTAATGGGAAAAAGCATCAGAGAAGTGATGTATTTCTCAGCAGTAACTGCATAGTCATTATTTCTAGTTAAGTAGGAATCAGAAGTGAAATTAATGCCAGTGGCAGTTGCTAGTAACTCACTCAGTTATTTATAGCTGGGAATTAGGTCATTTCTTAATCATTGAAAGACTTGATAAGACTGTAGTATACTGGAATTAACTGGAAGCAACTGAAAGGAGACCGGAATAAATGCCTTCATTTGTTAATTCCCCAAACTTGTGCAGAACAGGTGCCAGTCTCTCCTTTATGGGCCAAGTCTTTTTGTACTTTTTGGAATTAATTCTGCACATGCTATAGTTTGATTAAGAAAGTGTTATTAACAGTCTGTAGAAATTCTGGAATCCTGGATAACAGTAACAGTGTTGATAAATATCCAAAGTTTCTGCACATATATTCTGAATAATATCAATGGAAACCGTCTTTTCCTCCTGAATAGTATGGACATTTGACCTGACTTCTGTACTCAGGCTTGAGTGTCCGTACTGTAAAGACCTTTTGCATATTAGTCCAAAAGCTAACTTAACTGACTCAACTGACTATGTCGAACGTATATCCTAATAATACCAAAACCCTGTAATGTTGACACTCCTCCTTAGCCTTGTTTTCCAAGCCTTGTCTTGCATGTGCCTCACTATTCTTTGTCTAGCATTCCATTGCAAGTACACATATCTTTCCCTTGAGAAAGGAACATTCTGTAACCTTCCCTGAAAACTGTTATGTCTGCACATCTTATGCTTAGCCAGCAATATTATCTTTTCCTTTTTACTAAACTGTCTTTCCCTGAAACTGAATGCATACATGAAAACACAAGTCTCAGGCCTATTTTTCTACCTTGATGTACTACAGGGAACTCACTAAGAATAAAGTGAAAACCCTCAGTCTAACAGGTATACCAAGTGAGGTTATAAACATGTTAACTATTCAGCTAAATGTTTCTATTTAATAGTGGAGATCCTCCTTGTAAAACGGTTTGACATTTCAAACCTATGGATACTTCTACATTATAGATGAAAATGGTTATCTAGTACTTTATTTGATGATAGATTCATGACATAATGAAAGTTGCATAACAGTTGAGGTGCTTTAAAGAAACTATACAAAAATCATCTTCAATAATGTAGGAACACTTCCTGTCTACTGTATGAGTTTTACTTTTGAGAAAAGACTCTAATATCAACCATGACATCACAATATTTCATTAGCTTGCCATGAGCAAAAGTTCATTGTGTGCTAAGTCAAGATAGTTTTTCTTACTGTAGCCTACTTGTAGCAGTCTACAAGTCTCAGTATCAAAAGAGATTTGATTTGCACTTTCCTAAGAAAATTAAGAGTCAATACATCATTGAAGAATATGATTATCAATCTAATCTTATATAGGTTTGCTAACATTAGTATCATCAGCAAACCTGCCTACCCATACATGATATATTATCAGAAAAGTAAATATAAATATACTAAAAAGGAATGCCACCTCACAGACCCTTAAGGTACTCCCTGTTGTCTAATCTAGATGATAAATTTGAATCTTATAACTTTACTAATAAATGGTAAGGGAGTCAGTTACTAATCTACCTAACAGTAAGATTTTGAAGATTTGATCATGGTATTTTCAATACCCTTAGGGCCGGATTCACGAAGGCTTGCATGGAGTCTAAAAGTAGAGTAAAACTCCATGCAGCAAACATGTCCGCTGAGTGATCCAGGAACAGCCAGTAGGGGCATGCAACAGAGCTCTCAAAACTAGTCCTACACGGACAGGGCTTGGATATGCAAATTACCTCAATTGCAGGTGAAAGCTGTGCAAATGAGGTAAATTTGCAATCCAGGAAACCCGAACCTGTCTGAATAGGAGTAGTGTTATTTGCAGAAATGTACTCAGTTGACAACTAAGTACGGTTCTGCAAATAGCAAAACGGAGCCGTGACAGATCCAAAAAAATGATGCATTTACAGGAGGAAGCATGCCAATGGCCAAAAATACAGCCATTGGCAATGTGAAGTCATGCAAAATAAAAATAAAATAACTTTTTTTTTTCATCCCGATCCAAGCATAGCACAGCACCGCGCAAACGTGCTGTGCCCTAAAAAACAGAAAATCAATAATTAAGATCCACAAATGTGGATTTTATTGCTGATATGAATTTACAATGCAAGTGAATGACAGGTTGAAGACAACATGGCCACCGAGTAGAGGTTGCTAAGGGGGGAAGCTCAGTCTAAGAGATGTAACCGAGCATTAGTAGGCAATCCTATGCAAATGAGGGTTAAGATAGTGAATCGCAAGTTTACATAGCAAATGAGCACAGTCAGTGGTGTGTAAGCGTGGGATAAGGAGAATAACAGAGTAGAAGATAGGTGACATCATGAGGGGGGCATGTATGAATGAAGTGAAGCTCATTGGAGCAGAGTGGCATGTGTCAGGTGACATTTACATATCATTGAAAGAGGTGTGTCAACAGGTAGGCTAGGTAAAGTAAAGAAATTGAAGGTGTATGCCATGGATAACACCAAAGTTTCTTACTGAGCGTGCATGCGCGCATGTGCATGCCAGTAAACCCGAGTAAGACAGTGTGTGCGTGTGTTAGCATGTGTGCGCACGTGTAAGCCGGAGTAAGCATATGTAAAGCTGTGTAAACAGTTGTAAGCGTGTTTGCACTGGTGTGCGCACGTTTTAACAAGAATAAGCAAGTTTTAGTCCATGTAAGCATGTGTGCGCATGTGTTAGCTGCTGTGCGCGTGTTTGCGCTTGTGTGAGTGGTGCTGCCCCCTGAGGAAACAGAAAGGGAAAAGGAAACACACCAAATAGTAGGAAGTTACCAGGGAGTACTAGCAAAGCTAGCAGGTGAAAACAATCAGAATCAGGCAATTACACAGGCAGTACACTAGCCCAGCCCAGCCCAGCACTTAAAACTCTGCAAACAACAGTCCATTATGTTTCTCTCAAGAAACACTGCAACACTGCAGTAAGCTAATAGACTTGAAAACTGAAAAAGCTATACTGAGACAAAAAATGTTAGTGGCTGCAATTGCTGTTATAAGGTGACATATGCAACATGCTGAGGGTGGTGATAATGCGAATGCTGCTGGACAACCCACAGTGAGGAGACGGAGAACAGTGTACAGACCCAGGGTAACCTACCAGGGTTATGAGCTGGAGATAGTGGAGCGCTATAGAGTGGACAGAGACCTCTTGCAGCAAATTGTTGAGCTGTGCAGGCCACACATCACACACAGAACCAGCAGAGGGGAACCCATTCCAGTGGAAACCAAGGTATGTGCTGGCCTAAGAATATTAGCAACAGGTACCTTCCAGAGACCAACTGGTGATATGATGGTGATATCACAGGCATCAGCATCCAGGGTACTGCACCAGTTCCTGGATGCCATGTCAGCACATGTCGGTGATCATGTATATTTCCCCAATTCCCGTGAGGAATTGGCCAGCAATATGCGTCTCTTCCAGCAAATAGCGAAATACCCTGAGGTAGTGGGTGCAATAGACTGCACGCACATATGCGTCAAAGCACCAGTCGATGAGCGGGGTAGGGTCTACTTCAACCACAATCCCCTCCATCAACTACCAGGTCATGTGTGATACCCAGGGCATAATACTGAATGTGTGTGCTGGCTGCCCTGGAAGCTACCATGATTCCCATATCTGGCATCTGACGCAACTGTACCAGACATTTGCCAATGGGGACATCCCATATGGTCATCTAGTGGGGGATGCTGGCTATGCACTGGAGCCATGGCTGATGACACCAATCAGAAACGCACAGACACCTGAACAGGAATGCCATAATGAGGCACACGCACAACACGAAATGTAATCAAGCGTGTGTTTGGGCTGCTCAAGTCACGGTTCCGGTGCCTGGACACATATGGTGGAGCCTTGCAGTACTCACCAACTACATGTACCCAAATTGTCATGGTATGTGCTATGCTACATAATATGATCCTGCGAAAACAGCTGCAGCAGGACCAGCATAGGCCTGGGCCAAACAGCCCCCCACCATTGCCAAGGCCATCACAGGCAGAGAGTGACTCAGAGGAGGAACACCCTGAGCCTGCCCCAGTAGGCAGAAGGAGGTGTGCCCAGTATGCTTTGGCCTTGGCAAAGAGGCAATGCATAGCACATACACTGGCTCAGTAGGAACTCTGGAAATTATACCTCTCTCTGACTCGCACATATAGTAAAAGGGATGCCTAAGTTGACACTACCTGCTTCCAAACATATATAGGGAGTGTAGTATGTGCATCTGACATAGCCAGCCCTGAAGCACCACCTGAGGCATGATTGCCATGTGTTAAGCAATATAAAGCAGTGCTAAACAGCATTTACCACCATGTAGTATATGTAAAGAAAATTGCACACACCAAGTAGCACAACTATGGTCAGTGATGAGTAATATTGGTCAACGTCCAGCAATGTTGGTTAATATTGAGCAATGTTGGACTAAGTATATGAGGGTCTCTCCAAACACCATTATATTGGGTGACTTCAACTACCCAAACATTGACTGGGAGCATTACTCAAGCCCCAACACCCTAGCCCAAAGGTTCCTAGAATTTATAAACTCAAATGCTATGGAACAACTAGTCACCACCCCCACAAGAGGGGATAACATACTGGACCTGGTCATCACCAACATGGGGACTCTATGCTCCATACCAGAGGTATTCCCCTCATTGGTAAGATTGGACCATAAATCAATTTCACTGGATGTCCACATCCCGATCCCACCCACAGCCCAGAAAACCACAGTGAAAAACTTCTCAAAAGCTAACGTCACACTTCTCAAAACTGAGGTGGAATCCTTCAAGGCCCCCAGGTCAGTGGAAACTACGGCTCAAACTGCAGAATCCTATATAATTGCATTCTATGGACACCTTCAGGAATGCATGGATCATGCTATCCCAAACAAAACCAAGACCCAATCATCCAAAGGCAGGTGTCCTGCCTGGTGGTCCCCAGCCATAAATAAGCTCTACAACAGAAGGAGGATGCTACTACATGATACAGCAAAATCCCTAAAAGGGAACGCATCTCTGATCAATACTAGCAAAAAACTACGATCCCTCATAAAATCATCCAAGGCCAGCTTTGAGAGAAAAAGTGCACAGGACACTAAAGATAATCACAAGGCCTTCTTTATTTATGTTAGGAACCTGGGTGGCAACTCCCAGATATGCTCAGAGTTGGTCCAAAATGATAAAAAATACACTGAACCCACAGACATTGCCAACATCCTGGCAGACAGGTTCAGTGCAAACTTCTCCCCCCCTTCCCCCCTAAAGAGCAAATATATATCTCAGCAGAGTGCTGCCTCCCTGACATCTCAGATGCTCAGGTGAGAGCCGCCCTCTCCAAAGCAAAAAACACAGCATCAATGGAACCAGATAATGTCCTGGGCTGCGTCCTACATGAACTCCAAGAAGAGCTAAACCCCCACATAAAGCTGCTATTCAATCTCAGCCTTACTACAGGATATGTACCCAAAGAATGGTGTACAGCAACAGTGTTCCCACTCCACAAAGGTGGTGCCTCTACGGACCCTGCTAACTATCACCCCATAAGCCTGACTAGCCTGGTCTGCAAAGCTATGGAGAGGATCATCATGGAACTCATAAACAAAGACATTGGGGACCTACAGACACTGGATCCTACCCAATTCGGCTTTGTTAATGGCAGATCCTGCCTCTTAAACCTGATCAATTTCTTTGAAACAGTCACCAAGGCCATTGATGAGGGGAAGGTAGTCCACACAGCCTACCTGGACCTTGCAAAAGCCTTCGACACAATACCCCACTCGGGCATCATAGATAAGCTCTTCAGCTTAAATATAAACCCCTATGTCATAAGATGGGTTGCAAACTGGCTCAAGGACAGAACCCACATAGTCAGAATTGCTGGAGCCATGACAGACTCTAAACCAGTTGCAAGTGGCGTCCCACAAGGCTCAGTCCTGGGACCTCTCGTGTTCGTCATATATTTTTCGGAGGTTCAGGCTAACACGGGAGGACTGTGGCTGACCAGGTTTGCAGAAGACTGCAAACTGGGTGCCATAATTGACTCTCCAGCTGACACAAGCATCCTTCAAAAGGGTCTCATAGAGACGGATAACTGGTGCCAGAGCCATGGCCTAAAGCTAACCGATAAAAAGTGTATAGTCATACCCTTTGGCAAAAACAAAGTGCCCACAAATTACCACATAGGCGGGAATTCATTAAGTATGGAAGAAGTAATTAGGGACCTGGGGACCCAAGTTGACAGTAATTTCCCCTTTGACAACCACATTGCCAAAGTGGTTAGAAAGACCTTCTATATAGCCCACCTTATCATGAAAGGATTCACATCTACATCAAGGGAGGTCATTGTGCCCTTTTATTCATCCCTCATCAGGCCCATAATTGAATACAATGCCTCATTTGGGATGTACCTTACCCGACACCTGCAGCAACTAGAAAGATCCCAAAAGAACCTCACAAAGAGGATCATGGGACTCAAACAGATGCCATATGCTGCTCGGTTAAAGAAACTCCAGCTCTACTCAGTTGCATACCGCCTACTTAGAGGCGATCTATGCCCGACGTATAAAGCCATGTCCAACCTGGAATTAATGAGCATGCTCCACCTCAGAAAATCCAAATGCCTTAGAGCTACATGCTCAAGGGACTTGAACCTGAGCACAGAAATAAATTGGACATGCTGGAGGGACAGATTCATAACCCAGAGGCTCCCTTCGCTCTGGAATAGAATCCCAGTCCATGTTAGGCAGAGCCCCTCAATGACTCTCTTCAAGTGGAATCTTGACCAGTGGATGGGAGATCGTAGGTTTACTATGGGGATTACTTCGGTGTCACTACTAGATAGAGGCACAGTAAACTAACCTTAAAAAGGGCACAGTAAAATCAGTTCAGAGGGTAGTGAAAGCCAAACACACTCTGGCTAGGCTTGTAAATGCCTTAGGGCAGATAGCCTAGTATGAAACTATGAATCTAAGTAGGGCATAGCTGAACAAAAGCCAACATGCTCATATTTGCTCTACTGGCACTTAAGCAGTCTGGTCTGCTCAGTATGAAAATATAAAGCAGTGATGAATCTTGAACCCAGAATACTGTGCACTATAGTCATAGTACTGAACCACTAAACCATGACAGTATTGCAGTGGTTAGCCTGTTTGAAGAAATGTTGATAAGTCTATGCAAAGTATTCCATGGAAACCCTGCAGGCACAGCATAATCCCCGTCGAGTTATGACACAAAGGTGAGTCCCGCAGTAAGAATAGAACCTGACTTTCAACACACACAGTAGAAATGTTAATATTCGACATGTACACATACATTAACAAATGTAGTGGACCTCGGACAGCAACATACTGAAAGGTCACACTGGGCATGCTCACACACTTGAATAAATGAGACAGATGTCAGGTAACAGAACACTGATAGTCTGAACTAGGCATGCTCACACACTTAAGCCATGTCAGAGTACAGCAGTGGGCCACACATATCAGGCAGTTGCATGTGTTAACCCAGGAACCTCTCATTATCCAGCAATCTGCCCTGTGCACACAGTTATATGACAACAGACACATATATAATATAGTGGAACCCTGTCATAATCAAATATGTTCTGCAGACACTTAAGTTGTTCATAGAAAGTGGGAAAGCAAAGACGATAAAACCTGCAAACAGTATCAGCAATAAACATTGTGCATCCTGAACATTAGCATAGGTTCAGAGGTTGATACTAGCCTATCCACCCTAGGGCATGTACAAGCCTAGCCAGAGTGTGTTTGGCTTTCGCAACCCTGTCAAAGTAGAACACTGTGCCTGTGAATAGTAGGTCACACAAGATAGCCCATTTACAGTTAGTGTATTGTGCCTCTGTCTAGCAGGGACCCAGAAGATATCCCATGGGTAAACATATGATCACCCATCCACTTGTCAAGATGTCTCCTGTAGGTGGTCAGTGGGTGGCTCTGCCCATGCAAAACCGGGATTACAATCCGGAGTGAGTGGAGCCTCTGGGATAAGAATCTGTCCCTCCAGCATGTCCTATTAACATCTTTGCTTAGGTATATGTCCCTGGAGTGTGTATCCCACAGGAGTCGGATATCCTAAGGTGGAGCATGTCCATTAAATCTGGGTCAGATATTTCCTTAAACTACAGGCACACAACACATCCGAGTAGGTGGTAAGCGGCTGAGTAGAGCTGGAGTTACTGTATCTGAACTGTGCAGGGCATCCGTGTGAGTCCCTACATATGCTTTTTGAGGAACATTTGTGGCCATTACAGTTGCTGCAGGTGTCGGGTAAGTTACATCCCAAATGTGGCATTGTAACCAAGCATGGTCATGATGAATATAGGGGCACAATGACCTCACTTGATCAATATGTGAAACCATATGGGATAAGGTGGGCTATATAGAAGTTCTGTCTACCCACTTTGGCAACGTGATTGTCAAAGGCGAGAGTACAAACAAGTCGTGTCACCAAACCCCTAACAACTATTACCATATGTAATGGATTACTACCTATGTGGTAATGTGTGGACATGTTGTTATTCCCATAGGGGATGACTATGCAACTAATGGCATTTAGCTGTAGGCCATGGCTCAGGCACCAGTTATCCTATCTCTGTGAGACCCCGTTTGAGTATGCATATGCCAGCTGGAGAGTTGATTATGGCACCCAGTTTGTAGTCATCTGCGAACATGGTCAGCCATATTCCTCCTGTGTTAGCCTGTACGTCACACAAATATATACTGAACAAGAGAGGTCCCAGGACTGAGCCTTGTGTGATGCCATGTGTAACTGGTGTATAGTCAGACATGGCACCTGCAATACTGAACATGTGGGTGCTATCCCTTATCCTGGTAGCAATCCATCATGTGAGATATGTGTCGATATCGACGCCGGTGAGCTTATGGATAATGGCCAAGTGGGGTATTGTGTCAAAGGGTTGTGCAAGATCCAGGCAGGCTGTGTGGACAACTGTCCGTACACCGATGGACCCAGTAACTGTTTAACGAATATGAACATGTCCAAGAGGCAAGATCTGCCCACAACAATGCTGAAATGTGTAGGACTCAGTGTCTGTAGGTTCTTGATGTCTATATGCATGAGTCCCATTACAATACGCAACATAGCTTTGCATAACAGGCTAGTTAGCCTTATAGGCCGATATTGTCTGTGGTCCGTTGTGGCAGCAGCTCTGTGGAGCGGGACCACTATTGCTGTACGCCATTCTGTGGGTACATATCCAGCAGTAACTCTGATATTGAACAGTGACGTAATGTGAGGGTTACGTCTGTTATGAAGCCCATGTAAGACACAGGCCAGGACACCGTCTGGTCTCATTGATGCTGTGTTGTGTGTTGTGGGGAGGGCAGCACTCACCTGTTTATTTGCGATGTCAGGGAGGTTGCACTCTGTTGTGATCAACAGTAGCTCCTTAGGGGGGATGGGGGGGAGACATCTGCACTGAACCTGTTTGCCAGGATGTTGGTAATGTCTGTGAGTTAAGGGTATGTTTAGTCAGTATGCGGTAACTCACAGCATATCAGTGAGTGTCCACCCAGGTACCTGAATTAACTGAAGAAGACCTTGTCAGTGTCCAATGTGTCTGGTGCAATTGTCTGTTAGAAGCGGGCCTGACATAAATACATGAGTGATTGTAGCTGTCTGCTAGTACAGATCACAGATGTCTTCCCTGTCTGGGATTGTGCTCTATCATGTAGTAGCATCCTCCTTTTGTTGTATAGCTTATTAATGGCTGGGGTCTACCAGACAGGTCCCCTGCCATTGGAGGAGTGAGTCCAGTTGTTATTTGGGATAGCACGATCCATGCAGTCCACTAGGTGTCCATAGAATGTGTATGTAAAGGATTCAGCAGTCTGAGCCATACTTACCACTGTCCCAGGGTCTCTGAAGGATACCACCTTGGTTTGGAGAAGTGTGACGTTTGCTTTTGAGAAGTTCACCAAGATTACCCAGGATGGGTGTGGGGATGGGATATGGATGTCCAGTGAGATAAATGTATGTTCTGACCTTACCAATGAGGGGTATATCTCAGGTGTGGAACATAGAGTCCCCATGTTGGTGATGATCATGTCCAATATGTTGCCCCCTCTCGTGGGTGTGGTGACCGGTTATGCCATAGCATATGATTGTACAAATAGTAGTAACTGTTGGGTGAGTGTGTTGGGGCCTCAGTACTATCCCCAGTCAATGTGTGGGTAATTGACATCACCCAATATAATGGTGTTTGGGGAGACCTTCATATTGTCCAGTGTTCCCAGGAAAGCCGAGTGTGGTTCATGAGTTTGGGAGGGTGGTCTGTAGCAGGCAACAAACCAAAAGGCAGATTTGCACAATGTTAGGTGCGTATGTATGGTCTGTGATGCTTTGTGCAGTGCTACCAACCCAGAGGTATGTGTATCTGTGATGTATATGGATACTCCCCCTATTTGTGTTGGCCATTCCGAGTTTTGTGGTCAGAAAGCATGGTATGAAATATAACCTGGTAGTGCTGGTGTGCATTTGGGAGCCTGAGCCAGGTGTCTGTTAATGCACAGATATCGCTGTTGTCCATACTGAGGAGATTCCTGAGTGGTCGCAATTTGAGGGTAACACGTCTGGTGTTGAGCATTACCCTCAGTGTCATGTACTCTGTAATGTCTATGGAGGTGGGTTTGTCTTTTGAGCCCCGCTTAAAAAAGGCAGTATGGTGGTAACAAGTGCCTTAGCCAGTATTCAAAAGTACAAGGGTGACAGGTGCAAGCTGTCCATAGGGAAGCTACGTGGTATGTTGAGCATGTCATCCCAGGCTGACAGACACTGTATCCCCAGTGAATGACACCAATATGTTAGCCAACTGTTAAATGTGATCAGTTTGTTGGTATACTGTGACATCATACTTGGTGAGTGTAAGATGCTAGGCAAGGTCAGGGTCATACTGGCCTGGGCTACATGATGAGAGAGTTCCTCTATGTATCATGTCATGTGGTCCAGGGAGAAATGTCTGAGGGTGTACGCACCAGCATGGACAATGATGGAGCCAGTCCTGTACTTGCTTTGGAGTGACCTGAATGCATGTGTTATGTTGTGGATTCTGGCACCCAAGAGACAGCTCAACATGACTATTCCCTTGTTTGGCCTGGAGAGTGGGACGTCAGTGTGTCTGACAATAAGTGTCACCTATTACAAGTGTATTAGGTGTGTTGTTTAGCCCAAAGGGCAGTGACTGTGTGGCACACTGACATTGTGAACTATGTGATATGTGGGTATTGTAGTGGGGTAGCAGTTGTTTGTGTGTCTGCTTTGGAGGTCTCAGCTGCTTAGGCAGAGTTTATGTAAAGCCTCCAAGTATGTTTATGTGTGATAATGTGGTTTGATTGCTGTCGCTATAGGTTTATGTGAGACTGATATGTGGTGTGTGTGGTTACCTTCACCACCTGATAGACTATGCCAGTCATGGGTCGAGAGAGCTCAGCCTCCTGTATGTCAATATTGTTGCATCTCTCACATATATCTGAGTTTGTTTGGAGGAGTTGAGGGTTGTCTGTGTACATGAGGCAGATGTGACATTGTGTCAAAACCACAATATTCACTAGCTGGACTGGAGAGTACACACAAAACCGACCCCTGGACATGCCAGGATATTATGATGACATTCTCTGTAGCCTGATCGCAAAGGATCAGTAGGGTGTTAAGTGTGTAAAAGAGTATAACAGGGATTAGCGCTCAGGTTTGTTGGTGTTTTGTAAAGAGTAGCTGAGAAAGATTCCAGACTGAATCATGACACCTCCTTCAGCTATGTCATAAATAGCAATGTACACTCATATATGTCCTGAGTCAGGGCCAACTGTACCTGAATGACAATGCCGACATCCTGTCAGACAGGCCCATATAGAAATACCCACCTCCCACTGACTATAGTCCCAGTCATTATACCAGGAGATATCACATGTAGAATGGCTGAACAGCTCCCCCCAAAGCCAAAAGCATGACAGCAATTGGATTACATTGTTTCCCAATATGTGTCATGCATGAACTACAGAACAAACAGACCCTGCACCTGAACAGTCTGTTGAGCCTCACCCTCTCCACAAGGTGGAGCAACATATGGCACTCCCCACAAGTGTTGGTGCACAACACACCATGGGAAGTATAGTCCAGTAAGCCTATGAAGTCTGAACTGCAAGGCCATGGAGTCCATCATGGTTGAAGTAATAAACAGAGCTATTGGAAGCTGACAAACACACAACCCTACCAACTGTGGTATGTTCATGTGCAGATCATGGTTCCCAAACATGCTAGACTGTTTGCAAGGTAGACACACAGGACATACATCACTGAACAGAGCTACACGTGTCCCACATAGACTTTGAATAGCCCTTTATCAACATCCCTGACACATGTCGTATCCACAAAACCAACAATCTGTGCATAAATATGTGTTGACATATGAAGGAATGTCAGTGTGTCCACAGATAGATCACACAAGGTAAGAATTATGGGGTCCTTTTCAAGCTGTTGACACCTGCCGACCCACATGGCTCATTCCTGGGATTGCATAAAACAAAGTGTACACACATTACCATGTCCAGTCTAATGATGTCAGCATCCTACACATATAGCAGGAGAATGGAAGCCGTCCAGAAAAGCATATAGCATGCCGTGTTAATGCGTATCTCATTAGTTTCAAAACATATTTAGATAGGGGTTTGAATCCTGCAAACGCTGAGTGTTTGTGTTGGGGTGTGTGATCTCCTGTGAGAGGAGTGCCCTTTTTGGAGACTGGGAAAACACATTAAAAGTGTACATTCCTCTTTGGAAAGTCTGATGATGTCAGCATCCTACAAATATAGCAGGAGAAAAGAAACCACCTAGCAAAGCATATAACGTGCTGTGTTAATGCGTACCTGTCTAGTGTCATAATATAGTTAGGTAGGGGTTTGAATCTTGCTGACTGCGTGTGGAGGGGTGTATGTGTGTGATTTCCTGTGAGAGGAGTGCTCTTTTTGGAAATAGGTAGGGATTTAAATCCTGCAAACACTGACAGTGTGTGGGGGGTGTGTGTATGTGTGTGATTTCCTTTGAGAGGAGTGCCCTTTTTGGAGACTGGCTGGGAAAACACATTAAAAGAGGTACATTCCTCTTTGGAAAGTCTGATGATGTCAGCATCCTACAAATATAGCAGGAGAAGTGAAACCACCCAGCAAAGCATATAGCGCACCATGTTAGTGCGTATCTCTTTAGTGTCATAACATAGTTAGGCAGTGGTTTGAATCCTGTGTTTGTGTGTGACACAGTTGGTTAATTCAGTGTGGGCTTTGCTTTTACTATGGTATGACATATCATGATTAAAACAATATGTGCATTGCACACATCAGGTATCTGCATGGCAAATAAATATGTGTACATGTGACCTCAATCAGTACATAGGTGTGAAGCCTGCATACTACAAGAATACATTTGTTTCCTTTCACAGATTGTGCCGCTGCTTCTCAGATCATAGGTCACATATGTATGTATGTCACAAGCCCGACCACTGTAGTGATCTGTGTCCAAGGTCATCTGTGCCACACACACCCATGACAGTTACTATAGAGTACTGTGAGTGTGGGTACATGCCTGGGGTATATGTCAGACATGTTCATACACAACAATGACTGGCAATAATGGACAGTCATTATAGGTGTACAACAGCCCTGTGGATATGCATTCAGGCCCCTAATGTCTTATGTGACACATCGAGGGACTCCACAATACCTATGGATATGTGGATACCAAGGGACAGATGACATAACACGTGGCTGTATGTACACATTGGTGCCCAACATACATGTTGAGGGCTACCACCTATGTGGTACTGTCAGGATAGTATGTATGGTAAATGTGGATGACTATGCCATAGTCGGCTTACTGCTATACAGCATGTATTGGACAACAGGTATCTGTCTGTATGATACCCTTATGTAGGATATGCGTCCCATCCAGGGAATGCATTGTAGGCCAATGCATGCATTTCCTGATGTGGATGGACATACCCTTAGTGTGTTTGCATGTACCTAAGAGGGCTATATACCAAACAGGTGTGGTCCCAGGAACGGATGGCGGTCAATACCACTGGTTACTGTTATAGTATAGTACCGGAAGGATCCAAGTGTTACTGAGTTCCCTACAACTGTGTGTCATTTGTCAGGACATCATCTAATGATTGGTTATAGTCATGCTGTTGAGGTTGTGTATACTACCAGACTGTAAATCATTGACAGATATTAACAGTATCACCCACAGTATAGTGTCAACCCATGTCATACACACATGTGTACCCATGTTAGTACATATCTGTAGTAGAATGCATACTGACCATCGAAAGATACTATGAGATGTTAACAATGTGTACAACAGGGTATGTCACACGTCCCATGTGTCCACTATGCACGTACATGCAGACAGTGTGCACCCACCATGTTCACAGATGTGCAATTGCTAATCTGTAATGCACACATCACACACATACTGTTCACTCACTAACACATGCTGGCAACACTGTACACTTCAGCCAAGTGGCACATGGGTGGAGAATACATACTCAGACCTAATACTGGTGTAAACAATGCTACATTGACAATCAGAGTTGTGATGCATAATGCCTGCTCAGATACACCAACAAGGATATCATTACACTTTCCTGTTGACAACTTGCTAATATTGCTACACTGCTATAATGTCACCCTGTGCATCAGAATCATGTTAGCCTGTTCCTGCATCAATGTTACAAATGACAGAGGTGGCACAGGTGTCATCATATGCACAGGGTGTGTTATTGGTTTGCCAGAGCCGGACATTGACCCATTCAATCGACATGTCTGTGTGTGTGTGTGTGTGTGTGTGTGTGTGTGTGTGTGTGTGTGTGTGTGTGTGTGTGTGTGTGTGTGTGTGAGGGACAACAGTACAGCATGGGCCAATGTTGATGTAATGTGTGTGTATGTGTGAGCCCTAGTTGTTTGGTTAATGTGTGTGTGTGTCTGCATGCACACAGCTCCACCATGTGGCTGCCATATACGGGAGGTTGTGGGACAGCCACAGACTGTACCTGGTAGGCTGTACAGATCACTGTCTCTGGGCATGGACATGGTACCTGTGCCTGGCAGGGGTGCTACGGGCAGTATCAGGTACCAACCCTGACTGGGTACTATCATCAGAGGCAGAGGTATGATGACTGGACCCATGTCCCTGCTGGAACTGGCCAGAGCCACATGCATGTGGTCTACTAGGACGGCCAATAGACAGGCCAGCCCCAGCATTGCTGGGGCTGGTACTCCCACTACGGGAGCGACTGTGATCTGTGTGCCATCCGCGATGACTGCCAGATGTTGCTTTTGCTGACATGCATCCACGTTGACATCTCACCCGTCCCGCATGGTCCTGGCTCAAGGAAGACACATTGTGGAGGGCATCTATTGTCTCCCCCCAACGTCTATCAATGACCTCGGTGTAATTCCAGATGGCACTGGCAAGGTCACGGATACTACATTGATAGAGGTGTAATGGGCCCTCTGCACCCTTAGTCCCTGTCTGGTGTACCGTTCCATACGTGCCTGTGCCTGCATTACAGCCCGGAACATACTGGAGGTTGTAATACCTCTGGTGGCACGTCTGCCAGGGGCAATATGACCAGTGGTGCTCCCCGGAGAACCCCTGGACATCCACCTATGTGGTACCATTCCAGGAATCCAGCTACGGCTGCTGTGAGGGGATGCAAGTGCCATAGGTACCACACTCTCCTGGTCAATGCCAATTGTATGCTGTCCCTCGGCTAAGGCCATTGGAGATGAGGGATGTATCGGCAGTATGAGTGTGCGCTTAGATGGGGTTGAACGCTGTGTACTGTCGATTGGTGGACCAACGACAGACCCTGTCAAACCTTCCTGTGCCAGAATACATGTCTCATCATCTCCACTATTAGTGGCAGTGACTTCAGGTTCCCTGCTGCTTTCAACCACCCCAAACTCAGCACCTGTGAGAGGAAGACAGGAAACACACTTTACAATCTGTACATGATGTTAGCACACATGCACACATGAACACATGAACACATGAACACATGAACACATGAACATATGCACACATGCACACACGCACACATGCACACATGCACACATGAACACATGAACATATGCACACATGAACACATGCACACATCAACACATGCACACATGCACACATGAACACATGAACACATGAACATATGCACACATGAACACATGCACACATGAACACATGCACACATGCACACATGAACACATGAGCACATGCACACAAATACACTCCTCACTACAGCACATACACACACACACACACACACACACACACACACACACACACACCAGCAATCCAACACATACTCAATAGTGGGTGAAGGTGGCTTACAGTATTACAAGGCAAACAGTCACCTCACATGTGTCAGCATGCAGAATATGTGTTACTCAATACCATGCAGTGCAAGTGTAGACGGCCCTATTTAATGACATTATACATGGCTTTGATGCATGTGTATAGTTGTTCAGTGATTGGCTACACCCTGGAACACAATGTGTACATGGACACAACATTGCTGTGCATGTATTATCAGCTCTGCAATGTCCTGTGCACCATCACTCACAATGATACATACCATGGCTGCATGTGTTATCTGTGTGACACATAGATTGCCATGTGTGATTACAATGTCTGTGTCCATAGCAGATAATAGTGGACACAGATGTAGCACATGCATGTTATGTACACACACGGGATGAGTGGTGCATGTAGACGTGAAGGAATCCCAATGCTCAACATGGCACTTTTACAGTGGTTATGGTGAGTGTGGGACATATTGCAGATATGTCGGTGCCAGCCATGACATGGCATGCTACAGGACTGCAACATTAAACACCACACATACCCAATGTGTGTCATGTGATCTATACACCCAATAGCATTCCAGGACATATATGTGACACTTTGTACAGATGGCAACTGCTGTGCATATTGTGTATACTGGCATATGTAAGCACACACACAACATGCTATGCATATTGTGTATAGGTGCATATGTTTGCACACACACAACATTGAGGTGCAAAGCAATGACTGTTATGTGTAGTACTGTGGTCACTGTAACTGGATGGGGTGTAGTACCATGTGCCATCATCATCATCATGCATCTTGTGGTCACTCATGGCTACTAATGTGTGACAGACCACCGCCTAGCATGCTGTACCTGAACTGCAGTGCCGTGGCTATGTTCACAATTACACAGCTACTTTGTACATGGGTGTGTGAGATGCCCAATAGGGAGCATTGCCTAACATGACTGTGTTTTGTGTTGAAGAGTGTTGCACAGCCTCATGATAGGCCTCTACCCCTGAGGTACATCATGTGTGTGTGGATGACATGTGGGATACTGAAGTGTGACCTTAGAGCAGGTGTGCGGTAACGCCATATGTAGCATGTTTTTGTGTACTGCGTATGATAAACGTGTTATGTTGTGTACAGCTGTAGCAACTATGCCTATCCAATGTGCAGTACAGTGTTGCCACAACTGTGTCTGATGCTCTGTGTATTGCATGTCATTGAGGTAGCTACTGACATTACTGAGCTGTGCAACGTCTTACAGCAAACATGCACGGCATGCATTATGCATAGGTGTGTTATGTGTACATGGCCTACACCTCACCTATGACATGCACATTTCATTACCAACATTGCAGTTATACCACACTCACCAGCATGGATCGTCTGCCCTGCTGTCACACCAGAGGGACCTACGAGAATATGAGAGAGTTCGTCAGTGGCCACAACTGTGGCATTGCTACAGTGGATATGCTAAACTACAGTAGAACAACAGTCAACAGTCACAGGTGTAGAAATAATATTCCAAATATCAGTATTGCACAACACTAGGCAGCCCAACTGCTAAACACACAGTACACATCTCATGTAGACATAATCTAACAATACAGTTAACTGTAGTCTACAGATAGGGCATGTTACCTGCTCGCTCCATGTGAACATGCTGGGTGGCTCTGGCCTCCATGACAACACGTCACAGGTTGTTGCTGCTGTTGTCCAAGAACTGCCATGCTTAGGAGCAGCTCCTTCACTCTGGTGAGGGGGGGGGATGAATGGCCATCCCACCACCTGTGGCAAGCTGTTGTCTTTGGATATCAGACGCACGCCACCAGGCATGTCTAATTAAATCACTGCAGTGATGGCGTGCCTGCTCATATGTCCGGTTATGCATGCCTATGTCATTTACCTGACAAACAAGATCCTGCCACAGTGCAGTCCGCTCCTGCTGGCTGCTTCGGGAAAACAGCATTGTGTACTGCTGCACCAGGCTTTGCACAATCTCATCTTCCTCCATTGCTGTGTATGACGAGTTGCGTTGGTGGGCCATCTGGCTGAAAAAGATATGAACAATATGTGTGAGCAAGGCCTGTGGCACACTTTAAACCTTTAACCAAAGATATCACTTTACTGACATATATACCATCCATTTGTCTGTCAGAGGTTACACACATTTAATACCACTTATTGGTTCTTAGGCCACAACTGACTAACAGTGCCTGACACACTCTATATATCACACCACTATACAAAAGTATCTGGCACACTGCTTGTTACACAATGCACAACCTCGACACAGGGGTATATATCACGTCAATGCACGAACAGAGATGTCATCCATTGCAATGAATGTAAAGTACAGTTACAGTAGTACCAGTCAACCACCCTAGTCATTGATGCCATAGCCCTGCCTAACTTATGTGTACAGTTATTACTATAGGTGGCATACTGCTGTAACAGAGTATATATGTTGCTGGATACACACGTATACCCTGTAACACACATATGATTGCAGCCATGGTACAGGCATAATTACACACACATCAGACAAACATGCAACGCACCACTGTATGCCAACACAGATGATCATTACATGTGTACCATACAGTACTGTGTGCCACTACTTACAAACCCTTATGCCTGAGTTTTGTCCTCTGTGCAGACTACAGGAAACACACAAGACAGTGTTTCCAAGCAATGTGAACACACACCATACTGTGCTGTTTAGGTCTACAGCTTCAGGTAGTACTACATTTCATATGGGAGTTGGATTCACCAGCAGTACCACTCACCAAGCATACATGTATTGCTTTAGCCTACAATGAGACACCACGGTTGTCAACAATGAACTATGTCACATCGTATGCCATACTACTATGTCTGCCTAACAGTACAATACACATCTTTTGCTGGTGTCACAGCTAGGATAGACACTACCATGTCAGATACAACTTCACACTAACCTATCACACCTTTACAGACCTTGCACACATTCAGCGTTACACTTATTCAACCTCACATAGCAGGTATTGCATTGAGTACATGTGTGAGTGCAGAGTGTCATACGTAGGTAATATGCTATTGGCCCTAGGGCCTACAGCAGCCTAGCCATATGCTACCCTGGCCTTTGATACACATGTACTTTGATTTCACTTGCCCCTGCCAACCAGAACCACAGAGGGGGTTCCTGGGGTGTATTACCAATCTCCCAAACAATCATCAGGAGTATTTATGACAACTGCTAATGAGGAGCCTTGTTTGCTATTGCTAGGTGGTCTATTCCAGTGTATGGCATATCTCTGTGATAGGAACCTATCCCTCCAGTATGTGCTGTTTAGTGAGCTGATGAAGTTTAGGGCCCTAGAGCGTGTATCCTGGAGGGATTATGATATGTTGCCATGGTGGTTGTCACCCAGCTATGGGTGTGACATACCTCTGTATGTCCGGCAGAGGTCACCTCTGTGTGGCCGGTATGCAATACAGTCTAGATGTGGTATTGTGAGTCAGTCTGCATAGGGCATCTGTTTGCGGCCAGTATTACCCTTTGTGAGGTATGTCTGTGGCCTTTCCACCTGCTGTAGTTGTAATGTGAGGTACATACCACACAGGGTATTGTGATGAGTAGAGGGGAACACTGACCTATATTTCCCTAGATGACACACCTGTTGTCATGACACATACCACACAGACAGATTACAGGTAGAGTGTGGCACCATCTCTATCAAAGAGTGGCTACTGTCCACCTGTGTCCCATGTTCCCTTTTCACACCTTTGGTGTTGGGTAGATCTCTACCTATGTGGTAGTTAATGAGTACAGTGTTTTGGAAAGGAGGAATGGCACTGCAGTATCAGCACTTGTCTACAGTCCATGCCTTGGTCACCACACACCTGTTGCAGTACATATGGCCCCATGTCTCTCTCTCTATGTATATATATATATATATATATATATATATATATATATATATATATATATATGTATATAAATAAATATATATATATATATATATATATATATATATATATATATATATATATATATATATATATAGATATACACACACATACATGTACACATCCATTGCTGTACACATAGATGTACATATAGGCACATGTACAGTCCACCTATCATGGTGAGGATATCAGTTATGCGACAGTTGTGGGATGTACAGTTATGTGATTATATTGCACAGTGTTGTGCAGAATGCATGTGGGTGTCCTCGGCCCATGTAGCTTTAGCAGGCCTCACTGGCTGTAACACAGCAGATCTGACAAATCAGTCCCACAGCGTTTAACCAGCACATGACATATATCAGCACTGCATGCTGTTTTCTATGCCACACACTATGACCTACATAGATATATGCACACAACAACCTTCAACGACAGATATCTGTCCACCCTTCACTAACAGTTGCAGTATGTCCCTTGCCCTATGCACATGTGCAGATACAGATAGATATGTACTGCTGCCACACATGGATGATTTGCAGTGTGTAGAGTACTCTTCAAGAACATCTACTACATGCCAACACATACATATGAGTTACATACCTTACCTTTGTATTTCCCTGCTCCGTCTGTTACTTTTTTTTTTTGGTTGTTTGTTTTGGGTTTTTTCCCTTTGTTTCTGTTTCTGTCTCTGTTTCTCTCTCTGTTGTCTGTGTCTCTGTCTGTGTCTCTCTCTCTCGCTCTCGCTCTCTATCTCCCTGTACCTGCAATGATATTATTGCATGTGTGGACAGCAGGTACAGCCTGCTTTTCTAGGTATCTGCACTTGTGCATGTGACAGACTCTGCACCAATTGCTGCCCACCATTCAGTAATTGCATGCAGCCTGCTGTGTGCTGATTGCATTACTCTCTGTGATTGCAGCCCACTGCTATAAAATGCTAGGTTAGGTAGGCGTAGCCCTTTCAGATTTCCAAGTTGGGGCCCATGCTTGTTTGCTCTGGACTCCGTTGTGTCAGTCAGAAGGTTGGTATATGTCTCTTATCTGAAGCTAGGGTTGTAGCCAGTGATATGCATGTTGTACTCAAACCTGAATGTTGCTGCTTCCAGTACACACTTCTCAGTGTAGACATGTACTCACCTCTCCAAATGCTAACACAGGATACATGGGAGTATGTACTTTATTTCTGAATTAGACATTTAACTGCCATACAAATGTGGTTAGTGCACTGTATTCCTGTGGCACATGCAGTGTTTGTGAACTGCTATACTGTAATTATTATGTTACTCACCTCTGAACAGTTTGTGGTTTGTTTGTGTTGACATTAGCACAGGCTGCTCAACACAACTTTATTTATTTATTTATTTATTTATTTGCAGTTGGTTTACCAGGATAGTCCATTGGGCCTAAAAGAACCCGTTTTCAATGGAGTCCTGGGGAGAAAAGCTCCAAAAAACAAACATACAGACTAGGTACATACAATAGAAAAAGCTCCAAAAACAAACAAACAGACAAGGTACATACAATAGATTACTGAAGATACTTATACAAATGTAAAAGAAAATACAAACATTGAATTCGCATTTGAGATACATTCAACAATGCAATCTTGTAAAAATAAAATAAAATAAATGTGAGGTGTGTTAGGGCTTTAAAGAGGTGGAATTGTTTTGTCATATAGAGTAGTTATTTTGTAGGGAGTATTAGTTATATAGGCATAGTCAAATGACATGTGAATGAATGGAAGATGAAGATTACCATATTTTTATGATGGGTGGGAGCAAGAGCATTCCCATTGGGACTTAAGATGTATGTGAAGAGATTTTTTGAACATGTAATGATTAGAGATGGTACGAATGGATGGTGGGAGTGAGTTCCAAAGACGAGCTAGGTTAAAGGATAGTAGGTTTTTACCTGGGGGACGAGTTGGTTTATGTACTTCTAATAGGTTTTGATTGTTTGACCTTAAGACTCTGTCATGTAGGTGCAACTTAAAAGCAGAAGACAGGGAGGGACAAAGAGAGGGGTTGTTAATGAGCTTATGGGCTAGGGTTAGCTGAATATAGTTGAGCTGATTTGGACTTATTACAACTGGACATATTACAGTACTGAGTATGCCTACCTACACCCTGGTTTTTCCCTGAATACACAGGTGTGATGTACCTTTGTGTAGGGGTGCAGAATTGCAAAGAGCATTTTTTATTATCATGTGAGGTTTATCTTGCTGAACATACAGGATTGCTGTGTACCTGTTAGTCTATCAAGGCAAGTAGTCTGTCTGCGTAGCTCCCACCTGTGGACATATCCAGATGGTAGCTAGAGGTTAGCCTATTATTCTTTGTCTGTGCACCACACCAGTCTTTTCAGCACTGGCACATTGGCATTGTCACAGTTGGTTGCTAGCAGTACATGACTACATCCTGTGATATTTCTGTGTTGTCAAAACAGTTCAGAGAACGGAACCAGGAACAAAAGTTGTAACCACGAAGCTGAGCCACCAACTTTAAATAAATCCAAAACTGGTCTTTTATTGTACGAGAACAAAACACTGATACCACGTATCACAAGCGCTTTCGCTCGGATGTTCCGAGCTTTTTCAAGTTGGTAACAGAATGTAAAGCACAAGTTTAAATAGCTGCTTGTATTAATTAACAATTAAACAATTTTGTAATTAAAATATTATTCAATTACAGACCATCATTTTAAATATAAAACTACATGAACAAATACATAGAAACTTTCATTAAAGTATGAAATAACTTACATTCTTTGCAAAAAGATAAAATAAATATTCATGTTACATGAATTTCCATATCCACCTAATTAATAAAATATGCTAAATGCATTCGAAAATGCTGCATTTTTAAAAGAACTTTAATATAATTTCATTGTGGTTTGTGCTGTGAATTCCTTTGTTAGAAAACCTGTTTGTGGGTAGTTGTTAACAGGATCCTACTCTAGTAATTAAAAATAAATATAGGTAAATCAATGTGTGTATCAAATACTTCTCCATTTAAAATATATAAATATTTAAATGTTGTTACTTTAGACTCTCTCATAATCTGGCCCTTCTTAGTTTTAGCACTGGTTTAATACTGATTGTGTCATTTAACCCAGGCCAGTTTCCTTCTACTTCTACATAAGGGCATGCTTGTGGAACTCCTTCCAAAGCTATTTGAAGAGTGTGTAACAGCAGTAATGCTGATATGCCTATGTGTTTCTGCCTCTGCCAGGCCTCAGATACTCTCAGGTATATATTTGAACAGCTTCAGTGAAAGGTACATATATGTTAGATACACCTTCAATATATTACAGACATATTGCAGTTGAGACTTTCTTGGGAATCAGAGCATATGTACAACTACACCTTTTCTGATGTGCAAGCAGTGTCTACTCTAACCTATTGACATTATTCATTACATGTGATTCCACACTTGTCTGCCTAAAGTTAGTACTTTCCAGAGTGATTCAGTGGGGCACAGCTAACATTTGTTTACAAATCAGGGACATCCCTGTAAAGCAGTCACAGTTGGGATGTCTGGCCTCTGCCCTATTCAACTTTGCCAGTATTTATCCTGGTCTGATACTGTGTGGTATTTGTAAGGTGCTACTGTAACATTATTCCCTGCTTGGATGGCTGGTTCTCTTTTCACAGTCATGTCATGCAATTCCACAACAACTGCTGGTAAAGACCCACAGAACAGGATTTGTGTTATTCCATTCCTAATTTCCATTTACATTCCCTCATTGTAATGCATGATATATTTATGTCAGCACCAAGTTATTTGTATATCTGCTGTGGTTTAGTGGTAATTCATGCAGTCTAGTGTGTCAATGGTCTGGGGTTCGGGACTGGCAGAGGTCTTTTCTTTTGCTGCTGAGCAGAACAAGGGCCCTTCCATAGAGTGACTAAGGCACTTTTAAGCAGTTGTAAGTGGGTCTGCGCAGGTTTGCTTGATGCTTAGCAATACTAAGCTAAGCGCACACATGCGCACACTCGCTTAAACCTGCTTACTACCGCTTAAAAGTGCTTACTCCCACTAATCCCCACACTAATTTCTTTTAAAGAAAAGAAAATGAGGAGATAGGAAAGTGGTGAAAAGGGGGCACAAGGAGGGACAGACAGTAGGTAAACAAGCTCAGGATGTGCAGTACGGGTGTAGGGAAGGTCCATAGCTGCCCATTTCTTTACCAGCAACAGCTGTGCATATGCAATAAATTTGGAGTGAAATTTGAAACCTTCCACTCCTGGGAGAGGGGTGAGGACAACAAAGTATGTTGTACTGCCGATTATAATTATGAGTTTACATGTCTAGTGGACATGTGTGCGAAATAGGCAGCTATGTATGGGGCATAATTTTTTTGTGGGTACAGATTGCCCTTTTCTTTTTTTTTTTTTCAGGTGAGAGTGGAAAGTGAGGTAGAGGAAGTAGGTATGTTCGGGGAGGTAGGTTGGGGAGGTAAACAGACAAGACAGACAAGACGCATACAGGGGTGGTGTATGACACATGCGGTGGGTGAACACAATTGACGGGATGGATGTTTGGAAATCACAAGCCCATAAGCCCACAGATGGTAACAGTGGAACTGAGATCCCCACCCATGGGCAGTCACCACTGCACCTTCACACCCCCGAGGGTGGCTGTACTGGGGGCTGCGTAGGATGGGCAGGCTCACCCATGAGATGCGCCACTCTCACCTCGAGCTGGAGTAGGGGATCAGCGACTGAACGCTGGATCTCCCTATGCACCACAGCCCGGACCCTTCGAAGGGTGACAGGTGGCCCTTCTCCGCCGACGCTTGCATGGGGGGACAAGCCACATCCCCTGCAGTGCTTCCACCCGAAGGTGGCACAGGACCAACAAAGAAGGGGAGCCCGGGCTGGGCACCAGACCTGCTGGTGCCAGGTACATTCGCCAGCTGAGGAGAGACAGATGGGTCCGCTGGGACCGGCCTTCCCATACGTTCTGTGATTAGGTGTCTTTAATTGCAACATAAACAACAGCATTCCAGATTAGTTGCAACAGCATGCAGTAATATTCCCATTAACCCAACACATCAAGGTTCCAACAGTTAAACAGCAAGCATAACACATGCATATATTGAATGACAGTGAATATTCCAACAGCATGCAGGGATGTTTGGTAGCAACAGGCCACCATGATTGTGGTGTTTGAACAGGGCACAAGCATCAATGTGAATGCAAATATTTATAGAACAATAGGACATATGTCCCAACAAATATTTAAAATTACACATACCCACTGAGGTGTGGAATTGCATGGTTTATCCCCATTCAGTAGGGTGTAGAAACAAACCTTGATTAACATCTTATAATTACTTTTAGTCTACACTACATTCCTAGTGACTGCAAGTGTATATCCCCTACATGTATTATTACACTTGCCACCATGCATTAGGTTGTGTAATGGGTTTGGCTAGTTCAATATATGCCTGACCTATATCTGACATACTAACTGTCCAAGATGCAGATGTTACTGCTACATATTCCTTGATTGCATTTATATTTCTTTATCTACATATCTGGATGTTTTCACATGACATTTTCACTTCTATTTGTACAGAACCCTGCATTTCTTGACACACACTCACATTTCTGGGGAACAAATTAACATGCTATTCGTGTGCCAGATTTACTTATGCATGCCAACCAGTAACTGACTGTTAAGGACTGTATATATGCTTCACAGCTACTAGCACTTCCATCACCCACTTTATATGGGACTGCACAACTCTGGGTTGCCAGCACTTTTAAAAACAGTACTATTTGTATAATGCAAGGGTACAACAACATTTCAAACTAAGTGACACAGACACACCCCAGGTTTTAGACCTTTATTAATGACATTACACACTTTTCCACAGGCTCACTCCTTTATTTGTTATAACGGTGCATATGGAAGACATATTATACCTTTATTAATAGTTAGAACACTCTTTTTCAGGCTCACTCACTTATTTTATATGACAGTACCTGCAGAGATATTATTCTGGACATATGTTACCTTTCTTAATGGGTTACTACACTCTTTTTCTGGCTCTCTGACTTTTTTATCTGACAGTACATGCAGAGGACTTATTCAGGCCATTTTATGGCTGTATTATTGGACTACAACACTTTATTTCATGCGCTCTCCCCTATTTTATATAACAATACATGCAGAATAATTACTAACCTGCCTGATGGTGTAGCCTTAGCAGCCTATCTGCATAGGCTTGCTGACTCGCAGCACGGTCACCTTCAGCTGTAAAGTAAATAAAGGGATATTGAGACATACCTATCCATTATACAGAATCAGTTATCAATTCCTACATACTGCATTCCATGGCTACCTACTCAGTTGTGGGGCATCTTGCATCCCACGGGCCTCCTGTATCTATTGGTTCAGGTGGTCCTGCTTCCATCTCTTCAGGTCTGCATGGTGGTGATGGACCTGCTCACCAGTCCGAGGAATGCCTGTGACACTGGTGAGGTCATGAGCTAACCAGTTCCAAGCCTCTTCCTTGTACTCCGTCCCTTGGAACTGGCCCTGCAGGAGTCTTGACTCATGATGGTGGACAAGGAGCCAAACCATGTATTTCGACTCCTTGATGCCCCAACGTTGCGCTTGGAAGCATGTACCCTCTCCAGCACCAGCCATTCTAACTGCAGATGTGAGCTACAATCAGTTATGGCTAGTATTCCCGCATATAGGGCTTAAATATGCCACATTTCCCACACTTTTTTGTGATTGGCCATTTTTGAAAATTCTCGGCTGACTGCAGACCTGCTTAGTAATGGTTAATCTACCATTACTAAGTATATGTATGTTAACAGTGGCTGTTTCTCCTAAGTTGTCATTGCTTAGTGGTTCTGTACTTTAATTATGATGTGCAGAGTCCTGGGTTTGAACCTCGTCATTCATTTTATTTTCATACTGTCCAGACAGGCTAGGGGGTGTGGCTGCATTTAAGCAACTTTGCTCTATGTTGCTCCACGGTGCCCTACTGTGCCCTGGTTGGCACGGTGTGCACGTCCGCGCAAACACATTGTGCTGGTTAAAGCGCTATTTTGCTATGAACACATCTATTGTGCTGGGTAAAGTGCTCTTAAACTTTGGGCAACCCTATTGCGCTGGGTAAAGCGCTATTAAACTATGGGCACCTTTGTTGCACTGGATAAAGCGCTCTTAAACTTTAAGCACCTCTATTGCACTGGGTAAAGCGCTATTAAACTATGGGCAACTATTGCGCTGGGTAAAGTGCTGCTTAACTGCAAGCAATTATATATCAGGATCCTTTAAAAATATATATTTGTTCACTGATACATTGACCATTTCACTGCTTTTTACTGATATTTTAATCATATTTGTCAGATATTATCCCATGTACTGATTTAAAACATAAATAAGAAGGGTAGTGGTGGGACTCGAACCGTGAATGTCTCTTATTTGTGTGAGCGCTCTGCCATTACGCTATTGTGTATGAGTTACATAAATATTCTTTCTTATGCTCTTCCATGTTGGAATTGCTAACTACAGCTAAGCAATGGGCAGACCCTCGCACACACATGCAAATACGGGCAGCTATTTCAGGAATTTAAAAAAAATAAAATTAATTTTTTACTTTGTATAACTGTGATGGGGGTTTATAATGTCAGGGAGTGTGGTGTTGGGTGCAAGGACATTTGAGCGGACTCGCTCTTGTGTACTTTCATTTTACTTTTCCAAACCTTGCAGGGGCGTGGACATTTAGACTGCTCAGCAGTCGGACATGCCCCCTGCTTTCCTACCCGGTCCGTGTAAGACTTACAGTTGAGTCAGCATGCCCTCATGAATATTCATGGCACACTGACATCATACCATTCAACTGCAGCCTCCGAGTAAGACTTATTAAGTCTTACACAGAGGATTTGTGAATCCAGGGGATAGTCTTACTTAGAATTAGAGCACAGATGTTTACTTTTATACAGGAAGTATATCAGAGGTGACCAACCACAGTTTGTTTCATACAACCTGGAAATATAAGTTTTTGATGATTTCATACAACTTTACTAAATGATGAATTACCTATATTCCCATGAATCACCATGATCTTCAAATATACCAATTAAAAATTAATCAATTATAAGGGATGCATATTGCATGTACCATATCTTGAGAATTAGGATCAGTGTATCAATCACGCAACTTCCCCAAATGGATTTCAACAAAGCAATTACTGCTTGTACCTTAGACCATGGAATTTTATATACTTTGCAGACATTCTTAATTGGTAAAATGTATATTAATGTAGAACAGCCAGGCCATATGTAAGCTCCTTTTTTTTTACAAACCAACTCATTAAGAATACCCAAATCTTTAAATATGATTCCTTCAGCAAGCGTAGCACTATTGGATTCAATATACTGAATCAAATGTAGTAGAAAGAAGACTGCCTTGTGTGTGTGTGTGTGTGTGTGTGTGTGTGTGTGTGTGTGTGTGTGTGTGTGTGTGTGTGTGTGTGGTATATATATATAGATGTATATATATATATATAGATATATATATATATATATATATATATATATATATATATATATATATATATATATATATATATATATGGGTCTACTTCATATGATCGACAGCTCATATGATCGACAACCATTTGACTGACACCAAAACACCTAAAGCTCAAAACACCTAAAGCTCATATGATCGAAACTCATAACATTGACACATGAAATCTAAAGCATTATGCCCTTTCCTCACTGTAGCGCGACCCTGGAGTAGGAATAAATAGTTAGGGGGGTGTGGGGGGTACAGTCCTCCACACTGGGGGGGGTTGTAGGTGGAGCTCCCCACATTATTTAGATAAATATAGTCATTTCTGTTATAAGTATCCATGTGTATGTTGACAATTTATGACATATTTGGGGGGCTTCACCTCCCACACCCCCTATCTATTTATTCCTACTCCAGGGTCGCACTACAGTGGGGAAAGGGCATAATGCTTTGGATTTCATGTGTCGATGTTATGACTTTGATCATATGAGCTTTAGGTGCTTTGAGCTTTAGGTGATTTGGTGACAGTCAAATGGTTGTCGATCATATGAGCTTTCAATCTTATGAAGTAGATCCATATATATATATATATATATATATATATATATATATATATATATATATATATATATATATATATATATATATATATATATACTTTTTTTTTTTAACAATGGTTATTTCCTACCCCTTTGTATAATTGCACGCCACAACATTCACATCTAGTCTGTTCCATTAAAATGTCAGTATTTTCAAATTATTAACTTGATTTACTAGAGCGGTAACAGTAGATAGAGTGTGGGAAAGTAATTATGGCACTATAGCCATATCAATCACATTAACTGCTCCCAATAAAGAAAATAAAGTTAATTTGTTAAATTAACCAAAATATAATATCTTTCTTGTGTAATTCTACTTAGTATTTTAAATTTCTTAAAATGAATCTAATAAATGATTTTCAAAGAATTTTATCTCTTCATCTCTTTCACAAGTTGAAATTCATCTTATAACTCATTTGTTATAGAAATAGTTCAATGCAGTAATTTGGACAGATTTATTTAAACATGATACACATTCTGAATTTCAAGTATGTTAGCATTTGTTTGTCTAATTAGGCTGTCCAATTAGCATGTCATCAGCTGAATCTAATAATATCTCATATTGAATATAATTACTGTTAATTTAGAATCTATTAAAGTCAATAAAACCTTTATAAAATGGGTAAATATACTCAATAACATAAGGACATTCTGCTTTATAACATTAGCTATCATTGTTAACTGAGTAAAATATATCATTATATATACATTTTTAAGTTATATCTAAGTATGCACATGGAGTCCCATAGTATACTAACATGATGAATAAAAAATGAAAAGGTTTAAGCCATCCAATGAAATTTAGGTAAGAAAAAAATAGATGAGTTGTCTCGTTGCTCAGAACAAAACAAGGCATTATACCATTTGTGCTAGTAGCAGATAACCAGAGAACCTTTAGGATATTTATTTTGGACAAAAAACATGCTGGTTGGAAACAGAAATTGTACGATTCTTGTCTTTTTTTATTTAGTTTTAAAACAATAAATAAACAAATCAGTTTATAAAACAAACAAGTAAATATTTACACAGGTCCACATAAAACAAACAAGTAAATATTTGCATAGGTCCACAGCTGAGCAATACATCAAAGTTATACATCAACAGGAATTAAGTCTTTAAGTTTAAGCCGTGATTTATATAAATGTGTAATTGTGATGCCCGTGCACTGGCCCAATAATCAAGGAGCCTCAGTCCTCACCACTAGCACCAGTGAGGGGTGTCAACATTGGGAGGATAACAAGTACACACACAGTAAAGTACAATTTCCCTTAAGAGCACACAGACACCAACGACAGTCTGGGGCTGGTTTCTCCCTTTCTCTCCAGATCCCCAGTAAGACTCCCCACTGGCCCAGCTATAGGGTACAGATCTCAGCCGAATGGTCAAAACAAAATCTCCAGCATCCTTTCTGTTCAACCAGTGCTTCATGTCCCTGCCCAAGTAGATGACACACACACACACTTTGAGATATGAATTATATACAAACACACAGCCACTCCTTGGGAAGGTTGGCACAGGTTTTCCAGCTATGTTCCCTCCTGCCCAGTAGGGTAAGGTAGTACTGACTGCCACCAACCACCCATATCAGGTACTATAAAGGCCCTTACCAAAGGGTGTCCAATTCTACTGTGCAATGTTATTAGTATCCAATTGGTAAGTGTGACTGAGACTTGAAGGCTGTTTAGGAGTGGCCTATACAGTACCACTAAATTCATGCAAGTACTCTTAAGAGCTTAAATATCTCTACACACAAACCAGTGACAGTTAAAAGGTTTATAATATTTAATAATAAATAATGAAACACAAGACACTACTCATCAATTCAACACAGTGATAATACAAAGTTCAGAAATCACAAGAACATATTTTAAAACAATATTGCAGGACAGTCTGACATAAATATAGAAAGCAGCTAGACTAATCTGGCTATATTATTGTCTATCTCTAAGATAAATCATTGTTCTAAATAAACTGCTTACAGACCAAAGCAAGTGCTGGTGAGTTGTCAGATCCAGAGCAAAATACAAACTGCTAAATCTTTCTCTCTGGGAAAGTCTTGAATTGATAATATACATTACTGCTGAGTCATTTTAGATTACATCATTCTTGACACTTTTACTTAAGTTTCCCAGGCTCACAGAACTTAAAATGTTAGCATTTCTTTTTGTAATCTGCACCTGCCAAGAAACCACAGCAATAAAATACACTTTACATGTAAAACCTAGTAATTATCTATGTCTTAGAACAATAGAAAGAATTTCCTAGCTCAGACATCCTCTCTCCAAGCTTGAGATCAAACAGTCATAAAATGCTTTACTCATCAGCTTTCTTCCAGCAGGGTGCACTGTGATTACATTTTTGAAGCTCAGAACATAACACAGTTTTCTTACATTTGTTACACAAGCATGTGGATCATATTAATATTTACAATGACATTAAATTGTTTATAAAATTCTATCTGGCTGGGCTGGCAGCCCCCAGTTTTTCACATCCCCCCCAACAAATCAAGCTAGTTTTTCAAGTGTCCCTTGAGAAACGTTGTTTGAGAGAGTTGTGTCTATCTAGGTATACCTTACTCCATTCCATGTCTTGACAGTCCATCTGTGTTGGCATTGCTAACCCCACTGTGGTGCTGCACTGACATATCCTATGTTTGCAACCCTAGGCTCCATCTTAGCAACTTGGCATTTTGCAGGCTGGCTCAATGTAACCATATTAGGGGATTGCGATCTGTAACTACAGTGGATTTCCTTCCCATACAGATAAGGCTGAAGTTTCTGCAGTACCCACACTATGGCTAGACATTCCTTTTCTACAGCTGGATAGCATTCCTCCCTGGGTTGGAGTTTATGACTGAGATAAACCACTGGGTGCTCTTCTCCCTTTGAAGAAATCTGGCTAAGTACAGCCCCCACCCCATGGTTAAAAGCATCCACCTGCACAACAAATTATTTGCTGTAATCTGGACTGGCTAACACAGGGGGTTCTCCCAAAGCTTCTTTAAGCTTCTGGAATGCCTGTTCACATGCTGTGGTCCACACTACCTTATCTAGAATGTTTTTCCTTGTCAGGTCTATGAGGGGAGCAGCTATGGTACTATAACTGGAGACAAACTTTCTGTAGTACCCTGCAATCCCTAAAAAATCCTCACCTGCTTTTTGGTAACTGGTGCAGGCCATGCCTGAATGGCTTCCACTTTGGCAGATTTTGGCCTGATCATACCACTTCCCATTCAATGTCCCAGGTAGGAGCCCTCTGCCATACCCACCTGATATTTACTGGGCTTAATGGCCAATCCTGCCCTCTGTAGTCTGCCCAGCACCTCCCTGACATTCAGAAGGTGCTCTTGCCAGTAATGGCTGTAGAAGGCGATATCATCTAAGTAAGCACGAGCAAAATCTCCTGCTGCTGCTAGGATATGATCTCCCAGCCTCTGGAAACCCACTGGGGAATTTTTCATCCCAAAGGGCATCTTTGTAAACTCCTGCAAGCCAAAAGGAGTCACAGAGGCTGATGTCTCTCTAGCACTGGGAGTCAATGGCACCTGCCAATAACCCTTCATATGATCAATGGTGGTCAGATACTTAGCCCCACCCAGCAGCTCTAGGGCTTCATCTGTCCTAGGCATGGGGTAAACATCTGACTCTGTGTAACAATTTAATTTTCTGTAGTCCACACAGAACCTGGTGCTGCCATCCTTCTTTGGCACCAGCACCACTGGGGAGGACCAGGGACTGTTGGATTCTGAATTACCCCTAGTTCCAACATTTCCTATATATCCTTCCTCAGAGACTGTTTGACTCTCTCAGAAACACTATAAGGGGCCTGCCTAATAGACCTTTGGGGTCCTGTATCCACCTGGTGCTGCATCAGGTGGGTGCACCCTGGTTTCCCAGTAAACATGTCCCCAAAGTCCTGTAAAGCTCAGATTTCTCAAACCTGGGTAGGAGACAGCTGCTGAAAAAAGCCATAATGATGAGATATAATAACTCTAAAAAGATCAAATAATGTAATGATTTTTATGAAGATTGTCTATTAGAAAATTGCCGGTTAAGGGAAGTATGCCATACAAAAAAGCAAGATAGACTATGTAATAAATGTAGAGAGTTTGAGACTACTGAGCATGTGTTTTTGAAATATGAAAGAGTTAATTTGTGGAAAGAAATATGTAAAGGTAATAGGATAGGATAGTTTGTTAAAATTTGAACAAATAAATATGGACAAAATAGAATTTGGTTATTATGGTGCACAAAAACAGGAAGAAGTTAAGGAAATGGACAGAGTAATATTTTATGCTTCATGGAATATATGGAATGAGAGACTAAATGAAATTAAATATAATGGAAAATGCACTTTGATAAAGACTTTGGAGAAAATAACATTTTGGTTATGGATAAAAGAGTGGTAGGGAAATGCTTAAACTGAAGTTTATAATGTATGAAGATTTGCAAATAGATGTAAATAATGTAAATATGTAAATAATATGTAATGTATATATCAATAAAAAACCCTACTCTTTTCAAAACATGCCATGGGATCTTTTACAGCCATCTGACCTACTACCATTTCAACCAGATGGGATGTCAGCTCTACATCTTGCCTAAAGGACGACACAATCAAGACTGTAGCACCCTCTTTTAATGCACTGCAGTGTCAGTAATCCATCTACTTTGTATGAGAATAAAACCCACAATCTTCTGCACCAAAGGCAAAATACCTGTTGCTCCACTTATACTGCTGGCAGTGGGTTTAGGGTAACTGATTTGGAATGAAAATTACTTTATTTATTATTTTATTTTATGTTTGTTTACCGGGATAGTCTGACTGGGTGGATATCCTGGGTCCCCCCTGGACCCACTAGCTAAAGAGAATACATAATGTAAGAAACTACAAACATAAGATGAAGCAGAATTATGACAAAATGATTGGAGTCATGCATGCCAATGCATTCCTATCAAAACAACACAAATACCAAAAAACATATATATAGAAAAACACGTCAGCAAAAGGAAAATGCTTTCCTTTTGTGATGTTGCATAAAAATGCCTATGCAGACCAAATCTCTTCTAAATAATAGTGTTACAGAAAGAGGTTTACTGAGGTAAAGTTCAGGGTTAAGGCTAGAGACAGGTATAGGGTTACACTTATGGTGTATAAAGTGGCAGGGGAGCTTCCCAAAAGAAAAAAAAAATATTTACCTTAATTATAATGTTACCCGTTAAGATTCATGTTAGTCCACATACTACAATAAAGTACTATGATTCTTAATTAATTACTTCCTCATTATGAACTGTATCAATAAGATAATTAAGTTTATCTATATGATATATTAAGTCATAGGCAATAATCTATGATTCTCCTAATATCAATAAAAGAGTTAAACATCCCTGGTGCTTCCTCCTCTGACATGCTTTTCTAAGCTAAATTGGTTGTTGATGATGGATGTTACAGCCAAATGTAAACAAACATTAGATATCAACTCTGTTCTCTTTTACTCACCTTACATTATACCTCTGTCTGTAAAATATTTATAACGTTCTTCTCAATTTAGCATATTTGTCAAAAATAGTAGAAATAGCCAGTGTTAAACAGTACAGGTGTTACAATGGTGTAAATATGCCTCATTCAAGAAAAAAAAAATAAAAAGTCTGCAGCTGAATGAATTGCCCATTGTTCTTCCTAGTTTAATTTTGCCAAGTATTTTGGGTTTCTAATACCACGATAGGAATAGAACCCATTATTATGTCAAGGTTATTGGGATTCATAAATTTAAAATTGTTTCAATTTTTGATGTTAGCCAAAAGTGTTCTTCTTAGCACCCACAATTTGCCAAGAATTACCTCCTTCTGTAATTTGTATGGGTTTATACGTACTGGTAGCATATCTAAGTACAACTGTAATTTTTTTTTTTTATTAGACCCATTGCTCCTGCTTCTTTTGGGAATGTCTGGGTATCTTTATTCAACATTGCTGTCATTTCTGCCTGCAAATCCTGGTATTGTATAACTTTTTGTCTCAGTACATAAGGCACTAAGGTGGAGAGATTTCAAAAATCAATGCTAGTTATGTCATTTTTTCATGGACTACCATATCTGTCTCTCACTTCTATTTGTGGTTCATGTTTTCAGTGCTTCTCAGCTACGTCTACACTGTGGTATCTACACAATCCCCAATCCAACAGTTTTGCCACATTATTGCGCTTTCAATACATAGACCCTCCTCCTTGATTATATCACACCAAGCGACCAGATATGTGACTGTGAACCTGCATTTCTCTGATTTTTCTTACCCTTTCAATGGATTTTGTAAACCATTATTAGCCTTTCATATTTTGGTTTCAATTCACCTCTCCTTAACCATTCTTGCATCGCATCTTGGTCAACATGAGGTTGTTCCAGGAGCTCTCTGTACTTGCTACTATATGGCATTTCTAATTTTCTTTCCTTCACATCTGATCCATTTCCTTATATTCGTTCATGTTTTTAATGTATTTATTTATTTGCTTGTTTATTTATTTATTTTTGGTACAGTCAGTCTCTGTCTGATTTTTGTCTACTTCTGGTTTGATTTCCATTTCTGCTTGATACCAAAATGTTTCTGCTAAACTGAGCAAAGATGTCATCTTATACTTCTTTTCCTCATGTGCACTATGTTTGGATCTGATGAGTTCAGTGGATATGCATGCAGTCCCCCAAATGCTGAACTCGACGTGTAATCAGTTTCGAGGAGGCCCATACTTCCTACTGGACAAGGAATATATACACTGATATTTATATATCATTTGGTAAGTGTGAAACATTTTTCTTGTTTTCATGTGCAATCATACCAATACTTTTTGGTACCAGTCAATCACCCCAAAAATATAAATAAGAACAGGAAAAGGAAATTAACTTATAGCTTGGGTTTTATTCCTAGATGTCAAGGTAGTTTTCAGTATTAGTTTTCATCTTCTGAAGTATTCCTTACTGAGCTTTTTTCTGATTTGTTCTTCTTTTATTGTGAATCCTTCATCTGTTCATAAATATGTATACACTCCCTCCTGCCAAGTTCTGTTACATCGTTTTTCTGTCCCAGGTTGATATTTTCTTGGTGCTGTAGCTTTCCTGTTTAAATGTTGCTTTTGCACATTTATCAATACCAAATGTCATTATTATATTATCTGAGAAAGTTTTAACTATTTTTGTAATTGTGCTTTCAACTGCACACCTGATGAAAAATGCAGTTTTAATTTCTTCCCTATTCGTGCAGATGAGCACAACACATTTTTATTTCTTGATCATGGATTCTAAATTATTTCTTTGATGCCTCAAGGGAAGACATATCAGCATCAAGAATAGCTCACAGCAGGATATTAGTATATTAAGACCCACAGAACAGAATATTCATAACACAGAACTTGCTGATAGGAAATCCCAGCTCTGACAACATGGGGACATATAATTACAGCCATTTTCCTATACAGAGCATTGTCCTTTACTCAAGCTAACCTGCAGTAATACTTGTTAAATATTTTTTCCTAACAAAATTAGAATGTTTAGAAATAAGAATTAAAAAATGTGGCTGTTGCAACTCTTAAATACTTTGCAGAAGAGTTCTGGAAAAAGCCTAAAATAATATGAGAGTAGACAAAGTCCCATAATCAGACACTTTCTAATATTAGTTTAATTCACTCAGGAAATTAATTGAACAGCAAGTTTCACATGAGTATGTATTTTCTGAAGAGTAGGACATATAAAACATTAATATGTGATACTATTAAGCAGTAATGCATACCTGCGTGTGTATCTCAGGAATACCCATGGTTGGGGTGGTTTGATCATGAGGCTGAAGACCGAGTGATTAAACAAAGCCACTTGTGGGTAAGTGTGGATATACTCACACACAGGACTAAATTACAGTGACATATTTAGAATAGAAATTGCTTACCTTTATTAAATAATCCTATTACATAATGACACTTTAGTGTTCTTCAGTGTCCTGGTCTGTATGCTGACGTACTGCACATGCATACATTTGTCTGTATGTTTGCACAGCACATCAGTGCACTGCTGGATAAGTGGGTCATCTTTCTTTTGCGTGCTTTCTCTGTATCTCATTCATTTTTTTTTTACCATCAGAAATGTTATCCCAAAGCTTTTAGGTGAGACATCTCAGCAATATATGAAGAAAATCAGAGACATTCTGTAAAAAGTCTGGGCAGTTTAGAGGTATGGTTACTGGCAGTATAGTATGATGGATCATATTGTCAGTAGTCATACGTCATAATTGTCCAGACTTTTACAGACTGTTTTATATTTCTCATATTTTTGCCGTGTTTCATGTAAAAGTTGTGGCCTGGCATATTCTAATAGAAAGCCATCTTCTTAAGAAGACTTGAGCAGCAGAACTTCTTTCTGTTGGTATATACTCAAGTTGGGCTGTCCAGTCAGCATGCTCATTTTTGAATAATAATGAGCAATTATTGTATAGTTTCCTTTACTATTTATGATTAAAAGTGTAATTTCCCAATTGCATGATGTTGAGGTAGGAACGTAAGAGACTACAGAAAAAAACAAATGTGCTTCAGAAAGGCAACATTCCACTATTTCAGCTATGCTTTAACAAAATCACAATAAAGAATTAAAACATTTCAAATATTGCTTCTGCAGTCTTTCCTGTGAGAACAGAAGAATGTTGCAAGTGGTTTGAAGACTTCATTTACAAAGACCTAAACTCCTAATTCAAAAGCAAGCTTCTTAATTGTCCCACACTTTCAAAAGCAAATTGCTACAAGTATGCCAGCATGATAAATTATTACCTACTTGTCTTGTTTCCAGACTCCTAAATTAAATTCTTTCTGCCTTTTTTTTTCTAATTGCCAAACAATTACAGCATTAATGTAAAACCTAAGCTCAGTTCCACCAAAATATCTAGCCCTTCAAATCCTACAGATCAAATCAATGCAGTACTCACAGCTTTTCTGACATTGCTTTCAACTATGTGAACATTTCCCACTATACTTAACAGAAACACATTCATATCCTAACTTTGATTTACAGCTTAAAAAAAAAACACTTAACAAAGAGGCCACGTGTTCTTATTTGCCCATCAAATGCACCACACAAATTATAAGTGCACTCCTCCTGCCAGTATGTTTGTCACCAACACACGCACCCATAGGTTCATAGATTAGTACTAGGCCAACTGCCTTTGTGGACCATTTTAAGCCTAGCCAATTACTCCATGTAAGAACCAAACCCTGCATCTTTGGTTTATAAGGCAAACACCTTAACCATTATGCCAACCACTCACCCCATTTATGCCAACCTCTCACCCCATAATTAATCACTTCAGGCTATATTCCCATATTCCTTATCATACGTTTCTCTTTTCTGCTTTTCCATGCATCTCATTTTTTCGACCTTCTACTATCCTTTTTACTTCTTCATCCATATCCCATCCCTATTTTTTCTTTATCTACTCAGATGCATTCCCTAAAGTAGTATTATATCTACATCAAACCCTTCTCTCTCCAATCACATGTTAATACACTAACCGCTGTATCATACTCTGCTAATATACTAACTTCTCACCTAAACATGAAACCTCTCAAGTCATTTTTCCACTACATTGTAAATATTGTGATATTTTTGTATATTTAGAGGATGAAAATGAAATGGCACAGTGCTTGCTCTAATTTTGTTTGTGAATCTCTCTCCCTCTCCCCCTCTCTCTCTCTCTGTATATACGTGTTGTTTACCACTCTCTCGCGCCACTATCAGCCCTGGATGTTTCTGTTTCTTAGTTACTTTTTGGTATCATTAAGCCGGATGAAAATGGCTCATGTGGATCACTGTCCTACTCCCTTAATACATTTAGATAAGTAATAAATCAATTAATGTGGTGATATCCTCAGTGATGGTTTTCTAGGTCACTTCATATATTAGATTAACGTTTCTTTATCTTTCTTATAGCACCAGCAAAAGAAATCGAGGCAGCCCTGGAACAAGGCAGTAAGTAATTAATTGTTCACTCTATGTCAATTAAGTCTGTTTATTTATCTGCTATACTAATCTACTGCATAATTCACTATGAGCATGGCTTGTTATTCACACCATTGACACTAGACATATGAGGGGAAAATGGCTATGATCTTTTGAAGCACTCCGGTGCTGTAATAAATATTTGCAAAGAGCAACAAATAAGCAATGTTTTATGCAGATAGATAACTCAGCGTGCTATAAACAAATTAGTTTTGGCCTTGTTTGCATTGTTTTCCTGGACTCCAGACAAGTACCATCTATACCCAAAGCAGGTTCCTCACTGAATCACGACAGGACAGCTATATGCCCTGGCTTTTCACATCCTTCTCTCATGGTCCTCTAAACTCACTGCTGTGCTGAGCTAAATTAACCACAGTTTCTGTAATATAACACACTATTGCATGTACTCAAACATGCATAATATTTCTCAGGAAAAGCTATTAATCCTGCCACCTGCTATAACCCTCTTCTGCTTTACTGCAGAGCTTCCGCAATCCATATTAAGCCTGTCAAATTACAGTTGTTGTTCCACTCTTAAAACAAGCCAGGTAAAATATAATAACTGATAACAGAGTCAGAAAAAGATATCAGCAGGTAGCCACAATCAATTAGTATTGTCCCTTATAAATAAATAAATTATCAGTCCCAAAGCAGTGAAAATTAAATTATTAGAATTATTTGCTAAGAGAAACAAAATAATGCAGTTTACAAAAATTAAAGATACAGAGAAGGCATAATACTTCACACATGAATGCAAAATAAAAGGGTTGTAACAGACGTATAACATAAAGGAAAATGTAAACTCACTAGCGACATATTCCCTAAAAATATTTTACTAAAGAATTAGTAGTCCCTGTATTCAGCTTTGTTAAACATTAAGTACAACATGCAAAGTAAAAGAGAACACATTCATAATTTCAGGGAAGCAAAAACTCTGCAAAAGACATCCAAGGTTCCATAACAACTGTTCCAAAATGGCTTTTTGTGCTGTGTCTTCACAGCAAAAGGCAGAACTTCATAGCTGAACTATGAAGGGGTGTTTCAGATGAGTCATACGGTACAATTAACACAGTTCCCTCTCAGTGAACTAGAACTCATGGTGCTTTTTGAATTGAATAGTAGACCTCAACTGAGTGATATAATGCATTAATTAACAGGAATAAATTGGTTAACTCTAGATAATTGTAAGACTGAGTGCGTGTGTGTGTGTGTGTGTGTGTGTGTGTGTGTGTGTGTGTGTGTGTGTGTGTGTGCGCGTGTGTGTGTTTCTGCTACCATTTCCATACAGAAAATAGTTGCTGCTGCTTTCTTAATTTGGATTTGACAGTTGTCTGCAGATCTACCTCAGAGCATACTTGATCTATAATTTTTATTCACATATTCTCCACAACATTTTATATTTATGCAATTGCTGTATTTAATTGAAAAACTCAGTTGCAAGTGTTATATAATTTTATATGTTTTGCATATTTTTTGCATCCTTACTAACAAAACATTTTCATGTTTATATACAGTCTTAATACTTTGATTTAGCCTTGTACATCTTAGTCTCACTGATTTTTCTTCATATGATTTGATTTGGTCATTTGTGTTACATGCTAGGCAATGGCACAGAGTGCTATGCCAGAGTAAATGCTAAATAGTTTTCAGTTCTGCATGTAAGTGTAATGTGCTCATTGTTGTGTGTATTTCTGAATTATGAAACTCTACCCTGATACATAAGGTGTCTTGTTCACCATTGCTTATTTGTTTGTTCATCACTAATATTTTATTATCTTAAGGGCACACTAAGAAGCTTTGCTATGCACCGTCTTTATGTAGTGGGGGGCCAGTCAGTTCACTAATGGCAGTTATTGTGAGTACCATTTGACCCAGTCAAGGACATGGAAAGCTACTTCTTCTGGTGACCATTGAGGCTGCAACTGCAATGATATGTGTGTGGTGTGTGTGTGTGTGTGTGTGTGTGTGTGTGTGTGTGTGTGTGTGTGTGTGTACCTATATATATATATATATATATATATATATATATATATATATATATATATATAAACATTGCATTGTTTTATGTGTATATCTCAGCTGAGGCATATACAGGGAGAATTTTGAATGGGGAACTTGCCTGTACTACTGAAAACCTTGTTTATCTTTTCACTTTAAGTGTTTTTCACTAAATTTGTTTTACACAAATGTCACTTACAAAGACTGATGTGAATTAATGTGCATCCCATCTATTACATTTGCTAATGCTGTGCTCAGTGTAACATGCAGGTGTGTGGCTCCCCATGCAGTATTACCATGTGCATTCCTTATTTTGTTTGGCCGCACTTACCTCCAATGCACCAGCTAAATAAACAGCACATATTTCAGCTCTGCATATGTGTTCCTAGATATTACTGCACATGTATTTATGTTGCATTTAGCAGTTCCATACCAGTTTCACCGTGTACTTAGTTGGCACTGTAGACATGCTTCGATCTTGTTCAGTGTGCTGCATTGTGTAGTGGTGCACATTCTATCTCCACATTGTACATTAGTTCCACTAGTAAATGACCTAGGCCTAGATTCAGTGCATGATATATGTCAGTGGTATATGTGCTGGCACCACAGTGTTTCTTCCTCATGGTACATATCACTTAAAGATGACTGAGTGCTCAGTTACATTACACAGCTTCTCAGTCATCCTTGTCTGTAGAGAAAACAAAAATGCAGATCAGTACAGTATTCTGAGTAAAATGTCCATTTTAGTAAGTCAATTACTGAATATCTGATTTTAGAATTGCTATATTCTGTCACGTTATTTATGCTAGTAATAATACCTGAGGAAGCTTTATGTGAAAATTTGTTTGTATATTGTTTTATTTATTAAAAGGGACATTTTAACTGGTATGGTGTGCTGAGCCACATTTTTTATTTTCTATAGTGAATTTGCACACACAGCTCTCTATTTTAGCCTGTGTGTTTTCCTTCATTTCATGGGCTTGCCCACTTAGAAAAGTGTGCAGTGTATTACACTTTGTTTGCATAGTGTGCCTTACCTATTTATTAAGTCTACTGAAACTAGTCAGTGCACCAGTTATGAAAATTGTACACCTTCCAGCTACAGTGTGCACATAAATGGAGCCTTGCACACTGTATAATATGCTCAATGCACACTTATTTTGTGTTGTGTTACGCATACTGAGTTCTGTGTAATTCATCAGCATTCTTTGCTGTAGGCTGTTTTAGTGCCCTTTCATGCTTATGCATCTGTGTTATTGGTATGCTTGTTTCAGTCTTATTCACAGAACATCTTACCCAGGGGATTACATTTTACATTCTAGCCCTTAATATCAATGTAAGTGATTTACACATTTATACTCATGTGTAATCTGTCTGCAAAACAGTATTGCATCACAATAAGTCTTTTAAACTGAGTAATCCTTGCGGAATTCTGTACCCCTGTTGCATAACACTAAATTACTATATTAATCCAACAAGGACACGACTTTCATTAGAATGCCTAACTAATAATTTCCTCCCACTTAAATAATACTTCTATTCCATCCAAAATCAGAAAAGTGTCAAGTGATATTCTCCCTGGATAAGCCATGAGTTTGAACAATTTCTGTGAAATAATCTGGAATTATTACAAAAGTCTGAAGATTTGAGTCATCTAATCTCATTCACTGAACAAAAAAAAAGCAAAAAAAAAAAAAAAGTAAGAAGAAGCTGTGGTCTTCAAAGAAAGGCAACTTGTCCTTTCTGAAAAATAGACTTCCTAATTTAAAAAAAAACAATAACAAGAAATCTGCAAACATGCAGGCAGGAACTGTAATGGCCCATTCTTTCTGGCTAAAGCCTTGACTACACTCTTTGTTCTAAACACATACAGATCTAATCTCAGCTTTTGAAAGTTACCTCTAGTAGGCATTCTACATCGATTCTGTGTTAATGTTATTTCAGTTTAAAGAGGTAATATAGTTTCTCAGAATAAAATGTTTTATCTACTACTATATAGGAGTAGATGGTATTTTCCATAAATCCCTACAGCCTTACAGTTCGATTATTTCACTCCCTTAATCACAAAGAGCTGATAACAAGTGGATGGATACCACAAGACTGATATCACAGCATATCGACACTGAAAAAGCTGAAACATGAAGACAAAAACAGTGTGTCAATAATAAATATTCATTAAAGTAGTGGAAATCAGGATTCCACATTCCAGTTTCTCACCCTGAGGTTAACTTATCTCAGACACTATTGTAATATTTCTCTTCATACAATTCCAAGTTTTGTAGTCATCTTCTAGGTTATTTAGCCTCAGACTTTTAAGGTTTTAATGAGGACACTGTAAAGGATATAGGATGGAAATAGAAAAAAAATATTGTTTATGCTGTGTTGCTAATACCAGCAGAGTATTGGACAATATTAGGATTTTTTTTCTCCTAAAACTTTATTAAGGAATAAGTTTAAAAGTTCAGGTACTTTTAAATTTACAGTGTTAGGATATGTTTAATGGCACCCTATTTGAAGTTTGAAACTCAACAGTGAAAGTCCTGAAAGTGAAAAATTAAGCATAACTCTGCATGTAAAGCAATAAAATGTGAGGTTTGCTACTACACATCAAAAGCATTTTTAGCAGGGGCAAGCTTCTCTGCTCCCCCAGCGTGGGATATGAATCCAGTGCCCCTTTTCTGTGTATATATATATATATATATATATATATATATATATATATATATGTACTAACACAGAAATTGCTGTATGTCAGAATAGGGGGACATAACAGCAATTTCAGACTTAGAATATAATTTATAATTCTCCCTCTCATGATTAATTCTCCTGTACCACCTTAGTAATGGGGGCTAACCCCTAACCCTGATGCAAGGGAACAAATCCATGATCCTCTGAGAATGAAGGATGCCTGCTATATATGCACTTTCTGCCCCCCCCCCCGCAGAAGCATACCTTACATTTTTACAGTTTTAGAGTTTTAAAAAGGAAGATTGGAATTGGAATAAATTCCCTCTCTCCCTAACCTGAGAACAAGTCAAACCAAATGAATAGTATAGGGTACAGTATTAGTCAGGCTTATTTTTTATAGTAACTCTCAAGCAACCAGAAACTACAGTTATCTGGGATCTACCAATCTCCATGGGTGCCGGTTAACTGAGAGTTTACTGTAGTCTTTATTTCAGTATCTGTACTTGTCTTGTAAAATTTACTTCAGTTAATTAAATTTGCCTGTCTCATGCTTATTTACAAAATTTTAAGACATTATTACTGCACTGAAAGCAGCACATCTTAGACTATATCAAACTGTAAAAAGTAGGACAGGTGTGACAACCACTGTTTTCATGATGTGCAGTGTGACACATACATATGCCACATGGCAGCCTATTAGAGTAATTATTTATTGAGCTTAAAATGCCTGAAATTTTCTTTCACATCTTTTACCCCTGAGAGAACTGGGCAAATATGTCCTTCATGGAGAAAGCAAAAGTTGACAAACAAGCAAATAAACTGCAGTGAGAGATTCATTGTGCTGGTAGATAAAGTCATTTCCTTCTGTTTTATCTCGAGTTATAGTTTCCCCGGGATGTGTCATTTACTGGCTCCTTCCAATTTACAATCCTCAGCTCATACTTTATTCATAACAGCCAGTCCTTTTTAGATTGGATCGTGCTATGCCTTCACTATAGCTTGGTCTAAACAGTGACTTTGCAGTCAGTGGTATTGTAATTACTATTAGGTAACCATTAATTAGAAGAAGACTAAGATGGTTCTTTCTGGTACACCTGAAAAAATCTCGGTAGCTTGAAAGAACTTGAAATTATCCCCAACTCTCCACTTCAGCACCAACACACACATGCACACACGCACACACACACACACACACACACACACACACACACACACACACACACACACACACACACACACACACACACACACACACACACACACACACACACACAATATTGAAACATAAACACTGAACAGCTGCATATTCTCATTGTCTCTCACTGTTTTAAACTATGCAAATGAAAAACAGGGAAAAAATTACTACTCCCTAGAAAACAGCCCACAGAATTTTCTACTTTTTCTCCTTAGAAGTTAGAGGAACACTTTTATGACTCAAGTCATGACTGAAGGGTCTTTCAAATAGTTTGACTTGCCTGATGTAAAGGTGTTTTCGCATTATGTTTTATTTAATTTCTTTTATTCATTGTAAACTTCATTGTTTTTATGTCACTGTTTTTGGGTGAGTAAAAGATCACTGCAAATCAGCCTACTCATGTGGTTAACAAAATGGAATAAATTAGTAAATGTCATTTGCAGTAACTTTTCTTCCAAGAACATTTAAAAGGAAGACTAAAAATTTTGTTGCAAACATTTAAAATAAAATCTAAGGAATTTTGTTATAACAGCAAAATATTCTGACAGTTCTTAGGAAACAATAATTTGTTTTTGCTGAACATATATGTTTTTTCTTTGTTCCTCAATGTCATATACAGATATTTAAACATTAAAAAAATTGATAACATTTTGGCTTTGCATAGTAGACTGGATTATGAAGTCTGGTGAATGTTGTCTTCTATTACCTTGTAGAAAATGATAGTATATGAACCTGCAGACATCTGTCTACTCAACTGAGGCTTTGCAGCAAATGTATATGATTAACTGCGAAGAAAAGAAAACTTGTTTTTAACCTTGTACTTTTTTTCTCACATGTGTTGTTCCTGCTGGCTTATTTTTCACTTTCAGAGAAATTGAAGGTGAGTGCCAAGTTTCCCTTTATGTGTTTAACACTGGGCTCATTTTTATTAGTAGGTACTGTTTCACTGAAGATTCTTTAAGTACAGCCTAACTATAATATAGTGCTGACCTTTATGTACAACTGTTTCATAGAGAGAAATGCATTTGTAAATAATTCATGCTCCTCTGTTTGTGAATCTATGTGATGCACTAGAGTTTTTTTTAAATGTATGACCATGCAGGATGATTTGACAGGAAACAACTAAAATTATACATGGAGGTTGCAGAAACCCAGTTATTTTTTATGGTAGAAACTGAAATATAACAGGTACATTAATTAGATCTTTTCAGTGATGACATATTTTTCTCTCATATACCCAACATCAAGGTTTTTCTGAATTTAACCTCTGAGCTTAAGAGCCACAGAAAAATAAAATTTAGGCTGCTTAATAAACTTTGGTGCTACAGATGTTTCCTTTGTCAGATCAGTTTGCATTCTGAAATAAGTTTCTCTATGTATATTTGTATAACATTCCTCATATACATCTTAATTTGCAGAAACTGTCCTTCTTACATAAAACTTCTATTTGTGAATGAGACAGGGAGACATGACATTCAGTATTCTGACTCTAATGAACAGATAGCGAAAAGTGACACCTATAGGGCTTCCTGATTAAGTAATTCCATTCCCAAGGTAAACATTCTTTCCAACATGAATACAATCTTATGTTTATAATGCACTAGGCACCTCCTCAAAGTCTGCATACAAGATGGAGAAGGTACATATAAGACAAATATTAGAAGTTTGGTATTTCTTCGTAAAATGTAATAAATGCCCATCTAGATGGGAGTATCTATTTTCTTTTTCTTAGCGAAGTGCAGGCAAAAAGTTCTTAGTCAATAGGACACATGCTTCTAATATCTCCCTATATCCACTGAAATGTAATATATTTCTGTGTGCTGTAAATAAACTGTAAAATGGCTTATCATTCAGTCACCTTTTTGTGAACCCTAATTTACTAGGTTTTTCTTTACACTTAGTGGTCTCTGGTAGGTCCCAGTATTATTAAGCGTTGCTTTTAAATGTGATATTTTAAGGGGATGTTTTATTATGGTTTGATTGAATATATATATATATATATATATATATATATATATATATATATATATATATATATATATATATATATATATATATATATATATATATATATATATATATATATATATATATATATATATATGCTAGCCTGTATATAAGTAGAAGCCATGTGAGCTAACAGAGTTACAGTGACTTTTCTTAAGTTCAGTTGTACATCACCTGCTCATAATAATTTTGCAGCTACCAAAACCAGTTATAGACTAATCTTTTAAAGAGGTTCAGCGACTAATAATAATGTATTAATGTGTGCAGTTGTTTTGTATTGCTTTGCAGTGAGATTGTTCACTCTGCATTTATTCCTATTCCCACAGATCTCCATGGCAATGACAGCTTTTGTTTTATTGCTACCGTCCTGAAATAGGTAATAGTCAATTTCACAACTTGTTAGTGTCAGTATAACTTATAGAGGTCAAGCCATGAGTAATAATGGACCCAAGTTACAAATAATAAATATCCTTTAAAGTTTATTAAATTTGTTGCCATTCTTTGGGTATCCTGGTAGTAGTTGCGTTTAGTGTAGTGTTGCAATGTATTCACTATTGTTGGGAATTAGACTAGTTATCAGCTAAGTGATGTTTGTTTATAAATAAATAGATAAAACGATTCTAGGGTGAGCACGGGAAATGAGGGTGGGTAGGATACCAAACAACCCCCACACTTGTGTACAGAAAAATCACTGCCTGCATGGAAATGGTTACAATTCCTGCTCTTTCCCAAAGCCAGTGCCAACAGGAGAAATTCGCACTTTGTAGACCTTGGAAACTAGTCTCTCACTGCAGTATTACTACTGAAAGTATTCTTCATTTTCCTGTGGATAGTTGCAGCAGCAAGTTAGTTAACAAAATAAATAGGAACTATCTTTAATAAAAATCAAGGTCAGCCAATTCTTAGCCAAACCATCGACAGTGAGCGGAACTACTTTATCTGCTAATCATTGTTTGATACATATAGTTCTGTGTCTCTAGTCATTGTAAGACACCAGCTGTCATTCAAACATCTACTAAATCTGAGACACTGTATTTTACATAACACAGACATTTTGTTGAAAATCCTCTCCGTTATCCCTGCAACCTTCAAACTACTTCAGGCATCACAGCAGATTCCAAAATAGCTTGGTGTGGATTAACGTGCTATGCTGAACAGTTATGCAATGCCCAATTCTAAAATATAGAACTCTGGAAGTCCCTATTCAGTGCAGACAGGCACACACCTAATTTTAAAAGTGAAATCAGGCTTGCTGCAAAGACTTGTACATTAGTAAATAAACAGCTAGCCCATAGCAGTTAAACGAAGTTTGGTTAATACATTGAATCCATGGCAATGAAAAAAAAACTGAAATTTGATCATTAGAATGTATTTAATATACAATGAATAGCAACTTTATATAAAGCAAAGCTTTTGAGCAATGGATGGCTCTTTTTCAATGCATCATTGCTCGAAAGCTTTGCTTTATATATATTTATTGTGTATTAAATACATTCTAACAGTCGATTTTCAATTATTTCTTGTCTCAGTGTTGTACATTGGGAAGGTAAAGACGTTAAAGTAATTATTTAGAGTTAATTAGCATGCATCCTAGACATGTTTTTAAAAACCAGTAAACAGGCAGATTATTTGCTCTATGAAGCTGACAACAAGTGAATCAGCATTAATTGCTAAAGTTGATGCAGTGGTCAAGAATTGCATATACAGGGGATATGCTCTGGTTGAAGTAGAACATATAAAGGAAGCAATTATTCAAAAGAGATATTATTTTAATGGAAGCAAATGACTACAGAGACTGAATTCCAACATGAATCATGGGGAACTCTGACTTACGTTAGGAATATTCACATGCTATAGTTTTCTACTAAATATAAAATATAAAAATGTATCAATCGAAATCAGTTGTGCACATTTTTTATGTATTCTATTGATGCTCCAAAGTTACTTTTAGAAATAAGAAACACTTGATGCCATATTTATACTAATCTGTTACCAATATATTTGGTTCAATAGTTAGTGTTAGAAAGGGAAATTTCCCATATACTAACTGTAGTACCCTTAGAAATGTTATTACTCAGCCTTTATTTACCTATCCAATGACTACTAGGACATTTAATTTTGATTTTTATTCAAACTGATTCTACAAATGTGGTGTATTGTCTTTATGTCAGTGCTGCACATTATTTTATGTGGGTAGAATGAGTAGAAAACAGAATTTATTAGAATACTTGTAAAGCAGGTACAGAAGAGATTTGGCTAATGTTTTAGCTAGATATAATTGAAGAGGGAGATTGACATCATTTAAAGTTCATGATGATAGAATTTGTTCACAGGTCTACTAGAAGAAGAGATATTAAACCTCTAACATAATACTTAACTATATCACATTATTTAACAGTACAATGAAGGCAGGTCTAAATGGCACATCAAGCTGGTTTTAAAGCAACATCTTTAAAGGTGATGAATGCTGTTATCACATGAATTTAAATACATATTTAAAGTAAGTGTCATGGTCAAGTTGTTTATCACTTGATCAAGAATAAGGAAGGATATGAGAGCGTGTGACTCTATTCTCTCTCTCTTTTTTTTTTTTTTAATAACGTTTACATTTTGGATGCTGTTGGTCATTTTTCTGAGGTTCATCAATGTGCGCAGTTAACTCAGTGTAAAATCATGTTAAAGTCAATGGGCATTATGTGGTGGAACTACTGTAGGTACTGCAGGAAGCACTGAGGGGGACAGACTGTCTGCAGTGCACAAACATACAGATGAAGTTTACTGTCAGGAATTGGGGGAGGGGCTGGGTCTGTGTAACTAAACAGCTGGAGATAATGTGCTTCATGGTCTCATGTATGTGTTGCTCCACCTACATGTTGAACCTTGTATTGCAGCCAAAAACAGTGATTTTTTTTTTTGATGAAATGCATATGAAACTGCCAGCTCATTAACCATTATTAGACATGCCTGAGCTTCCTCAAGGAATTTCTCAGGTAAAGAAGCAAACTCTGTGTGCTGAACCTTGAATTGTAGTAGGGAACCATTGTCCTAAGACAGAGTTTTCTGATATGTGTCTTACTTATTTACCAGTTGCGTATAGTGACTGTCCCAGCAACCTATACTTTTACAGTGATGTTTGATTAGGACAGAAGTTTTGTATATTTATAATTGGAAAACTCATGTTTTCTTGAAATAAAACACACATGACACCTTTTATTGTCCTATATCCATCAGTAAGTACCAATGGTTCTTTTCATTTTCTTATTATTTACAAAAAGGAGCTTGCTAAATAATAGAGTGTGACACTTAAAAGCAGTAGCTTAGATATTTTCTTATCAATATAGTCACAGTTCCAACTATAGCTGAGTTAAGTACATTCAGATACTCTCCATAAGTGCAGTACACTTTCAGACATATAGTAACACCTAGGAGAAATGTCTGTAGTAATAAAGTAGAAAGCATGTTTCTATTTACTAGTATTGACAATGTCAAAGTACGGCTTTACCATACCTTACTTAAAGAGATTCTTTTTTAAGAGTGAAGAAAGGTTCTTAGTTTTGGTACATTATAAGATCCATATCTTTTTTTTTTTGTCTAAATGCTCTACAGCCCCCCCCCCCCACACACACACCTGCTGATCAGTGACCTTATGCTGTCTGTCACTATTTGTTCTACACAAAATATACCCAACATTTGCTCCTGCCAGTACATGTAATGGTCAGAGTCATCAAAGGGGGAGGGAGGTCATCTAGGCAGCTTTTATGATATTTATGGTGTGTCCAACCCTCCATACCCCATGGCTGTTGACAGGTTCGGATGCTGTCCTTAAATGTGTAAACTTGACTCTGGCTACATCATGCTGAAGAAACTTTCTGTCAAGTACGGTAGTAAACCTAGCATCCATTTGCATCCCAGACTGGGTGGTCAAGCCTAAGCCATTCAGTCCACACTCATCCCCCTCTGCATTTCTAACACCCATGTCAATAGAAAGCCATCCCTTTGCACAGCAGAGCTGACAGATCCATATCTTTTTGGGGTCAAGGAAAGAATTAGGTACAGGTAGGTACTAGGTATCATAATAGAGTGTGAAAGAAATAAAAGACAAAATCACTAGTCTTTGTGCTTCATTTTGCTGTCCTTCATGTCACAAAAACCCACTGTGAAGTAGACTGCAGAGTTCTTTATGACCTTGCATGTCTCCTGTTGTCAACAGTGAAGTATGCAAGATTCTAAGATGCTTGCAAACATGGTTTACCTCATTCAGAGTTTTTGTTATTCTTTCGATTGGTCTGATTAACTTACTTGTAATCTTTCAGTCATTACTAAGGTGCAACAAACCATTTTCTGTCTTGACTTCTATCACATGAACTATTTAAGGAAATGTAGTACTGAAGCCCAGAAGGTTTATCATACAGCTCCATAAAAAGCGAGGCAGTTATTTTTGCCTAGCATTTAACTACTGTTCCAAATACACAAGCCAAGTTAAAATAATCACAGTTTGACTGAAACTGTATTATCAACATTAATATATGATGCAATAATAATTTTTTCTTTGTTTTTGCTTGCTGTCACAGCATGCAGGTAGTGAAGGGGAACTCTTCCCATCATCTGAACCCATTCAGTCTGCTGGTAGTAGCTGTACCATAGCTTCCAGTGTTATTGAAGTTGAGACTCCAGGTGATAGCGATGGCCTTGAAATAATAGGAGAATCTTTAAATTCAACATCGTCAATCACAGAAGAGATCATGGAACTACTAAACAAAACTGGGCAAATGAGGGACAGGGAGGCATGTGCAAATGAAGAGAGAATGGAGGAAGAAGATGCCTCACCTATGACTCCTGAGACAGTGAGGGTAAGTTTGAGTGGTGGGTTCTGTTTTATTACATGACAGTAGATAGATGTGCTCATATATATGTACACAGACAGATGGCTACAATGAGAAATGCATTGGGTGCAACCAGCACAGCAAATTGCATAAAACAGACTTTAATAAATAAAATGTAACTACATAAAAATAATATTATTTTTTATCTAGTTACATTTTCTTTATTAAAGTCTGTTTTATGCACTTTGCTGTGGTGGTTGCACTGGTGGTTTGTTGGCTCTGTACATGTTCTCTACAGTGCTGCCCTTTAGGAGCCACAGTCCTAGTTTTGGCTTTGATATATTATATATATATATCTATATATGTATCTATATATGTCTCTCCCTCTCTCTCTCTCTCTCTATATATATATATATATATATATATATATTAAAGTCAAAGTAAACATTGCTGTCATTTAGAACTACATATGTATTGCCTAAGTGAAATTTTGTGCATCAGCTCAATTCTTGAGATTACATAGGAAAGTGAAACAACACATACATGTAGTGGAAGAAACATAACTAGCAAATATAATACTACTCCCGATACACACAAGAAACAGTAGAGACAATTACCAATACTCATAAATGAAAAGAATGCCCTCCCCTGAGTTAAATTATCTACCCTATTTAAAATAATACAAAACACGCTACAGATTAAAATGCGTCTAATATTGCACTTGAGTGAGTTAAATAATACTGATTATGGATATAATAAATAAATACTGCACTTAACTAGAATATATGTAAGTATATATTGCACAAATAAATAAAAAATTGAGTTATGTGCTGAGTTATTATGTGTACACCTATCTATATATATATATATATATATATATATATATATATATATATATATATATATATATGCATCATATATATATATATATATATATATATATATATATATATATATATATATATATATATATATATATATATATATATATATATATATATGGACAGATGGATGGCTAAATAAATAGACAAAAAATGGCTTGTATGTACCTGTTTGCCTTAACAACCAGAAATTTAAAGATTTGAATTTGCATTTAATATGAAGACAGATATGAATATGATAGGGATTCATCACTGCAGGTATTAACTTAGATTTCATTAAGTTTCCTGGGAGTTAAAGAGCCAGTAATTGCAGAATGAGTGAGTAGCCAGAGGGCCACATTTATGCCTAAGAATAAATGCTTGGCAATGAGCATGATACATGATGCACATGATGGGGGAGAGTTACAGATAGATAATGTACTGATGTACATGGTTCAACGTTACTGCCATCACTTGTTGAGTGCCAGGGATGGGGAATATCTACAGATGCAGCATACTAGAAAGCCAGCCTGCATACAGATTGTCATAACTCATGACCCTGCCTTTCAATTCACATTTCTACAAGTGACAGAAGCATGAACAGACTGAAGGGCTTCATCAGGCTTTCTATCGCCAAATGTCAGCACAGCAGTAATGGGAAAAAATAAACTCTGGGCTTTTACAGAATATTATATACACTAAAATTATTCCTAGAATTCATGCTAAGGTGTACAGTACAGTAAAACTAAAAGCAGATAGAAGGACAGTGGTCCAGATGATTCATGTGTATTAGAACTTGGGGTGGGGGGATGGCATTGGGAATGAGTGACATTTATGATTATACGCATTCTGGTGATTTGCCCTAAAATAAGGCACCAACATACAAGTGTGGAGGGTTGTCCTAGTATCATTTAGGTTGATGTGATACTTCATTGCACTATAAGCTGGTAGTGGTGATCCATGCAAAGGGACATGGTTGCACTTTTCAGACAGCAGCAATAGTGCTGTTATGGCAGTTAAGGTTGGAAGGCATACCCACATTTTTAGCAGTGCAGCTTTCTTCCTTACACCTAGGGGAAATGCGTTGTCTGATTTGGCACACACCCCAGTGAGGTAACAAATGGGCCAAAGGGATCTTGCTCTGTTTACAGAATAAATAGGTTTGGATGGTGCTCCTCATTAAAGGAGTGAATGTGTGAACAATGCACAGGTAAGGGAATCCCTCTACAGATTCTACGAAGAGCTAGGCAAAAAAAAAAACAGGATAAAAGGGGAATATAGAATAAGTAAATACAATCATGCAGGAAGTTTATTGTACTGAGATTATAACCATACTTGGTCAGTCATATAAAATATTCACTGCCCACAGTCATTGATTTAACTAATTTTCACCTTAACAGCTCAGTAATGCTGGCTGTTAACTGCCCCTATTGGAACAATGGTGCATCCTGAGCTCCTTTTCAAAGACTCCATTAGGAAAGAAAAGATACTTAAAATAAATGTTCGTAACTCATGAATCGTAACAGCTGTGTAAAAACTGTAATGGCAAAAAATAAATATTCAATGCACACAAATCTTCCCAGCATTACAAATGCTGGTATGATTTTTAAAATGATAACAAATACACAGTCTGTGACCTTGTCTTTATGAATGCCAGATTCAAATTGATATCTTACCCATCTTAGATGCTCCCTTTCAGATGTATTGCCAAAGATTTCTGTTGTGGGGTTAGTTTGCCCTTATTGATATCAGAATCAGAAATATACCTTTACCCATCTTGAGGCTCTATTCCCTTACTAAGATATTGACAAAAATATTTTTTTATAAATTGACTAGCTGTGATGTCACAGCAGATATGCTGAATAGATGTTCTAAACTGTGACCACTACATGCTTATTGATGGCAGCTTCAAAATTATACCATATCAGTCATGTTCCATACATCACTGCAGACATATTGACACATTTATGAAAATCATAATATTCATAACGTGCCAAATAAACACGTCATTATATCTAGACTGATTTCTACACAGATGTCATGTCTTGGGGCCAACTTATCTTTACTGATAATGACTACTAAATAATACACTACCCATCATGTTCCCAAGATACCTTAAAGAAGTATTGACAATATAAAAAATATCATCCATAGTACAAATCAGGGTATCTCATTTTTTTTGTATTGCCCTTATTTATTAAAATGAAAATGCAGCCGCTGTTCACTCTCAGAATGCACAGTATTAAACTATAGTAGGTTTAATTTTTCTTCGGCTGTTATAAGTTGCACAGCCTACTTACCTAATGAAAATAAATGCCAGTCCCCCTTTAGATTTCACGTGCTTGTGGTTGTTAACTGAATATAATACGTTTGTATTAGTGATGCCATTCACATTAATAGCATGAAAGCCCAAACATGGTTTTATCTTCATTGTGTTTCTACACTACCAAACTCTACAGTAAGCAACTTTCACACTCCTTCTCTACAAGTAGAATGTGTCATTCCTGAAAGGCTACACCTCCTTAATTGTGAAAAACTGACTTAAATTGCCCACAACCACATGGTGTAATAAGGGGTTCCGTTCAGAAGCTCGAAATACTGAAATCTTGAATTTCAGTATTTAGAGCCCAAGAAGCCGAATCCACATTATAGCAAAAGTTTAGAAGCGTGAAGTTCAAAACCTCAAATACCGGAGGTTTTGAATTTCACACTTCTAAAGTTCTGCTATGGTCATGTATTCAGGTAAGTGTGTGTGTGTGTGTGTGTGTTAAGGTGTTTGGGTAGGGGCTGTGGTGTGTGTCAGTGTGTTTTGTTGCTGTGATATGTGTGTGCGAAGAGAAAGTAGCTTGTGTGGTGGTGTATATAGTGCGACCTCGGAGTGAGAATATTTAAGTAGGGGTGTGTGTAGGGGAGTGATTGTGTGTGTTTGTGTGTGTGTGTGTGTGTGTGTGTGTGTGTGTGTGTGTGTGTGTGTGTGTGTGTGTGTGTGTAGTAAAACCACGAAATTCAAAACTTCCTGTATTCGAGGTTTTGAATTTCGTGGTTTTTAGTTTTCGTTGTTTTGTGGATTCCACTTCCTGGGCTCGAGATACTGAAATTCGAGATTTCAGTATTTTGGTCTTCTGAAGTGAATCCATGATAAGATAGTAGATTTCTTCTGAAATAGATCCACACACACACACACACACACACACACACACACACACACACACACACACACACACACACACACACACACACTTCTTATGACAAACTTCTGCTGTTTGTCTGTGAAAGCAATATAGCTCAGCCTGCTGCTGTCATTCATATTTATCTGCCAGTACAGACTGTCGTTTCACAGTGAGCATGTAAGTACTGTTTCCTTTCACACACAAGCTTAGATAAACAGGACCTTTGTCTGCTGCCTCATCAGAAGAGCATATTCATGTCTATCTTAGCAGACAGATTAAATAATATTCTTTCAGTATTAATTCATGAAGACCAAACTGGGATTATCAAAAACAGAAACGTACGAGACAATGTAATTAGATTACTGTCCTTAACAGACTTAGCAAATGAAAAAAAAAAAGAGCTTTCTATTTTAAGCCTTGATATAGATAAAGCTTTCGACTCCCTAAGTTGGCCATACCTGTTTAAAGCTCTGCAAAAATATAATTTCTCCCCAAACTTTATGGGATTAATTAAAAATCTATATGAGAAGTCCATAGCCTATGTAAAGATTAGATCTTATTTATGAAGCCCATTCGAAATATTAAGAGATACTAAACAGGGGGTGCCCCCTCTCCCCATTACTCTTTGCCCTGGCTATTTAGCCTCTTGCAAATTATGTTAGAAATAATGACAGCATTAAACGATACAAAGTGTCAGACAAATTATCCCCAAAATACAACTGTTTGCTGATGACCTACTGATAACTTCTAATGATATTGAAAATTCGATTTTATTTTGATTCAAAGATGGCCGCTGTTCTGTAGACACTGCTAACCTGCAACTCTTCAATCTTTATAGAAAAAAAACAACTCAGATGAAAAACCAAGATCTATTTTGTAACAATAATCTGAACTAATAACTCTAATCAACACTCAAAAATCCTCGAAGGAAAAAATAAACTTGAACAAACAGTCAAACTATTAGGATTCTAACAGATTATCTGAGGCAAAGGAGAGAGACAAGGAAAGAAAGCCATGTGCTCTGGAAACTCTATATACTGAACACTATCTTTAAACCAAGACGCCTCACCTCACCTGTACAAAATGTCAAGAGAAGACAAAAACATGGACGTTACAACAACAAAAACTAAACTATCAGAACTACTTTTGCCTGAGAAAGACTTAAACTCTAAAAGACAGAAAATAACAAAACAACAAGATTCTGCTAAATCAGGGAACAAAAACAAAGCAGATCAACCTGCAAATCTGGATGACATCAAGGCAGCTTTACTACCTATTCAAGAGGCAATAAAAGAACTGTCCACCCAAGTACAATCATTTGGAAATTCTTTTAACTAAATAATAGAAAGAATGGAAAAATGAGAAGCCAAAATAACAGAAAATGAAGAAAAAATATTTCTAATTTCCAAAAATCAGATGCACATGATGTAGACATCCAAAACATGCAAGCAAAAATTATTGATCTTGAAGCAAGATCTAGAAGGAATAACATAGTCATCAGAGGCATACCGGAAAATATACAGCACAATGAACTGATCCCTTCTATTATACAAATATGTGCCACACTACTCAAAGACCCAAAAGCAGCCCACCAAATAATAATAGAAAGGGCAGACAGAGCCCTGAGAGAATCTCAAGCATAAAGCAATCCAAGACCTGTGTACGCCAAACTACTAAACTTTCAGGATGTCAATACAATCTTATTATCTGCAAAGAAAAATGGTGGGTTCATAATGTGGAACAATAACAAAATATCACTTGCAGAAGATCTGCCCCTACAAATTAGGCAGGCTAGACAACTCCTCTCACCTTACTGTAAGTTCTTAATCGACAGAAAGCTAAAATTTCAAATGAAATATCCAAATACACTGATATTTTATGTGGATACTGTTAAATACTCTATCGCTAACTACAAAGAAGCAAAAAGTACTTTTTTGGCAGTTTTTTAAAAAATTCTCGCCATGGATAATTAGTTACATCCACCGGTTCAGCTCTTGGAGATCCCGAAACTGGCTGTAAGCTATCCGGATAGCTGGAGACTTATTTTCGCATCACTTTGCTTTATTTTGCCCTAGGCTTTATTTTTGGAATGGTGCGACCCTGATCCTCTCTCTACAGCCCATGAGGAGCTCAACGGGAATCATATTTCAAGTCCGCCATGTTGAATTTCCCACGGGAGGAACCACAACCCATATATCATTTCCAGGAGGTCGAAATGAAGAGGAGGCACTTCCGGAAGTCCGTCTACGTACAGAGTCCCCCTACGAGAAGCTAGGCAACCGGCAAAACTGATCGGAAGATTTGTGAGGCATCTAAATGGAATAAAAACCAAAGAAATAAAGAAAAAAGTGAAAAATGGAAGAGAGAGGCACTGATCTCTCTAATAATAAAATCACACTGATAGTTGCAGGGAACTCTAATCTACAAAGAGTGCTACTATGCTCTGACTTTAATTTAAGGATCAGTGACTTGATATTATAAATTGACACTATAAACCTTGATCCGTTGAAGAGAACCCATGATACTTATGTGTGTATGTGTGTATGTGTGTGTGTATGTGTTATGTGTGTATGTGCATATGCAGCTATATGTATGTGTAGACTCTTACACATATATATGGATATAATACGAACAGACGCATATGTTTTAACATGGTCAAAGTATTGTCTGAACCAGCAATGGAATAAACCTGACAGATTCACTAGGCATGCTTTACTACCTCCCCATCACAGCAGAGATAAAAAAGTGCATTTCTTGTTGCCAACAGTTTTAATATGAGTGTATACATTACACTATATAATTTTATGATGTTAGGAATGCTACATATCACATAGAGATAGTACTGCAGATGCTGACTTTGATTTGCAGCACATTTGTACCAAATTGGAGGACTCTACATTCATATTAAGAAACGCCTGATGTCATGAGTGCAGAATCTCAGCTGCCCCCCCTGTGATTAACTTATAGAATACCTTTTCCAAATGCCCACCAAATAAAACCCATCCTATCTTGCTGGTATGTATATATGCAACATTTCTCAGTATGTATATTCTGAATCTGAGCTCTAATACCCAAGCAAAGATTCCAGGCAACGCAAAGCTCAGTTGTAGGCTACCAATTCATAATACCAACCAGCAAGAAGGTTTAGTTTATAAGGGAGCAAACAATCACTAACTGTGGGTATCTTCTCTTAGTAAGATGTATCACTAACATTTAACTGTATCCCTTAAGGAATTGCTTATACTCTCTGACATTCAAGTAGCCAAATAGCACAGTGGATCTGTCAATGCTCAGATGTGGCATGCTAACAAAGCAGGATATTTACTGCTTTTCTTGATGTTGGTTAATAGATGGTGAATGAATTAATCTTCTGCATTACAGATCAAGGTTTTATCAACAACTGTTGTCTTATAGTCTCATTACAGTTACACAGTGTATGTAAAGATGCGTATGTATAACTGTATATATATAAGTGTATGGGGGTGTGTTAAGGAAAATGCCGGACCATATTCTTACTTTCTGGCCATGCAGCTTGATGAGCTTAGCCATTAATTAAATCACTTAGTTATATGGAATATACTTAAAGTTAACTAAAAGCCTCTGATACAGGAACTAACTTAACACAGGTTGTAACCAAAAAGTAACCATAATGCCTATTTATTGATCAATATAATAAAACGATCAAACAATATTTCAAATATAACAAACTGCACATTTCAATACAGATTATAAACAGAAGGCCACAACAGGCAGATACTAACAGAGGCATATAAATAATATTTGAAAAGACTAAATAAACACTTCTTCACCAAACTATACTTAACTCATATATAGCTGCAATGCTCTCTCCGGGGTACATAAGAATGTGTAAATTTAATTATATGAAGAATAACGACTCTGCAGTTGACATATGTCATGCCAAGACCTATATACTATAACCTCGTTCAAGAATTGAGCAACACAAGGCAAGGGCAACAAAACATTTGTGATTAACTACACTGGGGTTATTTAAAGACCCAGTCTGAGAACATTATCACTCTACATCACACAAAATAACAAACAAATGAATCAAGAGAAGAAATAAATAGTTCGCAAAAACAATAAATATAGGGAGTCAATAAAAAGTTATAAGGAACCACAAAGAGAAGAATATCTACAAAGAAGATAGATATAAAACGAATGCATAGGTAATCACAAATAGATACTTAAATGATGTAATGAGGAAATAACAGCATAACATTACATAGACTAAGAACCCATATACTCCTAATTCTAAGAAGGAAATAAACAGAGTTAAGAAACCTCCTTCAAAGGAGATAACGACCACTCATAGCGAAAGCTTAGAATGAGAATTAATACCTAATACTACTATAGTTAATAAATAAAGTTTAAGTTACCAATTTAGAACTAGAAAATATGTAAATACTGTTAGAGACAAACCTCTTGAATTGGTGATTTGTGACTTAATGAAGACCAAATGTATTGAAAATATGTTACCTGAACTATAACATTCTACAGTAAATCTCAAAAGAAGAGGCTTAGGCTATAATAGCAGTGTCTTTTTGAGGCAATGAGTTGGGTAGGCTTTGTACAGTTAGTGACAAATCATGCAGGGTCATTAAACTTCTTCTTCTCCACAAACTCCAACACACAAGTGAACATTATACTAATACTACAAAAATATACAAGGGTTAAACCGCTTCAGACCCTGCTTAATTCCTGGTCCAGGAGGCTAGTGGTTAAGCACAAGGAAGGGACGGGAATAAGAGAATGCTTTCATAACATGATCTTGACAAGAAACAAATATAACCTGATATGTTTACTCAAATCTCAGGACTACATACATAAACCAAGAAATTATATAAATGTGGGAAGTTGATTCATGGAATGTAAAGGGGCTCCAGAACATGAAAAAAAAAGGAAACTATTTCTACACCTTACTTTGCAAGCTAAGGCAAACATTATATTAATTCAAGAAACCCATTTAACTACAGAACAATGGTCAGTAATCAAAGAAAAAAGTGGATAAGAGAAGTTATAGCCTCGCAAGGTAAAACCAATAGTGCAGGAGTAGCTATAATCATTAAGAAGCAATACCAAGATAAAATTATAGAAACCAAAATAGACAAAGAAGGAAGATGGTGCTATGTAATTCTTTCAACTCCTGACTATGCTAAACCTATTCTACTGCTAAACATATATGCACCTTGTAATAATCAACACTCCTTCTATACATCACTGTATCCTATCTTAAGTCAATATCATGATCACTATATGATTCTGGGAGGTGACTGGAATGCCTACCAAAACCCAAAACAGGATAAATCAAGCTTACATATGGCATACAATAAGCAGGCATATATAGCATTAAACGAACTTAAATATGACTTTAATTTATATGATCCATTTAAATATGGCAATAAAACAAATAACCCAAACAAATTTACATTTCACTCCAACTGTCATAAAATGTGGTCGAGAATCAATTTCTTTCTAATCTCCAAATCACTAATTAATCTAGACCCTACAGTAAATATACATATTCGATACCTCTCTGACCATTCGAAAATCACCCTAAATCTTACTAAGAACACCAAAATTAACACACTAAATCGAGGATATAACTGGTCCCTGAACCCCAATCTTTTAACTAAAAAGGAGATAACTGGGGAAATACAGGATATCCTTAAATCAACCCTGGCGAACTTATGTAAACAGCAACACCTTCCAGATATTGAATGGGCAACAGCAAAAGCTCAAATCAGGGGTATTTTTCTTCAAAAAGCAACCTACTATAAAAAAATCCAACTCAGAGAGGAACAACAACTAGAGGATAAAATTAAATCATTAGAGCAAGATCTAATCAAGAGATTCATCACTCAAACTGAAACAGAATTATTGAATTGTCAAAAAGAACTTTATATGTTGCACAATAAGAACTTATCATTTCACAAAACTAAAACACTTGCCAATTATGCTAATTATGTCCAAACACCATCGCGAGCACTAGCAAGAATTATTAACCAATCAAGAGTATCCGCCCTAATCTCTGAAATAACCTATGAGAATAAGAATTATACAAAAAAATGATGATATCATTAACATATTTGAAGTTATATACTCACAAATATATGGAGACCATCAGTCCATACCCATAAATGAAAACAGTAGAGACTTCTTAAAAAAACTTAACTTTTCAAAAATCAATATGAAACTTCAAAAAGAACTAATAGAACCAATAACCACTGAGGAAATAACATCAACAATCAAAAAACTGAAATCCCATAAATCACCTGGACCAGATGGTCTCACAGCGGAATTTTATAAAACATTTTACATTATCATTACATAAATACTATCCCACATATTCAACTACATAATAAACAATAAAATTAATGATTTACACTTTAATGCATCCAAAACTATATTTATACTCAAAGAAAAAGCAGACCCTCAAAATCTGGATAGTTACAGACCCATATCATTATTAAATATCGATACCAAAATTCTAACATCTATTCTGGCTAATAGAATGAAAAACATAATGGATATAATTACCTCTAGTGAACAATCTGGCTTTTTAACATCCAGACAATCGAGTGATAATACATTAACTCTACACACACTAATCTCATACGCTAACCAAAATAACCTAAACATGTATGCACTCTTCATAGACGCCCACAAAGCCTTTGATAGAGTAAACACAAAATTTCTATTTCAAATTCTACCCTACTTTAACATACCCCAAAGATTTATTCAAACACTACAAATATTATACAATAGGCCGTACACATCATTATATATAAATAAAACATGGTCTAATAGAATTCAGATCAGAAACGATACACGACAAGGATGTCCTTTATCTCCGTTATTGTTCAACCTATACCTAGAACCCCTCTTTTTGAATATAAAACAAAACCTATATTACAATGCTCCACTAATATACAACACCAAAATTTCCTTTTCAGCATTTGCAGATGACCTCAATATTTATTGCACAACACCAATTACGGATATAAAGAAAATAATATCTGTTACTGAAGAATTTGCCACAATATCAAACTACAAAATAAACCTCAAGAAAACTAACATCTTCCCCTTAAAACCCCCTAAACCGTTTTCACTTTTACCTCTGATAGGACAAGTAAAAACTGAAGAAATTATTAAATATTTAGGGATTACATTCTCCACAGATAACAAAGATTTCTATCTAAACAATATTAAACAAAAATGGAACCACATCCTACTTGACCTAAATAGATGGAAAAACCTGAAACTATCTCCATTAGCCAAAGTCTCAATTATAAAAATGAATATCCTACCAAGACTACTATACATCTTCATGTCCTCCCAGCTAAACAGTCCCAAGAAATTCTTTAAGCAGATCCACACTGGATTTGCTAAATTTATATGGGAACCTAAAAAGTGTAGAATTTCATATGATAAACTGATGATCCCTAAAAACAAAGGTGGATTAGACTTACCAAATTTTGAAAACTACTATTTAATTATAAACATTAACAAAATCTTAAGAATTGCAAACTACAATACATCTGATAAAATGTGGTGTCCACACTGGGTAAGAATTTATTTCAAACATAAAAAAAGTCTGGATATAAATCCCAAAACATTGCCATTCCTAAATAACAGTACTACGAAATCATATAATCTAATGCAACCCCTTAAAAATGCGGTAGAGCTAACACAAAAACTCTTTAAATCAGTAAACTTGCTCCATCACATGATGTTATTACAATCTATACATAAAAACCCCAACTTCAAAATAAATAACCAGATGTTAGACTTAAAATGCTTCCCACATATAATAAACATAACCTTACAAGATATATACCCATACCTAAACTATCCTATTCATGAAATAAGAAGTCAAATGAACCTTCCCAAATCATATCTGCTGATCATGAGACAAATCAAAGAGATGTGTTTAAGCTATCTTCATGGTATCAACATTAATAAAGAAGACACAATGAAATGTAACCTACTATGGAAAACTATTTTACTAAACAAAAAAAATATACAGCATCCGCATACAAATTGATAAAAGACATGAAATTTCAAGATCATATACTCATATCTGACTATTGGAAAGAAAAAATATTACCTCTTGAGGATTGCAAATTAACACAAGCAATTATCCTCACAGTAAAATCTATACCCCTTCAAAAGTTAGCATTCACTCAACTCATGATATACAACAATGCATACTACACACACCTTAGCTTACATAACTTTAACTCTAAAAATTCCTCAACTTGCCCACATTGCAAATATAAAACTGTTGACCTTTTCCATATGTTCTGGAGCTGTAAATGTGTATTCAAACTTTGGAACTCCCTGAAACTACAACTACAAAAAATGGGCTACCAAACCTCAATGCTCAGCTGGGAATTTATGATATTACATATTCCCCCAAATAATCTATCCAAAAACCAAATAATCATTCTTATTAATATTTTCCTATTAATGAAACTCTACATAGCTACCAATTGGCTTAACCCGCACAAAAAATCTTGGGAGAATTTCAGGATTTTGGTGATAAAACATATACTAGCCCATAAATACATAATAAACAAACAAAACAAAAATTCCAACATTCTCAAACTCTGGGAACAGATTTTCAATATTATACTTACATAAACCTCTAAATGTAAGATACACTACAACATACACAAGAATCACCCCAACATTATGTAGTCATAAACTGAGATTTTGTTACTAACCCTGGAAGTAGCATTCAGAAGAAGTCTATGAAGTCAACCAGTATCTTCTCTTCTTTTTTTTTTTTTTTTTTTAACTTTAATTGTATTTCAATGTTAAACTATGAAAACATCCATGTAAATAGTGTAAATATGTTTTAACTGTTTGGTTATAGTCATGATCTAATATCACCTCTGTATGTTAACTTGTACACTGTGAAAAATAAGTAAAGAAATATTATTGAAAAAAAAAGAAAATTCAGTAGATCACCTATTACATAATCTAGACTTCTTTGCAAATATCTGTGGTCTAAACTTCAATCACAACAAAACTCAGGTACTTCTAGTGAATAAAAATGTTACTATGAAACTGAGATCAAAAAGAGACATAAACTGGGAGGGCATGCATATTAAATATCTCGGTATTATTATTGAATCTGATTATAAAAAAATCAGTCACATCTAATTGCCAGCAACTTATAAACTCAATTACTAGTCTAAATGACAGTTGGAACAGACTCTTCTTCACATTTGAAGACAGACTAACTTTAAACAAAATTATACTGTTACCTAAAATTGTATTCATTGTCCAAGCTCTAATAATTCCCCCACCTGTCAAAATTAAACAGAAGATTAATAACTTATTACTCAACTTCATTTGGTATCCCAAAAAGAAACAATAATTTCTCTTCTCTGGCACACCACAAGCTGGGATGAAGGAGGTATAGGGTTTCCAAATATTGATTTTTATCTAAACTTCCCATTTATTAACATAGTGTTGCTTTGGAATAATACTTCTTATACATCATATTGGAAATCAATACATGAAACCTTACTTCTTAATAGTAATAGGACATTGCTTGAACCATGTATTCAAATATATCAAACATCTTTATATGGATTTTAAAAATATACATTAAAAGTGAAAGGTCAAAACTTGTTCTCACACCTCTTATAAACCAAATATTGATGTTTTTTAAAAAGATTATGTTTTCTAATCAATTAATTAAGAATTTATTAATAATTATGTTTCATAACAGCCGTGGTGGTGCAAAGGTTAGCATTGTCGCCTCACAGCAAGTGGTTCTCCCATTCGATTCTCAGCTGGAGTGCCTTCTGTGTGGAGTCTTCATGTCCTCCCCACAGTCGAGTGACATTAAAGATATGCAAGTAGGTGCATGCGTGCGTGAATGGGTGTGCCTTCTGGGCATCAGGCTGGCAACTCGACACCATATAAAAATCCACTGCCAATCATTAGCGGACCGGAGTTTCACTGTGGCGACCCCTAACTGGGAAAAGCCAAAAGACATTACTTTTATTAATAATTATGTTTCCTATTACCTACACAAATGAATGTTTGATAACTTTTGATACCCAGAAAATGTTAGAATTTAAGAAGGGTGATCTGTTATATTGGAATCAATGTCTCTCAGCTAATAAAATAAGTTATGTAGACTGTTTGATCAGCAGATATAGTTTGCAGAATTGCAATTGGCTGGATATCCAAACTTGTAAGGATTTTATACATGCTAAGCTCATACCCTCATTAGAGGCATACAATAAGAATAACTTAAAAATCTTGGATTTTAATTCAACAATTATTAATAGCTCACCCAAGAACACTTCATACATATCTGTTATTTATTAATTTCTTAGAAATGATTTTAGCAAAACAGATGTTTCATTTTGGAATTAGTCAAGTGAAGTTAATAAATACGTATTCTCAAAAAAAGCTAAAAAAAACGTTGTATACAGTTGATGAAGGAATACACATCTTCCCTCTTCTGGTGTGTATACACATGGAAATTTTTACATAGATGTTTTTTCAGCCCACATGGACTAGCAATAATGTACAAGAAAGATGAAATGAAATGCTGGAGATGAGGACACCCTGATGCTGACTGGATACATATGGTTGTTAATTGCAAAATAACTTCCCCATTTTGGTTAGACTTTAAATATATTTGCAAAGCTCCATGGAATGACAATTGTGTAATTTCTGACTCCCTTATCCTTTTCAATGTTCCTGCTCCTGAAGTCATTCCTAAAAAACAAACATTTTTACTATGGTCTATCCTATCTATAGCAAGGAAAATTGTTACTAAAAATTGAAAATCACATCTACTCCTGTCTTTAAAGTTGAGTTTATTCATCTTGTGAAATACATTTGTAAGAATGAGATTGCTACTATAAAAACAAGGACTAACAACATAACTAATGATTTAATTGCTTAGACGAAATTGTCTAATCTGTTAGAGAAATATTATAGCAATAACCCACGCCTGGGTGTGGGTAATGTTGGATTTATCCACAGTTGGTGTGGTTTGGTCATGAGGGCGAAGCCTGAGTGGCCAAACAAAGACAACCGTGGGTAAATCCAGCATTACCCACACCCAGAAGTGGGTTAGTGCTATTATACAATGACATTATTTCAGAAAAAAAATAATTACTTTTCTTAAATAATGGCATTGTATAATGCCTCCTTGCTGCCCTTCCGCAGCTGTCTGGTATTCTGCGGCAGTTCTGATGTACTGCACATGCGTATGCTTATGCAGTACATCAGAGCTGTGGGAAGAAGCAATGGAGAAAGCAAGATCTCTGTTGCTTTTTACAAACTGTCTCGCTATGTTAAAGGAGTTTAACATAGCGAGACAGCTTTAAAAAAAGCAACGGAGAATCTCCGTTGCTTTTTTTACAAACTGTCTCGCTATGTTAAACTCATTTAAAATAGCGAGACAGCTTTAAAAAAAGCAACGGAGAAAGCAAGATTTCTGCTACTTTTTACAAAGTGTCTCACTATGTTAAAGGAGTTTAACATAGCCAGACAACTTTAAAAAAAGCAACGGAGAATCTCCGTTGCTTTTTTTAAAGCTGTCTCGCTATGTTAAACCCATTTAACATAGTGAGACACCTTTAAAAAAGCAACAGAGATAGGAAGATCTCCATTTTTTTTTTAAAGCTGTCTTGCTATGTTAAACTCGTTTAACATAGCGAGACAGTGTGTAAAAAGCAAAGGAGATCTTGCATTCTCCGTTGCTGTAAAAAAAGACATACTAATGGAAAAAGTCCGGGCGACTGGACCTTTTTCCATTAGTATAACTCTGATTTACAACGTGCACACTGACTAATCAGTATGCATGTTTTGGAATATTAATGGGGGGGGGGTCGTTGTATAATAAGTGTTCTCCTATATATATTGCTTTTTTAATTGTTATGGGCATTGTATATAGTTTATTTATTTATTTTTTCTTGTTATTATTCTGTTAAGTTATTGTGTCATAAAATGAATAAAAACATTTTGGGGGGAAAAAAAAGAAGAGCAGCATCCATCGAGCCCCAGCAATATACTGCAGTGTCAGCATGGAACATGAACCCTGGGTGTAAATATAAGCATGGAACATGAACTCTTGGTGTAAATATCAGCATGGAACATGAACCCTGGGTGTAAATATAAGCATGGAACATGAACCCTGGGTGTAAATATCAGCATGGAACATGAACCCTGGGTATAAATATCAGCATGGAACATGAACCCTGGGTATAAATATAAGCATGGAACATGAACCCTTGGTGTAAATATCAGCATGGAACATGAACCGTGGGTGCAAATATTAGCATGGAACATGAACCCTGGGTGTAAATAGCATGGAACATGAACCCTGGGTATAAATATCAGCATGGAACATAAACCCTGGGTGTAAATATCAGCATGGAACATGAACCCTGGCTGTAAATATAAGCATGGAACATGAACCCTGGGTGTAAATATAATCATGGAACATGAATCCTGGGTGTAAATATCAGTATGGAACATGAACTCTGAGTGTATATATACTCATGGAACATGAACCCTGGGTGTAATTATCTGCATGGAACATGAACCCTGGGTATAAATATAAGCATGGAACATGAACCCTGGGTGTAAATATCAGCATGGAACATGAACCCTGGCTGTAAATATAAGCATGGAACATGAACCCTGGGTGTAAATATAATCATGGAACATAAACCCTGGGTGTAAATATCAGCATGAAGCATGAACCTTGCAAGTAAATATCAGCATGGAACATGAACCCTGGGTGTAAATATCAGCATGGAACATGAACCCTGGGTATAAATATAAGCATGGAACATGAAACCTGGGTGTAAATATAAGCATGGAACATAAACCTTGCATGTAAATATCAGCATGGAACATGAACCCTGGGTGTAAATATCAGCATGGAACATGAACCCTGGGTATAAATATAAGCATGGAAGATGAACCCTGGGTGTAAATATTAGCATGGAGCATGAACTCTGGCTGTAAATATAAGCATGGAACATGAACCCTGGGTATATATATATATATATATATATATATATATATATATATATATATATATAAGCATAGAACATGAACCCTGGGTGTAAATATCAGCATGGAACATGAACCCTGGGTGTAAATATCAGCATGGAACATGAACCCTGGGTGTAAATATCAGCTACAACCTTCTAACCATCATAGGGAAATGAATGAGTAACCTGCTGAGACACTGACACTTCGTGGGCTCTTGGTTGTTGACTTTTACAATAAGGAAGTATCGGCTGCTAGTCTGTTGAATGATTTTAATAATACTTGATGCTAAAACTTTTATTTTTGTGGGTCGGGGAGGGGATAGGCAGGTAATATGACACCTAGTTAAGTACTTTACTACATTATACTAAGCTCAATGTCATTTTCAGAGGTTTTGTAAGTAGATCTGTCTGTGTCCAACTGCTGTTAAAATGGTTAACAGAAAATTGATTATATACTAAAGAGGAAGGGGTGCGATGTTCTGTATAGTTATATAATGTGCCACTACAGAAGCCCTGTGACAACAGAAAATATAGCTCATGCCATTTTATTTTGTAGCATCGGTGTAGCCAAGCTTATACTATGTTACATGCCGTTTGTGATTCAGCAAGGGCTTATTGATATAAACTCCCCAGGAACATAAATGCAAGGCTCTAATGTCATGCTACATATTTTATTTAAGTCTAGCAGACTTACTAGAGAAATTTGATGGGCACAATTTGAGAAGCAAAATAAAAATGCCCACACAAAGAAACAATGTAGCATGCTGCATAAACAGCTAAGCTGGTGCTTTATAACTATGGCAATGTAAATTCATTCACAGATATCTAGTTAAGTCATACCTATTACCACATATCAGCCACGTTATGTCAAGAATAAAGAAGTATGATGCTAATATTGAAAAGAAAACCACTGGGAATAAACTTACAATAACTGGACACTGATGGTGTTATACATACTTGGGTTGAATAATTATGAAACTCAGTTCTGCAATAATCAGAGGAGTATAGTGAAAAGATATGAAATAATAATAAGAAGGTATTTAATATAAAAATTTTATAAGAAGAGTTGTTTTAACAAATGAATGTTAAGAGCTGAAGCAACCTTTGCAGACAGCCTTAACTAATTCTCTAATAAGAGTTTCACTGATGTTCTGGAGCAAGTCCAACTGTCAGCAATACCTACAGTCCTGGAACAGCATGCTAGCTGTCCTGAACATGAATAGTATTGGCAGACTGAAGCAAAACATGCAACGAGTGTACAACTCAGTGAAGACTGCATGCTTACAAAGGAAAGACAACTAGCATGAGGCAAGAAAGACAAGTATTACACCTAAACTCTGAATTCCACTGCACCAAATCAGCAGCGTCTCACAGATTTTACTACAAGACAGTACTAGAACTAGACCCATCCACCCCCATGCCCCAGGCATTTAATTGAGGCTTATCTGTGTGCACTACTGGTGGCCTGATATACAATGTTCAGCAAATTCCACATGCCCTTCAAAAACAACTCCACAAAGCATGACCAGAAAACATAAAGTAAATTTTAATCCAAGTTTAATGTGTCATGAAAACAACACAAAAACTTGTCAGATAAAAAATAAGTAATTGACATTAAGTGCTTTCATCTAGGTATCTACATTTGACAATAACTTCATCACAGATAGGCAAGAAATATTAAACTTACTGTTATTATAGTTATGACTGAAAGTAAATACATCAAAATAGAAAAGAAAGTGTAATAGCTTACAAATTGCTTGTGTGAGTGAGTGTGTGTGTGTGTGCGTGCGTGCGTGCGTGCGTGTGTGTGTGTGTGTGTGTGTGTGTGTGTGTGATATCTTTCAAGATTAGGAGATCTCTAAAACAGCAGCTACAAAGGAGAGTCTACATTCATCTTCTCAGTGGCACTTGTGCTTTTAGATTTCATAGTCTGTAATTATTGATTATTTTCCATTGCTGTGACTGTTGCATGCTTTTCTGACATGCTGGGGAATGCTTTTTAGTATATGTTATACCTAGCTTTTAAGCATTTAATAAATAATATTGGAAACCTCTCAACTGCCAGATTTTCATAGAATGTCCTGATTTTCGACTCATATTTTTGGTCTGTTCCTTATAAAATATGTGTTTTTCTGGTAAGTCATTGATGATTAATATAACTAAATAATTACATAAATTTGTGTTTCAGACTTTGTTCCCCTCAGAAAGCACATGCTAATGCAAAACCTGTTATTCCAGTAACTTTGTATGTTTATAAGAGCAATGATTAAAATATGTCCCTGATACTGGGCCTTTCTCCCCCCATTATTTTTGGCTTTGTGTAGATTTTAAAAGGCATGCAAATATGTCTTAATAAAAACATATGTATAACTGATACTCTGACACTGGTATCAGGTGCTAGGTTATTTCATTATCAGTAAATAAAGGCATATAAACAAGAAGTCAAGTCATTGTGCCGTTAAAATGTGAATTACCAATAGCAGGAGTAGTATACCCATGAATGTAAAACCCAAGTTGGCTGAAGTCAGAGCAGAAGAGAAGTATTGTCTTACCCTTACTTCAGAGTTTTGTAATGAAATTATTATTTTTTTTAGTTTCTTGTACTTTTTTAATTAACTTATTCATTTCATTTAAGTTCTTTTGTCTGTTGCATTCTACTTGATTTTTCTGTTTTCATGTTATTGGAGGATGATGACAGCTGCTATACTGTGAGTGCACATTTAGATATGCTGTTATTGTCATTCAGTATACTGCCATAATGCATTTGCTGCACCATGTTCAGTGACAGATTATTGTTTTCAGTCATTTTATGTAATTGCTTACTAATCTTATGTGTCCCATAGTTTATTTTTTCCTATTGATACTGCTCTTATTGTAATTAGAAACTGTAATTGTTAAATAACATTTACATCATGGAAAGCCTTTTTTTAAGCCTGCCACAGATGTTCAATTTCATCAAAGTAAAAAATTATTTAGAGGAATGATGTGCTCAGTCCTTGAGGAATATAGTATAAACCTAAGTTCAAGTATAATTTAGCTTTCAGTAGATTTATCTAAAAGTTTGTAAATTCCTTAATATAATTAGACACATTCAGAAAGATTTGGGGTCCTGCATCAAAGCCTAGCCACTGTGAGGAAACACTCACTGCCCCAGTATGATAGGAGGCTTGAGGAATAAGGCAAATGAAGTCTGGGAATTCCAGGAGTAGATTGCCTGTGTGGATATGAGTTAACAGAAGGCATCTCCAGAGATCACATTTGTTAGTAGTATGCACTAGTTATATACAGTATGCCTTTATAGGATGGGTGGAGCACAGGTGAGGACCTATTTAACTGTAAAGGAGATGAAGACAAGATTGTATGGTATATTATGATCATTAAGACCACATCATAGCTAACAGACATAATCACCACAATACATATGGGCAGGGTATGTGAGATCTAGGGGAGCATGAACTCTGTGCTGGAAACGGTTTGGAAGGCCAACTGGTGCTTGAACTCTTTAGTGGAAATAATTCAGCTCAGAAGTCTTGGGGAAGGCCAGAACATACCACTCACATCTTAGGTAACAGAGTTACAACACAGTAAAAATAAAATTCTCACTATATGAAGAAATAGAACTATGCACAGTAGACACAAAAGGTGCATATCATTCATTTACTTTTGATGTTTTCAGTTAGGAGCTGTTGGTATTCACTTCAAAGCAGCCATAACCATCACTCATAACTATGTAGCTTTCATCAGCATTATCCATGGATGTGTGTTCATCTAGCGGCATGGGTGCTGGAAGGGCCATGCCCGGTAGGATGGTAGTCAGTGTCTGGCATTAGCTTGCCCACCATGGGGGGAGAACCCTGGGCTCATTGCAGTAGCAGCATTAAAAGCATAGCAGGCTGCATAGTGCAAGCCATATACTGCTTAGCCAAATGCTGATCATGTGTAGAAGCACACATGCACCTCCTGAAGGCAGCAATCGTTGTGCTTGTAAGGATGCCACAGGGTAGTGGGGGAGCGGTTACAGTCCCTGACAGCAATATGATGCTGCCTCAGTGCCCTCAATCTTCTCACTGGTCCCAGATAGATATCAGGGTGAGCCCAGGGAAAGCTAAATATGTTTCAGTAGATATAGTGAATGAGGACAGGAACTGGTGGCAGCTTATTAAATAACAAAACAACTCTCCCTGGATACAATTACTTCTGAACTTAGATTTCTGTTAACACTGGGGAGACCACATGGACTGTCATCAGGAAGGGGTGAAAACAGGACATTATTAACTTTACAAGCATGCATCATTAATTTGTACTTCCTCCATGGAAATGCATTATTGGCAATCATCCATTTTATGGAGGTTAATGCATTTAAACCATCTACTCATGAAGATTAGCATAGGTCCTCATTTGTATATTTTACACAGGAAGACATATTGGGCTTCTCCCTGAATTGTAGTCATGTTGGTTGCATGGGCAATACCTGGAATTGATGGCAAACCTGTAAAATTGTTTTTGAATTTAGACATGAATCATACTGAGACTTAAAAATGACACATACATACATACATACATACATCTATACATACATACATACATACATAATATTACATACACAGGCAATAATGCCCTTCTAGTCTGCCAATATACCAAAACAGTCATCATAGTAATTTTCCAAGTTGTTTTTTATAGATATATAAACTAGTGTCTTTCTTTCTTTCTTTCTTTCTTTCTTTTTTTTTTCTTCCTTTCAGCTTTATCATAATTTTGTTGTCTAATCCATATATCAGCTTCTGTGTCAGAGATCCAGTTAGTTCATCTCTCATTCCTATATAATCTTCTACACTGGTTGTCTAATTATTCTCTACTACTCTTTGATAACCCCTAACATTCCCAGAAACAGTTGTCTCCATTTCAAGTATTTGAAGTCAGTTGTGTACAGATGCCTGATACACTTGAATAAAATCTCCCCTAAAATGCCTGTGTGAGTCACTCTTCAACTTCATATATTTTACTCTTTCATAATAACTTAAAATGTTCACATCCATGGATGCCCCTGGAATATTTCTGCTGGACTCTTTCCAGTTTTCTCTTCTTTGATTCCTTATAAGGTTTCCATATTTATTGTTTTTCCACATTCTGGTTTGGGTCTGATATAACTTACAAACAGTGATTTCTTCATTTCTAATTATATGAGTTGAGGGGGTTGTATGACGGTTGTATAATGCCTACACCTATTTGGATTTACTCAGGTCATTTCCTCCCTCACAAGTTTAACTGTCCCAATAACAGTGGCTCAAATGGATGTTGGTGTCTGATTCCACTGAGTATGTCTCCAGTGGTACCATCTCCGATTCCCTCAGTGATCACTTCCCTGTATATGTAAACAGGCTCTGTATCCATCATGTCAAACTATGCCTACTTAGAATGTCCTGTAAACTCACTTATTTTAACCCTGATACATTTAACAGAATTCTAAGCTGCTTTAACTGATCTGTCCTGAAAACTATTCTTGATGAAGCTGTACACAAATTTAACTCACTTTTCCTGAAAACCCTTAATACTCTGGCTCCAACTAGAAGAAAATGAATAAAGAATTTAGATTCATAGATTAGTACTAGGCTAATTGCCCTTGTGGCCATTTTCAGCCTAGCCAGTTACCCCATGTGAAAATCAAACCCTGCACCTTGTGTTTGTAAGGTAAATACCTTAACTATTATGCCAACATAACCACACTCCTTGACTATCCACTCAAAGCAGGCACCTAATGTCTTCTTCTTCTTCTTCTTCTTTCAGCTGCTCCGTTAGGGGTCACCACATCACATCAACTGTTTCCATTTCCTCCTGTCCTCTACATCTTGCTCTGTCACACCAACCACCTGCATATCCTCTCTCACCACATCCATAAACCTTATCTTAGGCCTTCCTCTTTTCCAGTTACCTGGCAGCTTCATCCTTAGCATCTTTTTCCCAATATACTCTGCATCCCTCCTTGGCACATGTCCATGCCAACTTAATCTTGCCTCTCTGGCTTTGTCTCCCAACCTTCCAACTTGGGCTGACCCTCTAATATACTTATTCCTAATCCTGTCCATCCTCATCACACCCAGTGCAAATCTTAACATCTTCAACTCTGCCATGTCAAGCACTGACTCCTGCCTTTTTGTCAATGCCACTGTCTCCAACCCGCATAACATATCTGGTCTCACTACCCTCTTGTAGACCTTCCCTTTCACTCTTACTGGTACTCATCTGTCACAAATTACTCCTGTCACTCTTCTTCACCCACTCCATCCTGCCTGTACTCTCGTCTTCACCTCTCTTCCACACTCACCATTACTCTGAACTGTTGATCCCAAGTACTTAAACTCATTCACCTTCGCCACCTCTACTCCCTGCATCCTCACCATTCCTCTATCCGTCCTCTCATTCACACACATATATTCTGTCTTAGTCCTGCTGACCTTCATTCCTCTTCTCTCTAGAGCATATCTCCACCTCTCCAGGGTCTCCTCCACCTGTTTCCTACTCTCACTACAGATCACAATGTCATCTGCAAACATCATAGTCCACGGGGACTCCTGTCTGATCTCGTCTGTCAACCTGTCCATCACCATTGCAAATAAGAAAGGGCCCAGAGCTGATCCTTGATGTAATCCCACCTCCACCTTAAACGCATCCGTCACCCCCACCGCAGACTTCACTGCTGTCACACTACCCTCGTACATATCTTGTACCACTCTTACATACTTCTCTGACACTCCCGACTTCCTCATACAATACCACAACTCCTCTCTAGGCACCCTGTCATATGCTTTCTCTAAATCCACAAAGACACAATGCAACACCTTCTGACCTTCTCTGTACTTCTCCATCAACACTCTCAGAGCAAATATCGCATCTGTAGTGCTCTTTCCTGGCATGAAACCATACTGCTGATCACTAATCATCACCTGCCTTCTTAATCTAGCTTCCACTACTCTTTCCCATAACTTCATGCTGTGACTGATCAGTTTAATCCCTCTGTAGTTACTACAGCTCTGCACATCACCCTTATTCTTAAAAATCGGTACCAAAACATTTTTTCTCCATTCCTCAGGCATCCTCTCACTTTCCAAGATTTCATTAAACAATCTAGTTAAAAACTCCACTGCCATTTCACGTAAACACCTCCATGCTTCCACAGGTATGTCATCTGGACCAACAGCCTTTCCGTTCTTCATCCTCTTCATAGCTATTCTTACTTCCTCCTTGCTAATCCACTGCACTTCATGATTCACTATCCACACATCATCCAACCTTCTCTCCCTCTCATTCTCTTCATTCATCAACCCCTCAAAGTACTCTTTCCATCTGCTCAACAAACTCTCCTTGCTTGTGAGTACATTTCACTCATTATCCTTTATCACCCTTACCTGCTGCATATCTTTACTAGCTCAGTCCCTCTGTCTAGCCAATTGGTACAGGTCCTTTTCTCCCTCCTTAGTGTCCAACCTTTCATACAACTCTTCATACGCCTTATCCTTAGCCTTCACCACCTCTCTCTTTGCCATACACCTCATCTCCTTATACTCTTGTCTACTTTCTTCATCTCTTTGACAATCTCACTTCTTCTTCGCCAACCTCTTTCTCTGTATACTCTCCTGTACTTCTTCATTCCACCACCAGGTCTCCTTGTCCTCCTTCCTCTTTCCAGATGTCACACCAAGCACCTTTCTAGCCATCTCCCTTACTAGCTCTGCTGTAGTTACCAAGCTATTCGGTAACTTTTCACTGCCACCCAGTGCCTGTCTTAACTCTTCCCTGAACATCACCTCACAATTACCCTTTTTCAGTTACAACCATTTGATCCTTAGTGCTGCCCTCACACTCATCCTCCTCTTCTTGATCACCAATGTCATCCTACAAACCACCATCCTATGCTGCCTAACTACACTTTCCCCTGCCACCACTTTACAGTCTCCAATCTCCTTCAGATTGGCCCTTCTACATAAGACATAATCCACCTGTGTGCATCTTCCTCCACTCTTGTATGTCACCCTATGCTCCTCCCTCTTGTTAAAATATGTATTCATCACAGCCATGTCCATCCTTTTCACAAAATCCACTACCATCTGACCTTCTGCATTCCTTTGCTTAACACCATACCTATCCATCACTTCCTCGCCCCCTCTGTTTCCTTCACCAACATGCCCATTGAAATCTGCTCCAATCACCAGTCTCTTACCACTGGGTACAATCATCACCACTTCATCCAACTCACTCCAAAATTTTTCTTTCTCATCCATCGCACACCCAACTTGTGGAGCATATGCACTAACAACATTCATCATTACACCATCATGTATGAAAGAGAAATGACTTGGAAAGAAGGGTTAAAATACAGATCTCCCAAAACCTACAACACTTTGAAGAACTATGTAACTGTACTAAAAGACAAATTATTTCAGACAAAAAAAGAAATCTATTTCAGTAACCCCCTTACTAAATCAGTCTTCCAATCCTAAAAAAATCTGGTCTTCTATTAATAATATTCTCCAACCTGGAGCATACACCACTCTGAATCCTGCCCCAAATAACACTCCCTCCAAAGAAAGCATTAAAGTCCTTATTAAAGATTTTCCACCTAAAAGTCCTTACATGCTCTCTCCTCAGACAGCAGTCACCCACTATTTCACTCTAAAACCCATCCTAGCCTCCTACATAAATCTTGTACTTCTTAAACTAAATCTCTGTTCTCCTTCAGTAGATAATATCCCAGCAGAATGCTTCAAGATGACTGCCAGTTACATATCCTGTCCTGTGTCTCTTCTAATTAACAAATCTATCAAGGAATCATACAATCCATCTTTATGGAAAAAATATTCATCATTCCCCCTTCATAAAGGAGGAACCTCATCTGATGTAACCAATTTTAGAACTATTGCTATATCATCAAATTTTTCAAAAATTCTGGAGAAGTGCATTCACAAGCAACTTCTTAAACATATTCTTCAGGAAAAGCTCCTGACCCCCACACAGTGTTGTTTTAGACCCAGCCATAGCACTACCATGGCCTTATTAACTTTCCCAAGTACTATTAACAAAGCCAGAGATGAAGGCAAACTCATTTCCTCGGTATCCCTTGATCTCTATAAAGCTTTTGATCTAGTCTCTCGCCAAAAACTCCTCTACCAACTGTCTTTCCTCGGGCTATCACAATCCACACTATGGTTTAACAGCTACTTACCTGATAGAGATCAGTCCATTAATTGGTTCTCCACTTTTTATTCATTCGTTCCTTCCCCTTAATACTGGTGTGCCTCCATTCTCATTTCTCTAATACATTCTCTAAGAATTTACATAAATCCTTTCAGCAAGCTTCCCTCATACAATACACTGTTGATGCTACCCTAATATGCATTTCATGCAACCTAATACACCATCAGAGGATTACTCAAGAAGCCTTTAACTCTGTTGAAATTTGGATACATGATAATCACCTGCTAATAAATCCCCCCAAAAAACTAAATTACTTCTCTTCTTTCCAAAATCCCATTTCCATGAAAAAACAACTTTAAAATTTCTTCCTTAAATAGTTCCATAATTGAAGTTACCCCACACACAAAACTACTTGGCATGACAATCAGTGTCAATCTTAAATTCAAAATGCATATCCATAACAACATTAAGAAAACCATCAAAAACTAGGCCCCCTACAAAGAGTAAAAAAGTTCTTTACAGACTCTGCCAAGGCAAATTTAGCTACCACTTACGTCTTACCCTGTATCCTATATACAGCCGCTATCATGACCAACCTACAAGTCTCACTTAGTTCTAAACGTCAATAGTGCTATAACAAAGTTGCTAGATTCACTTGCAGCAAACTTTGCTGGACCTACCATTTTTAACACTAAAACAGTTAAATGCCTGAAGCTTCCTCACCACTTATTTTATACTTAGCTCACATTAACCTCACAAAATAATCCATACCCCATCCACCTGTCTAGCAATTAGACCCCTACTCTAATACTATCTTCCAAATTGTCCCCTTCAGTCAAATAATAAACAATTGTTTAACATCTACAAACAATAAACAGCTACTGGGGTCAATCTGTATTTTAATAATGTACCTAGAAATTGTAATAAAATTCCTATATCAGTCCTGTCTAGCACGTACCTTCATCTTTTCAAATGATTACTAAAGAGCTTCTTCTCTGCCTTCTGTCCCTGCTCCCCATCTGGGACATAGTTTTCTAACACCCTTCATCACCTTTTGTATACCTCCTTTAAAGCACTAAATCAATGTATCTGTTTATACCATCTAATACCTCACTTTAATGTACTTCTTAAGTGATTATACCTGCTTCTAATTAGCACAACCACATTACTAGTCTGTCACTAATTCTCTAACACTCAGACTTGCTTATCTCCTCTAATACCTCACTCTGTTGTATTTCTTAAATTACTCCTACCTATCTTATATAGGTTCATAGGTTCATAGGTTTATACTAGGCTATCTGCCCTAAGGCATTTATAAGCCTAGCCAGAGTTTTGTGGCTTACGTCACCCCTTATGTTAAAAAATACTGTGCCCATTAGTTTGTTGTGCCTCTGTCCAGCAGTGACACAGAGATGATTCCCGGGGTAAACCTACGATCTCCCATCCACCGGTCAAGATTTCTCTTGAACAGAGCCAGCGAGGTGCTCTGCCTCACATGGACCAGGATTTTATTCCACAACATAGGGAGTCTCTGGGTGACAAATCTATCCCTCCAGCATGTCCTATTTATATCCGTGCTAAGGTTTAAGTCGCTTGCTCTAGTGGATCTGGTAGATTTTTTTGAGGTGGAGCATGTCCATTAATTCTGGGTTGGACATGGCCTTGTATGTCAGGCACAGGTCACCTCTGAGCAGACGGTATGCGACTGAATAGAGCTGGAGTTTCTTCAGTCTGGCAGCATATGACAGATTTTGGAGTCCCTTTATCCTTTTGGTGAGGAACTTTTGGGGTCTCTCCAATTGCTGCAAGTGTCTGGTGAGATACATCCCGAATGGGGCATTGTACTCGATCATTGGTCTGATAAGTGAAGAGTACAGGGGAACAATGACCTCACTTGATCTGGATGTGAATCCCTTCATGATCAGGTGGGCAATGTAGAAGGTTTTTCTAACCACTTTAGCAATGTGAGTGTCAAAAGAAAGGCCACTGTCAACCTGGGTCCCCAGGTCCCTGATAACCTCTTCTGTGCTTAGTGGATTGCCACCTATATGGTAGCTTGGGGTTACCTTGTTTTTCCCGAAGGGTATGACTATACATTTTTTGGCATTTAACTTCAGGCCATGGCTCTGGCACCAGCTATCAGTTTCCGTGAGACCCCTCTGAAGGATATCTGTGTCTGATGTACTTTCCACTATGGCTCCCAGTTTGCAGTCATCTGCAAACTTTGTCAGCCATAGTCCTCCTATGTTTGCCTGTACTTCTGAGAAGTAGATGCCGAACAACAGGGGGCCAAGGACTGAGCCCTGTGGGACACTACTTGTGACCAGCTTGGAGTCTGACATGGCGCCAGCTACTCTAACCCTGTGGGTTCTGTCCTTTAGCCAGTTTGCAACCCATCTTGTGACATATACTTCCCTTCTAGCTGTAAAGTCTCAGTACAAGGCTTGTGAATTTAATGTTTGTGAATATCAATACAAATTTTATTATAAAACGTCAAAGCTTGCTACCCAGGAGTAAACAGTCCTGTAATAAAATAATAATGTAACAAAAGCAAAACACAGGAGTGCAGATAGGCAGATAGAGAAAGTTCACATCAATGAGTCTTTGTAATAATAAGGTATTCAAAACAAGGCAGTCTTCACATCAACAAGTCTTCATAATAAAAAGGTATTCAAAACAAGGCAGTCTTTACTTCACCAAGTAAATAAAAACTTCGGTTTATTGGACAAATAATCAAAGTTGGCAAGCACTTTCACCTTCGTGGGCTTATACAAACCAAAACGCTTTACATTTTTTAAAAACCTTATATATATATATATATATATATATATATATATATATATATATATACTTAAAAAATCATGACATCATATCCTGTAAGGTAGTTACATAGCCTACAGTTAATTTAAAACAATTAATTATTGCAGTTCTATATAGCAAAAATCAGATTAAGAAACAATAAAATAACTCATTTAAAAACATAATAAAGATTCTTAACAAATTCTTTATGCTTTATGATACCACATACATAAACTCCTAAGGTAATTAAAAATATATATATATATATAATTGTCTGTGGATTGAACTTTTAAACCTTCCGCTTCCTGCCTTTCAGCATAGGTCTAAGGGGAACTCTGTCATTCAACCCAGGCTTCCTATCCACTCTCAACCTGATAATCTGGTTTACTATCAAAATTTCGAACCGTACTCCGTCGAATGTACTATCGTCGAACACGGAAGTTCGAAAACGGTAATATCGATGTCAAAAAAACAATCTAGGAACGGGTTTTAAAATGGGTCGAAGTAGGGAAGATGTTTGTAGTTCGGAATAATACTGAACACCTACCTCAACCCATGCTAAAACCCGTTCCTAGATTGTTTTTTTTACATCGATATTACCATTTTCGAACTTCCGTGTTTGACGATAGTACAGTCGACAGAGTACGGTTCGAAATTTTGATAGTAAACCTGATAATCCATCTCATCTCACATTGTTCTGTATAATTCATGACATCTCCTCCTCTTAGTGTGGGTATATTAACCTGTATAACCAAAAACTTGGATTTGTGTTGTTCTGATGTTTCTAGGGTATGCTTTGAAAGAGCATTTTTATTTGATTTAATGCAGATATTATACTGATGTTCCCTTATTCTATCTTTAAGTCTTCTATCAGTTTTGACCACATAAAATGCTGGGCAAAACGTGCAATGAGCTAAATAAACAATGTGTTCAGTGTCACATGTAGCCATAGCATTAAATCTGAAACATTGTTGGCTAATTGGATGTATAAAAGATGCATTACTATCTATCATATTACAAAAGTTACATTTCCTACAATGTTTAGTGCAACCTAATGGGGCATGATGTTGTTGGCTACTAGTTATATCAGGGTAACAAAGCAGTCTATGAAGATTCATACGATTTTTATACATAAACTTGGGGGCATCTACTACTATATTGCGGAGTTGTGGGTCAACTGTGAGGATGTCCCAATACTTAAAATAGATATTTCTAATTTCATTGACATCCTGTGTTTAGTATATTGACAGCTTAGTTCCAGTATTATATCCTAGGGTATCAATTAATGTGTTATTTCCATCCTTCTCTTCTTCTACTGTACTCATAAAATAAGGAGACGCCCTATTTTTCCTAAGTGTTTCTACCCATTCAAAGCCTTCACTACTTTCTCCTTGACTATAGGCTCTATCTATTAATTGATAGTTAAGGTTGGACAGTTCACTGTGAAATCCTACTTCAGTGGGATTAAGATGGGAGACCCTCATAGCTTGTCCTCTCACAATGTTTCTAAATACAAACTTGGGGTGCATGCTTGTTCTGTGTAATAATGAGTTCCTATAACATGATTTTCTAAAGACGCCCGTGTTCAATAAACCACTAGGGAGTCTTTCAACATGCACATCCAAAAACGAAACTGAGGTCAATGATGCATTCATTGTAAATTTTAAATAGGGAGTTAACATATTAACTTCTTCTAGAAAATCCCCTAATTCTTTTTCACTAGCTGTCCACACCAAAAAAGGTCATCCACAAAACGTGCATAAAACTGCGTATAACAGAATAACCAGTTTGGTAATGATGGATCTGTTAGAAAGAAAACAAGTAGTATGCTAAATCATGGACACACTGAACAGAATGGACCTACCCCTTTCCCCATACATGAGTTTCGGAGAGGAGGAAGGGACAGGTCAATGAGTCGGGGGAGACAAAAACAAAAGGTATCAGGGGAAGAATATGTGGGACCTACACTGAAAAAAATGTGGGAGAAAGTGACAAGTCACTAGTCTGGAATATTTCAACTAGAAATCTCACCCAAGATGAATATGAAGTTTTAAATAGAGGTTTAACTTTTATACCATCCATTAAGAGTGAAATAACTGATTCTGTTATGGATGTGAAATTATTTAGCCACAACATACAATTGAAACTTGATTATGGTAACTTTACACAAACTAATGAAAGTTTTAACATGAAAAACCCAAGTACCTATGTACCTAACTTACACCCATTAATTGACGCATTGTCTAAACTAGTTGAAGAAGATCTACATAAATATAATAATAAGAATAAAGATAGGAAATGGTATGGTAATTTAAGCCCCAGATTAAGATCTGCATTAAGTACACTTAGGTGTGACCCTAATATTGTTATTAGACCAGCAGATAAGGGAAGTCCAGTTGTTGTGATGGACAGAAAAAGTTATGTTGAAAGTATGGAAAATATGTTGAAAGGTTCACATTTTTATTTTTCTATTGTGCCTAGCCAAGTAGAAAGGTGCATTGATGAGATATCTATATTATTAGCAGATTAATTAGATAATGAAATGATTACTGAACAACAAAACAACTGTTTTCATGTTAATTATCCACTGATTCCAAGTATACAAGGTCTACCCGAAGTCCACAAACATCCTGCTAATCCCCCAATGAGACCCATTGTTGCTGGACGAGGTTGGTTACAGAACCTATATCTTTATATCTAGAGTATTGTTTTAGACCAATAGTTAATACATATGGTTATATTTTGAAAGACACTAAACAATTTATTTTGATGCTGTATGAAAAGATGACAGATTTACCTATAGATTGACCTTACTGGCTAGTTACATTAGATGTCCAATCCCTGTTTGTTATGATTCCAAATAGTGAGGGTATTGAATGTACACGAAGATGCTTGGAAATGAATTCTAACTCTCCTGGACCTTCTATAGACACCTTATGCAAGTTGTTACGTATTGTGTTGACAAATAACATTTTTACCTTTAACCAAAAACTTTACATACAAAAAGATGGCGTGGCTATGGGCACTTCATGTGCCAATAGCTATGCCAATCTAGTTATGGCTGACTGGGAAAGGTACAGATTATTTGAACTCAATAGCTTTAAGATGTCTGTGAAGTTTTATACACGTTTTGTGGATGACCTTTTTTGGTGTGGACAGCTAGTGAAAAAGAATTAGGGGATTTTCTAGAAGAAGTTAATATGTTAACTCCCTATTTGAAATTTACAATGAATGCATCATTAACCTCAGTTTCTTTTTTGGATGTGTATGTAGAAAGACTCCCTAGTTGTTTATTGAACACGGGCGTCTTTAGAAAATCATGTTATAGGAACTCATTATTACACAGAACAAGCATGCACCCCAAGTTTGTATTTAGAAACATTGTGAGAGGACAAGCTATGAGGGTCTCCCGTCTTAATCCCACTGAAGTAGGATTTCACAGTGAACTGTCCAACCTTAACTATCAATTAATAGATAGAGCCTATAGTCAAGGAGAAAGTAGTGAAGGCTTTGAATGGGTAGAAACACTTAGGAAAAATAGGGCATCTCCTTATTTTATGAGTACAGTAGAAGAAGAGAAGGATGGCTGCCTGTCGGGCGCTAGAATCCGCCACATAACGCAAGCACTCTGTTCTCTCAACAGCAGGTACAAGTATGACTCTGTCATTGTCCACGCTGGTGTGAACGACCTGAGATGTACCTCCTTGGACTACATGAAAAGAGACATAGAGGAGCTCTCTGATTATGTAGCCCAGGCAGGTATGACCCTGACCTTGAGCAGTATCCTACCTTCACCAAGAATTATGCCACAATACAGAGACAAGATGATCAGCTTTAATAATTGGCTTAAACTCTGGTGTCATTCAAAGGGGATCCAATGTCTGTCTGCCTGGGATGACATGCTGGACAAGCCACGCTGCTTCGTAAGGGATGGCTTGCACCTGTCACCCCTGGGCTTCCGGATATTGGCAAAGGCTCTTGCCACCCCCATAGTGCCATTTTTAGGCAAGGCTCAAATTCTAAACCTACCACCCTAGAACACAAAAAAGGAAAAAAAATAAGGGTAATGCTGCTCAATGCCAGAAGTCTAAACCTCAAGATGCACGCACTCGAGGCCCTTCTCAGTATGGAGAACATCGATGTCTGTGCTGTGACTGAGACCTGGTTCAAGGCTCCCGAGAGCACCCCGGCACTATCAGGCTTTACCTCATATCATGCATTCCGGCCCCAAAATCCGGATAACACCAAGAAAGGAGGGGGGGTGTCTATATTCATCAAGAACACCCACACCTCAAGGTTGGTGGCAACGCACGATGCATCGGAGACCATCCAGGTGCAATTAACCATAGGCAAGACTGCTCTGCAATTTGTAGCATGTTACAGGCCACCCTCTCAATCTCAGGAACCTCACATAGCTTTCCTGAAAACACTGGAGGGGATAAATGTATCTCCAAACACCATCATACTAGGTGAATTCAGCTGCACGAATATAGACTGGGATCACTACTCAAGCCCCAACACTCTAGCCCAAAGGTTCCTAGAGTTCATAAACTCAAATGCCATGGAACAACTAGTCACCATCCCCACAAGAGGAGATAACATACTAGATCTCATCATCACGAACATGGGGTCACAATGTTCAACACCAGAAGTATACCCTTCACTGGTGAGATCAGACCATAAACTAATCTCACTGGAAGTCCACATCCCGCCCCCACCTGAGATAAAAAAGACCACAGTGAAGAACTTCTCAAAAGTCAACTTCACACTTCTAAAGGCTAGTGTGGTCTCTTTTAAGGCCCCCGAGACTGCGGAAACCATTACTCAAGCCGCTGAATCACTTACAAATGCCTTCTACCAGCACCTACAGGACTGCATGGATCAGGCAATCCCAAACAAAACAAAGACTCTTTGTACCAAAGGCAAGCGTCCAGTTTGGTGGACCCCAGCCATAAACAAGCTCTACAACAAAAGGAGGAAGCTACTACAAGATAGAGCAAAATCCTTAAAAGGGAAAACACCCTTGATCATAATAAGTAAAAAACTAAGATCTCTCATACAATCATCCAAGGCAAATTTTGAGAGAAAAGTCACTAAGGACTCAAAGGACAATCATAAGGCCTTCTTTAGCTATGTTAGAAACCTGGGAGGAAACTCCCAGATATGCTCAGAATTAGTTCAAAATGATGTAAAAATTACTGAACCTACAGACATTGCCAACATACTGGCTGACAGGTTCAGTGCAAACTTCTCCCCCCCTGCCCCCCAAAAGGTGAGATATCTATACCAGAGAATTATAGCCCCCCAAACATCTCTAACGCTCAGGTGAGAACTGCTCTATCCAAGGCAAAAAACACAGCATCCATGGGACCAGATGGTGTCCCCGGATGTGTGCTCCACGAACTCAATGAGGAATTAAACCCGCAGTTAGGGCAGCTGTTTAATCTTAGCCTCACCTCAGGATACGTGCCTAAGGAGTGGCGCACGGCAACTGTGGTCCCACTTCACAAAGGAGGTGCCTCCACCGACCCGGGAAATTACCGTCCCATCAGCTTGACAAGCTTGATCTGCAAAGCTATGGAGAGGATCATAATGGAACTCATAAATAAAGACATAGGAGACTTGCATACTTTGGATCCGACCCAGTTTGGTTTTGTCAAGGGCAGATCATGCCTTTTAAACCTGTTGGACTTTTTCAAAACAGTCACCAAGGCCATTGATGAGGAAAAGGCAGTCCACACAGCCTACCTCGACCTGGCAAAGGCTTTCGACATAATACCCCACTCAGGTATCATTGAAAAACTCATCAGCTTAAATATAAACCCATACGTCACAAGATGGGTTGCAAATTGGCTAAGTGACAGAACCCACAGGGTCAGAGTTGCTGGCGCCATGTCAGACTCAAAGCCTGTCACAAGTGGTGTCCCACAGGGCTCAGTCCTGGGCCCTCTCCTGTTCGGAATCTACTTTTCAGAAGTACAAGCAAACACAGGAGGATTATGGTTGACAAAATTTGCAGATGACTGCAAACTGGGCGCCATAGTTGAGAACACATCTGACACAGATATCCTTCAGAAGGGTCTTACAGAAATGGAAAACTGGTGCCAGAACCATGGCCTAAAGTTAAACGCCAAAAAATGCATAGTCATACCCTTCAGGAAAAACAAGGTTACCCCTAGCTACCATATAGGCGGCAACCCACTAAGCACAGAAGAGGTTATCAGGGATCTGGGTACCCAGGTTGACAGTAACCTTTCATTTGATACTCACGTTGCCAAAGTAGTTAGGAAGACCTTCTACATTGCCCACCTGATCATGAAGGGATTCACATCTAGATCAAGGGAAGTCATCGTCCCCCTGTACTCATCACTCATCAGGCCAATGATTGAGTACAATGCCCCATTCGGAATGTATCTGACACGACACCTGCAGCAACTGGAAAGGCCCCAAAAGTTCCTCACCAAAAGGATAAAGGGTCTCAAAAATATGTCCTATGCTGCCCGACTGAAGGAACTTCAGCTCTACTCAGTCGCTTACCGTCTGTTCAGAGGTGACCTGTGCCTGACATACAAGGCCATGTCCAACCCAGAATTGATGAACATGCTTCACCTCAAAAAATCTAGATCCCTCAGAACTACAAGGGAGGGAGACTTAAACCTTGACACGGTTATTAATAGGACGTGCTGGAGGGACAGATTCATCACACAGAGACTCCCTATGCTGTGGAACAAAATCCCGGTACATGTGAGGCAGAGCACCTCGCTGGCTTTGTTCAAGAGAAATCTTGACCAATGGATGGGAGATCGCAGATATACCCCAGGTATTATCTCAGTGTCACTGCTTGACAGAGGCACAGCAAAATAATGGGCATAGTATCCTCCAAACTAAAGGGGTGGTGAAAGCCACAAAACTCTGGCTAGGCTTATAAATGCCCTTGGGCAGATAGCCTAGTATGAACCTATGAACCTATGAACCTATGAAATAACACATTAATTGATACCTTAGGATATAATACTGGAACTAAGCTGTCAATATACTACACACAGGATGTCAATGAAATTAGAAATATCTATTTTAAGTATTGGGACATCCTCACAGTTGACCCACAACTCCGCAATATAGTAGGAGATGCCCCCAAGTTTATATATAAAAATCGTATGAATATTCATAGACTGCTTTGTTACCCTGATAGAACTAGTAGCCAACAACATCATGCCCCATCAGGTTGCACTAAACCTTGTAGGAAATGTAACTTTTGTAATATGATAGATAGTAATGCATTTTTTATACATCCAATTAGCCAACAATGTTTCAGATTTAATGCTATGGCTACATGTGACACTGAACACATTGTTTATTTAGCTCATTGCACGTTTTGCCCAGCATTTTATGTGGGCAAAACTGATAGAAGACTTAAAGATAGAATTAGGGAACATCAGTATAATATCCGCATTAAAACAAATAAAAATGCTTTTTCAAAGCATACCCTAGAAACATCAGAACAACACAAGTTCAAGTTTTTGGTTATATGGGTTAATATACCCACACTAAGAGGAGGAGATGTCATGAATTACACAGAACAATGTGAGATAAGATAGATTATCAGGTTGAGAGTGGATAGGAAGCCTGGGTTGAATGATAGAGTTCCCCTTAGACCTATGCTGAAAAGCAGGAAGCTGAAGGTTTAAAAGTTCAATCCACGGACAATTATATATTTTTTTTTTTTATTACCCTAGGAGTTTATGTATGTGGTATCATAAAGCATAAATAATTTGTTAGAGAATTTTTATTATGTTTTTAAATGAGTTATTTTATTGTTTCATAATCTAAGAGTTTTGCTATATAGAACTGTAATAATTAATTGTTTTAAATTAACTGCAGGCTATGTAACTACCTTACAGGATATGATGTCATGATTTTTTAAGTATATATATATATATATATATATATATATATATATATATATATATATATATAAGGTTTTTAAAAAATGTAAAGCGTTTTGGTTTGAAGAAGCCCACAAGGGTGAAAGCGCTTGCTGACTTTGATTATTTGTCCAATAAACAGAAGTTTTTATTTACTTGGTGAAGTGAAGACTGCCTTGCTTTGAATACCTTATTATTACGAAGACTCGTTGATGTGGACTTTCTCTATCTGCCTATCTGCACTCCTGTATTTTGCTTTTGTTACAAATATTATTATACTGATTATTATGCTATGTTGTCACTAAAACTGCATTATAAAATTTGTTATTATCAATATACTTACTGCATTAAATATGAGACCTTAGAGTTTTTCTCCCCAGGCCTCTGCTCGAAAAGGGCACCGGCGCCCTGTCAGACTTTCCTGGTAGACAAATGTCAATAAATAATAAATAAGTAAACAACTGTTTAGTTCCTTAAATTAATCTATAGTTTCACTCACTGTGTATTATATTAAATATTCACCTTTCAATTTATGTCACACAAATCATATCTGCTTAGTTTTCGATATATTTATAAGCATATTATTCTCCTGTGCCCAAATGGTCAATTTAGTTAAGTTCTTTTTCCGACATGCCCTGTCTGCAAAAGATGTAATCAGTTTATCTATTTTCCAGTTATCTGCAAACAGACTGCAGACACCTCAGATTAAAAAGATGTGAAAGATACAACCTAACCAAGTTTGTTGGTTAGACAGAACCCTGTAAGACACACTGATTGTAACCTATCCAGTTGTTGTTTGATACTTGCCATGTCCAATTTGTAAGCTATGTAGCTAACCCTCTTATCAAGACTACAATACCTAGGGCCACTTTGGTTTCCAAGCAGAATAAAGCCCTGACTATGGCCCAGCCAACTCAGGTTCAATTAGCAGCTCAGATAAATCACAGAGCAGGAATCAGGAATGAAGGGATGGGCATGCCCATTCCAGATGAGAGGACATTTGTTGACACACACACTCCCTATTGGGGGCATAGTCCAACAGGGGAGCTGCCCTCAAATTTAAACAACTGTGGTGGGTGGGGGAAGGGAAGGGAAATGGGTAGGCCCTAAAAAAAAAAGAATACCTTCCAAGACAAAATGACAGATGAGTTGAGCTCCAAAGGCACCCTCAGGATCCACAACCTGCCATCACAAAAACAGTTCAAGTCCAGCAAGACTGGAGATTAGTTAGCAGACCCAGCATAGACATTGGTTACTGGGGTCCAGTAGCAATGAGGTCCAATGGGTCCAAAAATAAAAAAAGATTACATAACTGCCTAGTTCTAATTTACCGATTTCTGTTTGACACTATCAAAGGCTGAAGTTAAGTATATATAAATTGCATCACAGTGCATTAGTTAACTTTTTCATTTATATATGACTCTGGGTTTGTCCTATTCCCCTTTTCCCTTAAAAAGAGTTTTTTTTACCAAGTTCCTGTCTCCTATCTTGAGGAATCTACCCATATATGTAAGTTCATCCTAAAGTGTTCTCAGGTTTTTGTCTGTGTTTTTTTTTTTTTTTAAGTTTGTGTAGTATTTTTTCAATATAATATAATTTAATTTCAGTACCTGAAATTACTGGAATGTTAGTAGAACAATTTATCAGGTTTCTATTACATTATCGAAGTTCTGAAACTTCGAACACCATAAGGTTGAACCCTTATGCTTAAAGTGTCAGAACTTCGATAACGGTAAAAAATAAAAATAAAAACAAAAGACAAAAAATAAAGTATCGCAAGCATTGGGCCAAGCCCCCCTGCACCCCCACACCCCCACTCTTTAAATATACCAACTTCAAGATCGCACTACAGTGCAGTAAAGGGTAATCTTCTCTTTCCACACTATATTGCAATCTCAGAGTTGGTATATTTAAAGAGCGGGGGGTGTGGGTGTGCATGGGGGCTTGCCCCCCTGTTTGCAACAGTTAGGTAGATTTTAGAGTTTATTATTTCACTTTTTTACGTTTGAATTCTTGAAACTTCGAACATCTGAGTTTGATGTTCTCAGGTTAGAAGTTTCAAGGATTTGACAACGTAATAGAAACCCCAATTTATCAACCCCTTTATTGAGCCATATTGTTGTGCATAGGGATTTGTAAATATATCTATATTCTGTTGCATCTGAGAATACATTTTAGAATCACAGTTTTTCAATCTGTATTTCTTACTCCTTCTACCACATCTTATGTATTTGCAAAATGGTTTCCTATTATGCTCAATCATTTTTATATAAATTGTCTTCAGTTTTTTTTATCTTGCCTTACACTGTGTTTATTTTGTCTGTCCAGTTTGTTTCAATTTTCAAAGTTATAGTTCTACCTCATTTCCATTTCTCTCATCTTAATTATTTTGTTCTTATGGAAATACATCCTTCTGACCTTGTGTACCCAGATCCTGATGTTAAACATGTTTGCTTTCAAACAATTTTTCTTTTAAAACTTTATTCTTCATTATCAAAGTCTACCTTTTTGCTTAGTTGTTGTGTCTTTTAGGTTAGGGGTCACCACAGCGGAACTCCGGTCAGCTAATGTTTGGTAGTGGATTTTTATGTGCTGAGTTACTAGCCCTGACGCACAACCTTCAACGAAGGCACGCCCATTCACGCATGCCTCCACACAGAAGACGCTCTAGCTGAGAATTGAACGGGACTACTTTCGACAAAAAAATGAAGAAGTGTATTTTTCTTGATAGATGGCTGTCTTTGTATTTGTTACGGAATGACAGAAAAGAGTAACTATGTTCACTGTTTGATATAGGCAGTTTGTCCATGCAACCCAAAAGCTGGTCTTGGTGAATGATAAACAAGTAGATTGTGATTCAAAATATGGTGATACAGTTTATTTCATTTAGGATGGGAAATTAATATTCAAAATATGACTGTGTAAATTTAGAGATTTCCATTTATAAATATATTTCAGCACAGTATATTCTACATTAAATGTTGTTGTGCATATTTATTATAGCATAATTTTTAATATATAATTTTTGTTTTCAAATATAGGATCATCAAGAATTAATAATTTCCCATCATGATGTCTCAGAAGACAATGGTGCACCTGCAGTGAATTCTACTTCCCACTTACCATCACAAAATAACATTCCACAAGAACATCTGAAAGAAGACGGACATACTTGCAGTACTGCTTTGATGAGATCAGATGCTCAGGGTACAGTAAACAAAAAAAACTCAGCAGGAAGCATTGACATTTCTATGAACCCTGAACATAGTCAGCATAATAGTCTTCCTTCTCTCCCTCATTTAAACAAAATGAGTCAAGTAAATACTGCAGCCTGTACTCAGCTGCCTGATATAACTGTACATGATGAGGTCCAAAATCAAACCTCAGACACATCACAAGGGAATATGACCAAAGATCTTGATTTTATGCCTAGTTGTATTAATTTCAGTGAAGATATTTTAAAGTTGGACAACAATGACAATTTCCAGGGCCTAACTTCTCAAAACACAGATAGTAATCAGTTACTGGAGGATAGTATGGTTACTTCTGACAATTCATTAGAGCAATCAGATACTGCACTTGCTAATGTCAAAAGGGACTCTGTCTTAACAAAAAATGACAGATTGCTCATTGAGAAGATAAAAAGCTATTATGAAACAGCTGAAATAAACAGTAGCACTGCACATTTCCAAAGAAGGGATAGTATATCCCATATACCTACGGGGGTTGTTAAGGATTCTGTTTCAAGGTTTAATTACATGCAGAAACAAGAAAGTGTAAGTGATATTGAGCTGTGTAAGATACTTAGTCCAGATGTATCTGACCCGTCCTCTGCAGAAATTCCATGTTGTGAAACTGGCATTGAGGAAAATAATAATGTGGTTGTCATGCAGTCAATGTCCTTAGATAAAGGCATAACTGAAAACAAAGACATTGCTCAAGCTGATGATGTTATGAAGTCAGATGGTTCTGAGACAGGTGTTGCAGAAACGAACCCCAAGTCCTGTGCTGAGATCCAGGACGTGTGGCAAGAAAAGAACCATTCTAATGCCCAAAATAAGGAATCCAAATCTACTCCAATGAAAGAGGAAAAAAATCATCAGGAAGGAAATGATGGTGAAAGTCAGTTTAATGAGCCTTTACTTATTCTAGAAGAATCTGATTTGGATAATACCTCAAGTTTTTATGAGGAGTTATCAAGCACTGAAGCAGAAGACTGGTCTGAAAAAAACAGTGTAAAAAATGAAAATGTGCAGAAGATAAAAATTACTGTAAGCTGTGATGAGGTTTGCAATGACGTCACACACAATTATTCTACAAAGATATTTTCAAATAATGTTTCCTGCTGCAGGGCACCTGAAATTCCAGAGATCAGGCTTTATGAAGAAGGAGAAGACAGCCTATCTGAAAACTCAGAAAAGATCAAAACCAAAGTGCAAATGCTAGCGCGAATGTATAGTGAGAAGATCAGTAAAATGAAGACTCCCCTCCAAAGAAGAGTTTGGGAGAGTAGATATCAAGGAAAGAAAACAACAAAAGACACAGCTTTGCAATTGCAAAATGTGGAAAAAGAGAAAAGGAGAACGACCATAAATTCAGGTACGTGATGTAACCTTGATAAACAGTCATGAAATGGATGGGAAATTTTTCATGTATCAGTCTCATGTAGCTGAAAATTAACATGTTTTCTAGGTCTGTCAGTATGTTACACATTTTTAGAATGTTGTAGTAGAGAAACTACACATTATTTATTAAATGCACTGCAAATCAAAATAGTACTACATCCTTTTTATGGTGTATATGATGAGTTTTCTTTTGGTATCACAGCAATATACTAATCCTATCTGCTACTGTGGTGGTGGTGCTGCGGTAGCATTGTCACCTCACAGTAAGACATTGTCCTGTTCGATTCTCAGCTAGAGCATCTTCTGTGTGAAGACATGCGTGAATGGGTTTACCTTCGTTGAAGGTTGTGCGTCAGGGCTGACAACTCAGCACGTAAAAATCTACTGCCAATCATTAGCGGAGCGGAGTTCCGCTGTGGTGACCCCTAACCAGGAAAAGCCAAAAGACACAGCACAACAACCTACAGCAATCTCCAGAAAGTATAAGTCATACTTATTGTGAATGCCACTAAGAAAGTCATAAATGCTCATAAATTCAGTAATATATTCAAAGATTGGGAAAGAAATATGGACTAAAATCGTGTATATCTGCACATAAACATATTTCTGTTTATAGAATTTATGCATTTTTTAAAAAAAGTTTATGCACTATCCTAATTTATTTGCCTAAATACATGGTTAAGTAAATCTCCTTTGTTAGAAACTATTTGCATTTGTTTGTGAATACTTCATTGCTGTGCATTTTGCTGAAGTTGTTGTTTACAATGTTATATAGTAAATATATTTTAAAAATGTGCAGATAAGTATTGATACACAAGAAACATTTAACTGCAGATGATTTATGCCTTTTTCCAAAACAATAGCAGTTCACTTACAGGGAAGAAAATCACTTTTTGGAAATAAAAACTGGACTTTGGGGTAGAATTCTCCTTTAATGGAATTTATTAATCGAACTGTATCCTGCTGAAGTAACCAACCATTCAGCTTTCATGTTGGTCGCACTTTAAACTCCATCTAGTCATGCTAAGTTAAAAATGTCATAAGGTCTGTCTGGGTACTTAAGGTACAGTATATAATTCTGATTTTTTTCATTTAGCTTTAAGATTGAAGCAACCTTGTTTGGTGCAGCTTTTACAGATTAGGAAATGGTACATGAAACTCTCCATACAGGCTACCTATAATGTACTATATGAATCAAAACAAAAAACTGATGTAGGATTTAAAATCAACTAATGTGCATGACATTATAATTATTCCCTTCACAGGTATTGTGAGGAACCTTCAGGATGTTGCTGTAAACATGATGTTTTTAGAGAAATACAGAAACAAATCACAGGGTCCTACAGTAGAGTGTTGGCTTACATAGCTTTTAAGATAAGTTCAAGCAGAGAAGACAGTACCACTCTTTAGCTTGACTTCCATTACCACTGTATAAGGGAATTAAGTCATTCTAGGTACCCACATCATTTAAATGCACCCAGAACTTTACTACATGTCTTACAAGAGATTGCAGTGGCGCCACCTAGATGTGTTAAGTCTAAGTGTGTAATGCATGTTTGTTAGAAGATGAAAATACAGAATCAGCAAGTTTTATATCATCTACCAGACCTACGTATAATGTACGTGCTTCTTAGTAGCCTGACAAATGCCCTCTTAAGAGACTACAAATGTGTATTTCAGTGTCTGTTGCTCCCAAGCTGTGTACTAGATATACCCTGCCAAACAGATATCAAATCAGACAGATGTAAAGTTCTAATGTGAAATTTTGCTAGTTGCCAACTGATGTGTAATATGGAAGAAATTCCATAATTAGCAGTTGTAGTATAAACCAAATGTGAGCTGGCTAACTAACAATTAGTGCAATGCATGGTCAGCTGCTTTACCTGCTGGCTGAGGAAGGGCTTTTTTGGCATGGAATTGATGACTAACTATCACAGTTTGTAAAACAGCATATGTGAAGGTCATGGGAGGTAGAGTAACTGTATTTGTCCTGTGTGTTTTTTACAGGAACAGGATGTATACACTAAAGTAGCATAAGGTACTGTTTTATTTATGTGTACTCAAATCATGAAACTGCAGGAACCATATAGCTCGGTGTGTGCATTGGATGGCTGTACAACCCAGTTATGGCTCAGTCCTTTCATCCATTGTTCATGTATTCATATTTGTGGGAGCCCATTAGAGCCTGCATGTATGTGATCTGTGTGTAGTGTGGGCATGTTCCTGATACACCACTGACCCTCCTGTCATACATTGCTTCTAGCATGGCAAATGGTTTCACCATGTAGTTGGCTGATGTGTGTGTTTCAGTGAATGCTTCAAGAGGTTTTCAACAAATTAGGCACAATTATTACATACAAGATTTCACGTTTAGCCATTTCAGCTTGTACATATGTTTGATATGAGATGTGCATAGGATTTTGGTGCATTTTGTAAGATCATTAAATGACCACATAGGGAAAAGGTTGTACAAACCTTAATGCAGGAATACTGAAATAAATGTTGTTTTAATTAATCCATATTTAAATAACTATAAGAAAGCTCTGCATTGATATGAAAAAGGAATGCATAATGTATACAGCACTGAATAAAATAAGGTGTTATTTATTTTAGATAAAGTATACTAGAAGAAACAATAGAGGAAATTAATGTGGATTAGTCACAAGAACTTAATGTAGATTAGTCACAAGAAATTACTTTAAATTAGGCACAAGAAATGAGTCACAAAAAGTTAATGTAGGTTAGTCACAAGAAATTAGTCACAAAATGTTAATGTAGATTTTACAAATATTTAGAGACTGTGAACATAGAGATAAATAAGATATTTAACCTAGATAAGAAATTGTTCCATAAATTATTGGAATTTTTAATAAAGATCAATAATAATGCAATGGAAAATAAATCATATTTGTCACAAATGTATAAAATTCTTAAGTTAGAATTCACATATTTAGACAATTCCTATTGGAACTATTGTTCAAAAATTAATAATGAAGACTTATCTGAAGAATACAAAAAATAATATTAAAATGTACAGATAAAAAAACACATCTTCATTATGCTGGAACATTTTAATTTGGAAATTCTTACACAGAGCTTTTTTCACTCCCAACAAAATTACAATTATGTATAAATCAAATAGAATTAAATGCTGGAGATGTGATTGATGCTGAAATAATAGCTGATTGGGTGAATATGTTATATGAATGTGAAGTAATCTCCCTTTTTTGGAAAGAAATTAATAACTTAATTCAAGCTCTAGTGTCAGATAGATGTAATATTTCTAAATCTTTAGTTTTATTTAATGTTCCAATTCCTGAGAGAATTCCAAAAACCCATATGCCTCATCTTTGGTCTATTCCTGTTATAGCCAGAAAAGTAAAACTACCAAAAACTGGAAAAAGTTCCCCTTCTAGTGTTGAATTTATTAGTATGGCAAAATTGTTTGCAATAGAAAATTGCATAATATAAAGATAAGAACTTCTGATATTACACATCCATATAAATCTCGGCATAAACTTAAAGACTTGCTTGAAAAATATTAATTGTCATTGATATGTATAACTCTGATGTATTGATCAGCTGTGGAAATAGTTTCTTTTATAACTGATTTATGTATCTATTATTTTAAAACCAAATAAAAACAGAATAAAAACAGAAGTTAATGAAGATTAGTCACAAGACATTAATCACAGGACGTTAATGTAGATTAATAATTTTGTCACACAAGGCATCACCTATTGATTCTTAACTAAGTAGTCTCTCTGCTTGAGAAGATTCTTTAGGAAACTGATAATAATTTGCTTGTGTAAAACAAAAAGTAGGCATACGTGCATTCTGTAAAACTGCTTTTCATTTTATAACTTCTAATTGTATTTTAAAGATTTTAACATGCTACAATGTATGGATTTACTTACAAATGGTGCTTACGTATTATCGCAACCAGATTTTTAATGTGGTGCAATTCATACTGTGATCTCAGAACAACTTCATCTTTAAGTGGAAAGGGGTGTGTGAAGTTTTAACTGCTATTCTGTCAATGTGGTAATGAGATGTAGGAAGAAGAACAACAGCAAAATTCCTCTTCCTCAGTAGCGTACCTCCCCGCTTTGTGTCTGCAAACTGCTTCGCAGTACAACTGTAGGCTGTGTTCTTCTATTGTCATTATTGTTTGTGGCTTCTCAGCACTTTTCAAGCCATTATTTTTGCATTTGTGTATTTGTGGCTGCATTCAGTTTACTGCTGTATCTCATTACCACATTGGCAGAACAGCAGTTAAAACTTCACACACCCCTTTCCACTTAAAGATGAAGTCATTCCGAGATCACAATATGAATTGCACCACTTTAAAAATCAGCAGGACTGTACCTTCCATCCATGGTGTGCCATCTCAATTTATAGAGGTTTTGAAGAGTATAGGTTAGCAGGGTAGGTACTTTGCCTACCTAAAAACCGAGTGCCCATCATTTGAAGACACATTACTGGCAGATTGCTGTTAACTGTGTACAGCATACAAAACACCCAGTTGTCATGCTCGGAATCATGCTTGTCCGCGAAATAAGAGAAATTGAGCTGCTGTTTCTTTATAACGGCAATTCAAATTTTGTACTATTTAAGTTAGTGTGAAATAGTCGTTTTTTTTTTTTTTTTTTTTTTGTGGTTCTGTTCAAATGAACTGCAAACTGTCTTAGAAACTGCACAACTGTCAACAGGTATTGCTACTTACGAATTATAATATGATAATATGTAAGTACCTTACAAATAAATAGACATTAAAAAAGAAAGGATCTGAAGTGTGTGTGTGTGTGTGTGTGTGTGTGTGTGTGTGTGTGTGTGTGTGTGTGTGTGTGTTCTGTAACATGCAATTGCTAACACTTCATAAAGAATTGGTGAGACAGAGAATTTGTATACTTCAGCATTACAAAGGGCACAGACTAGTGGAGTCTTATTACAAACAGCTCTAGCCTGATTCCGAGTGCACAGACTCTGGAATGCACCTTTGGAAACAATGAGATTAAAAGGCTGCAGGTTATACACATTGGATGCGGTCATATAAACCATACGGAAAACTGTCGTGTAGGTTTTTTAAACCACAGTATTTACTGAAAACTTGACTAAGAGCCGATGCTTCAAAGGTAATGAAAGCACATAATGTCATTAGCAGAGAAATATATGTTCTTGCAAACAAATCCAACCCAGTCCTTAATGGGATGAATGAACTTATAAATCTACCAGGCATTCTTGAATTCAGTGATGTTTCCGTACCAATCCTTCTGGAAAGCTATTCCAGTTAATCATCGTGCCATCTGTAAAATTATTATCATATGTTTCTACTCTGAGCCACTAACCTTGAATCTTCAAACCATCTACTTGTATTCCAAATATTTCTCTGATTATTTTTTTGGGGGGTGTGGTTCATAAGTTCATAGGTATGTACTAGGCCCTGGAGACTTTTACAAGCCTAGCCCATCGGATTAACCTGGCATCATGCCACCCAACTTTAGTTCCTAGTGCCTCTGTCAAGTAGAGCCACTGGAGTGATCCCTGGGGTGAATTTTCTATCTCCCATCCACTCATCAAGATTTCTCTTAAAGAGGGACAGTGAGGTGCTTTGCTTGACATGTATGGGAAGTCTATTCCATAGCATGGGCAGTCTCTGGGTTATGAACCTGTCCCTCCAGCATGTTCTATTGATTGTGGTAATGAAGTTGAGGTCTCTGGGGTGTGTGGTGCAGAAGGATTGGGATTTCTTTAGATGTAGCATTTTTAACAGAACTGGGTCAGACATGGCTTTGTAAGTCAAGCAGAGATCACCTCTAAGTAGGTGATATGAGACAAAGAATAGTTGGAGTTTTTGAGTCTGTCCATATAAGACAAGTGTTTAAGGCCTAGGATCCTCTTTGTGCGGCACTTTTGTGGCTTCTTCAGTTGTTGCAGGTGTTTAGTGAGGTACATGCCAAATGGGGTATTGTACTCAATGACTGGCCTAATGAGGGAAGAGTAGAGGGAGACAATGACCTCTTTCTTCCTGGATGCCAAACCCTTAGTAATGAGATGTGCCACATAGAAGGACTTTTTGATCACAGTGGCAACGTGGTGGTCAAAAGAGATGTTGCTGTCAACCTGTGTACCCCAGATCTCTTATAATGCCTTCTATGTTCAGTGGACTACCATCAATGTGGTAATTCAAGGGAACCAGATTTTTCCCAAAGGGGATGAAGACACATTTTTTGGCATTGAGCTTAAGGCCATGGTTCTGACATCAGTCGTTGGTCTCATTGAGGCCTTTCTGAAGGATGTCAGCATCACTTGGGGAGTTAATAATAGCTCCCAACATGCAATCATCTGGGAACTTTGTCAGCCAGAGTTCCTTCATGTTGGCCTGGACTTCAGAGAAGTAGATACCAAACAGGAGGGGATCCAGGATCGAACCCTGTGGGACTCCACTCGTGACTGGTCAGCGGTCTGACTTGGAGTCAGCTACTTTCACACTGTGAGTTCTATCTGTGAGCCAGTTTGCAACCCACCTAGTTATATAGGGATTGATGCCAAGCTTAGTAAGTTTTTCTATGATTCCTGAGAGGGGATGGTATCAAAGGCCTTGGCCAGATCAAGGTAGGCTGTATGAACCACCTTGCCTTCATCCACAGCTCTGGTGACTGACTCAAAGAAGTCAATCAAGTTGAGCAGGCATGATCTACCCTTCACAAAACCAAACTGTGTTGGATCCAGAGTTTGGAGATTCCCTATATCCTTGTTTATTAGGTCTATGATAATGTGTTCCATAGTTTTGCATATCAGACTCATCAGGCTAATGGGGCGATAGTTCCCGGGGTCTGTAGTTGCTCCTCCTTTGTGGAGAGGGATGACTGTAGCAGTGTGCCATTTGGTAGGGACAAAGCCTGAGGTGAGGCTATGACTCAACAGGGCACACAGGTGAGGTGCCAGGTCACTCTGTAGTTCATGTAGAATACAGCCAGGCATACTGTCAGGTCCCATAGAAGCTGTATTCTTGGCCTTAGACAGTGTTGTTTTAACCTCTGCAACAGTAATACTGGGTGCCTGGCAATCTACTGGTATTGTGATTGGTCCTTTTGGGGGGTGGGTAAAGTTAGCACTGAATCTGTTAGCCAGCATATTTGCAATATCATTGTGCATTAGCTCAGAGCAAATCTGGGTATTGCCATGGTGATTCTTTACATAACTTTAGAAGGCCTTGTGGTTGTCTTTACTATCTGCTGCAATTCTGTTTTCATAACTAGCTTTAGACAATTTGATGAGGGATCTCAACCTTTTGCTGAGACTGATAAGGGAGTTTTTCCAGTCTTGGGACTTCACCTTATTCCGCATCAGTTTCTTCTTTCTGTTGTAGAGTTTGTTTATGGCAGGGGACCACCAGAATGGCTTCCTTTTTTTTTTGAGGAGAGCATCTTAGTTCTATTGCGTATGGCGAGATCCATGCATTTGTGTACATGTTCGTACAGTGCATTGTTGTATGATATGGCGGTCATGCAACTATTCTCCATTTGCATGGGTGCCATGAAGTTAGCCACCTCTGATTTTAGGAGCCCAAAGTTAGCTTTGGAGAAGTTTTTCATGGTGGTTACCTTTGTTGGGGGGGGGGGGGTATGTGGATTTTCAAGGTGATTAGCTTGTGATCGGATCTAGTCAGGGAGGAGTTGACTATTGGTGTAGAGCAACAGTCGCCCATGTTAGTAATGACCAAATCAAGGATGTCCGACTTCTAGTGGGGGTAAGAACAAGTTGGCCCAGGGCATTGGAATTAATTAATTCCAGAAAGCGTTGGGCAAGTGTATTGGCACATGAGTAGTTTTCCCAGTTAATGGAGGGGTAGTTGAAGTCGCCCAGTATGAGAGTGTTAGGTTGAACCTTAATATTCTCCAGGGTGCTTAGGAATGTAGAGTGTGAATCTTGTGACATGGTTGGGGACCTATAGCAGGCTATGACCCGAAACCCTGTCTTACCCAATGTTAGCTGCACCTGAAGTATCTCAGATGCATTATATTGGACTACCAGTCTGGAGGTGTGCACATCCTTTATGAATATGGAAACACCACTACCTTTAGAGCTTTAGTCCAAGTTCTGGGGCCGAAAGGTGTGGAATGAGTTGTAGCCTGGTAGTGCATGGGGGTGCTTTCTGCAGCCTTGAACCAGGTCTCTGATACAGCACAAATGTCGATGTTCTCCATTTTAAGGAGTACCTCCAGCGAGTGCATTTTGAGATTTAGGCTTCTAGCTTTGAGCAGCATGACCCTCAAATTGCATTTGTTTGTAGCCGTTATGGTGGTAATTTGATCTTTGGAACACCACCTAAAAAAGACACTATAGGGGTGGCAAGAGCCTTGGCCAGTATCCAGATACTGACATGAGTTTTGTACATTCCCTAGAGGTATTAAAGACATATTTCATATTTTCATACCCTCCCCTCATATTCTTTTCTTCATGACTATTAGGGCTACAAATGCTTGGTTCTTGTTGTTGATCTTTCTAAGACTTCTAGTTTATTCCATGTGAAAATGTATATGGCTGTCCTCTGAAGTACTTCTGTATTCTTTTTGTGGTAAGGAGTTGTCCAGAAATCTTTATGGTGTTTTTGTAACTGTTTAAAAAGAGACATATAAAAATGCTTCATTTTTCTTCTCGTGACACTTCTGTCTGTATGTGCTACTGTCTCAATACCCTTCCTTGCTCCTTTCTTTGCAGTCCTTGTCTGCAGATGTTTTGACTGTCTCTGTTTTAAAAGAACATACTTATTTTCAGGCATGATTTATATCTACACATTACATATTTTTGGAGGTATGACCCCATCAATTTCAGGCTTCATTTACCTCTTTCACACATTTTTCTATAACTCCCCCCTGCATTCTACACAATTTTTGAAGCTGTCTGGTGTATACACACACACACACACACACACACACACACACACACACACACACACACACAAACACACACACACACACACACACACACACACACACACACACACACACACACACACACACACACACACACACACACACACACACAAACAAAACACTACAGAATCAATATAGTAGTAACATCAATAATATAACGAAAGAGGACAGACATCTTACATCTCCCTTTTTAAGAAGCAAAAATAAATGACCTTGTGTTGTAGATTTTACACTAACTCTTTAATAATGTGCTTATATTTTCCATCATTTTTGTCACACACTGTTTTTATAAATGTGTTTCTGAGTATTTTCCCACATTCCTAGTGGAAGCAGGAAGAGTTGTGTGCTGTCTGGTGTTCAAATGTTACGCTGTTATGCTAATTAGATGTCTAGATATCTGGCTAGATGCTTCTACTTTTCAAGAACTCTTTTGCTTGTTTTCAATGTTTGCAGGTTGAGAGGTATGCTGGTTTGCTCTTAGGTCATCTGATATGACTAACCCTAGTTCCCTTCATTTTTTGCATTATTTTTGCATTTTGTAAGTGCACCCATCTTCCAAGTTTTCCCCAGTTTTTCCATCTCTTTTTATCCTTTCTAAGAGTGTCTTTTGAAATTTTAGACTATAAGTATGATCTTCAGAAATGCAGAACTCTTTAAGTCTTAACTCTTAACTCTTAAGTAGGGGAAATATATTACTAAGGCTGAAACTTTGGTATGTCGGTGTAATTCCCCTGCACCGAGGAATAGCAATTTCAGAGGAGTTAATATGTATCAGTAGCACAGATGTGGGAATCAAAAATAATCTTTAAAAGTATAACAGAGATGGGCAATTGTTATTAGTTGGATTTGCAGTATATATCAAAAGGCATTAGGATTTTCAGTATCAGGGTGTCATCAGGAGCTCCTTTCTATACTTTCATTTAAGGTAACAAAATTTGTAATGTTGTATCATTAGCCAAAAAAATGAAAGCATTTAATTTCATGCTATTGGTTGTCTGTGTGGCGATCTGCTACGGTAACCCCTAATGTGATAAGCTGAAAGACATTGGGCCGGATTCACGAAGGCTTGCACGGAGTCTAAGAGTAGAGTAAGACTCCATGCAGCCAACATGTCTGCCGAGCGATCCAGGAACAGCCGGCAGGGGCGTGCAAGAGAGCTCCTAAAAATGACTCTTACATGGACAGGGCTAGGTTATACAAATTACCTCATTTGCTGCTGAAAGTTATGCAAATGAGGTAAATTTGCGATCCAGGAAACCCTAACCTGTCCGAGTAAGAGTAGAGTTATTTGCAGAAATGTACTCCGTTGTCAACTGAGTACCGTTCTGCAAATAGCAAAACGGAGCCGTGACAGCTCCAAATAAAGGATTCATCCAGTTGAGGAAGCATGCCAATGGCCAAATATACCGCCATTGGCAATTATTCCCGTTGCAAAATAAAAAAAATATTTTTTTTTTTACCTCGATCTTCGAATTTTAAGCGTAGTGCAGTGTCGCGCAAAAGTGCTGCGCTGTAAAAACCATGAAAAAAAAAATAAAAGCCACAAATAGGGATATTACTCTAAATATTCAACTGCCATGCAAGTGAATGTCAGGCTGAAGTCAACATGGCTACTGAGTAGAGGTTGCTAAGGGGGAAGCTCAGTCTAAGAGATATAACCAAGCATTAGTAGGCAATCCTATGCAAATGAGGGTAAGGATAGTGAATCCCAGTTTCACATGGCATATGAGCAAAGTCCGTGGAGTGTAAGATTAGGATAAGGGGAGTCTCAGAGTAGAAGATAGGTGACATCATGAGGGGGGTATGTATGAAAGAATGTAAGCTCATTGGAGCAGAGTGGCATGTGTTTGCTGTCAGTTACCCATCACTGGAAGAGGCGTGTCAACAGGTATCCTAGCTAAAGGCAAGAAACTGAAGGTGTATGCCATGGATAACGCTAAAGTTTCTTGTAGAAGTGCCTGCAACATGTATGCACGCATGTGCGCGCCTGTAAAACTGAGTAAGACTGTGTGCGTGCGTGTGCACCTGTGTGCGCGCGTTTAAGCTGGAGTAAGCAAGTGTAAGTTTGTTGAAACCTGTGTAAGCGTGTTTGCCCCTGTGTGCATGCGTTTAAGCTGGAGTCAGCAAGTGTTAGGCTGTGTAAGCATGTGCGTGCACATGTGAGCTTGTGTGCACATGTTTGAACTTGTTTGCACGGCGCTGCACCCTGTGGAAACAGAAAGGGAAAAGGAAGCACAACAAATAGTAGGAAGCTAACCAAGGAGAACTAGCAGAGCTAGCAGGTGAAAGCAATCAGAAGCAGCCAATTACACAGGCAGTACACTAGCCCAGCCCAGCACTTAAAACTCTGCAAACAACTTTCCACTATATTTTTCTCATAGACACTGCAACACTGCAGTAAGCTAATAGAAGTGAAAACTGAAAAAGCTTTACTGAGACAAAGAAATGTTAGGGGCTGCCATTGCTGTTATAAGGCGACATATGCAACATGTTGAGGGTGGTGACAACGCGAATGCTGCTGAGCAACCCACAGTGAGGAGACGGAGAAGAGTATACAGGCCCGGGGTAACCTACCAGGGGCTACATGAGCTAGCTGGAGATAGTGGAGCACTATAGAGTGGACAGAGACCTCATGCAGCAAATTGTTGAGCTGTGCAGGCCACACCTCACACACAGAACCAACAGAGGGGAACCCATCCCAGTGGAAACCAAGGTATGTGTTGGCCTAAGAATACTAGCAACAGGTACCTTCCAGAGACCAACTGGTGATATGATGGGGATTTCACAGGCATCAGCATCCAGGGTACTGCACCAGTTCCTGAATGCCATGTCAGCACATGTCGGTGATCATGTATATTTCCCCAATTCCTGTGAGGTATTGGCCAGCAATATGCGTCTTTTCCAGCAAGTAGTGGAATACCCTGAGGTAGTGGGTGCAATAGACTGCACGCACATACGCATCAAAACACCAGCTGGTGAGTCAGGTAGGGCCTACTTTAACCGCAAGGGTTTCCCCTCCATCAACTGCCAGGTCGTGTGTGATGAATGTGTGTGCTGGCTGCCCTGGAAGCTACCATGATTCCCATATCTGGCATCTGACACAGCTGTACCAGACATTTGCCAATGAGGACATCCCTCATGGTCACCTAGTGGGGGATGCTGGATATGCACTGGAGCCATGGCTGATGACACCCATCAGAAATGCACACACACCTGAACAGGAATGCCATAATGAGGCACATGCACAAACACAAAATGTAATCAAGCGTGTGTTTGGGCTGCTCAAGTCATGGTTCCGGTGCCTGGACACATCTGGTGGAGCCTTGCAGTACTCACCAATTACATGTACCCAAATAATCATGGTATGTGCTATGCTACATAATATGATCTTGTGAAAATAGCTGCAGCAGGAGCAGCATAGGCCCAGGCCAAACAGCCCCCCACCATTTCCAAGGCCATCACAGGCAGAGCGTGACTCGGAGGAGGAACAACCTGAACCTGCCCCAGTAGGCAGAAGGAGGCATATCCAGTATGCTTTGGCCTTGGCAAAGAGGCAACACATAGCATATACACTGGCTCAGTAGGAACCCTGGAAATGATACCTCTCTCTGACTCACACATATAGTAAAAGGGATGCCTAACTTGACACTACCTGTTGTCAAACATGTATAGGGAGTGTACTATGTGCATCCGACATAGGCAGCCCTGCAGCACCACCTGAGGCATGATTGCCATGTTTTAAGCAATATAAAGCAGTGCTAAACAGCTTTTACCACTATTTAGTATATGTAAACAAAATTGCACACACTAAGTAGCACAACTTTGGGCAATGTTGAGCAATATTGGGCAATGTTCAGCAATGTTAGTTAATGTTGAGCAAGTTCGGTCAAAGTTGGGCAAAAGCAGGTAAACATGCACATATTTGCTTTACTGGTCCTTAAGCAGTCTGGTCTGCCCAGTATGAAGCAGTGACAGTCCTCAAACTCAGGATACTGTGCACTATAGTCACAGTACTGAACCACTAAACCATGACAGCATTGCGCTGGTCAACCTGTATGAAGAAATGTTGATAAGTCTATGCAAAGTGTCTCATGGAAACCCTGCAGGCACAGCATAATCCCTGTAGAGTTATGACACAAAGGTGAGCCCTGCAGTAAAAAATACAACTTGATTTACAACACACATATAGTATAAATGTTAATATTGGGCGTGTTCACACACGTCAACAAATGTAGTGGACTTCACACAGCAACCTACTGAAAGGTCACACTGGCATGCTCACACACTTGAATAAGTGAGGCAAATATCAGGCAACAACATACTGAAAGGCCAAACTGGGCATGCTCACACACTTAGGCCATGTCTGAGTACAACAGTGGTCCACACATATGTATCAGTTGCATGTGTTAACCCAGGAACCTCTCACAATTCACCAATCCTGACTTGTGCACACAGTGATATGCCAACAGACACATATATAATATATTGGAACCCTGTCATAATCAAATGTGTACTACAGATACTTAGGTTGTTCATAGAAAGTTGAAAAGCAAAGAAAATAAAAAAAAACAAAATCAGTATCATCAGTAAACAATGTGCACTCCAAACACTATCCAATCCAGGTCATGGAAAGATTATCTGTGAAGGAGTCCATACAGAACCATGACACTTCCTTCAGTTATACTCCAACAATTCAAGCCCGCAAAGGCATGATGTCATAAATAGCAATGTACACTCATATATGTCCTGAGTCAGGGCCAACTGTAAATGACTGACAATGCCAACATCCTAACAGACAGGCCCATACATACATACCCACCTCCCACTGACAAAAGGCCCTATCATCATACCTGGAGATATCACATGTAAAATGGGTAAACAGCTCCTTCCAAAGCTGAAAACATGGCATCAGTTGGATTACATTGTGCCCCTACATGTGTCATAAGTGAACTGCAGAACAAACAGACCCTGCACCTGAACAGTCTGTTGAGCCTCACCCTCTCTACAGGATATGAAACTGTTGAATGGGTTACAGCAACATATGGCACACTACACAAGTGTTGGTGCACAACAGACCATGGGAACTATAGTCTTATAAGCCTAAGAAGTCTGATCTGCAAGGCCATAGAGTCCATCTTGATTGAAGTCAGAAACAGAGCTATTGGAAGCCTATAAACACACTACCCTACCAACTTTGGTTTGGTCATGGGCAGAGCATGGTTCCCAAACCTGCTAGAATGTTTGCAAGGCAGCCACCCAGGACATACATCAATGAAATGAGCTACACATGTCCCACATACACTTTGAATACCCCTTTTCCAACATCCCAGACACATGTCCACAAAATCAACAACCTGTGCATAAATATGTATTGTCATCGGATGGATTGGTAACTGGGCCACAGATAGATCACACAAGGTAAGAATTGTGGAGTCCTGTTCAAACTGGTAACATCTGCTGTACCCCATGGCTCAGTCCTGGGATTGCATAAAACTAAGTGCACACACATTACCATGTATAGTCTGATGATGTCAGCATCCCACAAATATAGCATTTGAAATGAAAACTCCCACTAAAGTATAAAGCGCATCATGTTAATGTGTATCTATCCAGTATCATAACATAGTTAGGGGTTTGAATCATGCAATTGCTGAGTGTGTGTGTGTGTGGGGGGGGGGGGTATGTGTCTATGTGATTTCCTTTGAGGGTATTGCCCTTTTTGAAGACTAGTAAAACACCTTAAAGGTGTTATATTCCTCTTTGGTAAGTCTGATGATGTCAGCATCCTACAAATATAGCAGTGGAAATGAAAACTCCTGATAAAGCATATAGCGCGCCATATTAATGGTTATCTGTCTAGTATTATAACATAGCTAGGTAGGGATTTGAATCCTGCAATTGCTGAGTGGGGTTGTGTGTATGTTTCTGTGTGATTTCCTTTGAGGGTATTGCCCTTTTTGGAGACTAGGAAAACACCTTAAAAGTGTTATATTCCTCTTTGGCAAGTCTGATGATGTCAGCATCCTACAAATATAGCAGTGGAAATAAAACTCCTAGTAAAGCATATAGTGTATTCATAGGTTCATAGGTTCATAGGTTTATACTAGGCTATCTGCCCTAAGGCATTTATAAGCCTAGCCCAAATTTTTGTGGCTTACGCCACCCCTTATATGAAAAAATACTGTACCCATTAGTTTGTTGTGCCTCTGTCCAGCAGTGACACAGAGATGATTCCCGGGGTAAACCTACGATCTCCCATCCACAGGTCAAGATTTCTCTTGAACAGAGCCAGCGAGGTGCTCTGCCTCACATGGACCGGGATTTTATTCCACAGCATAGGGAGTCTCTGAGTGATAAATCTATCCCTCCAGCATGTCCTATTTATATCCGTGCTAAGGTTTAAGTCGCTTGCTCTAGTGGTTTTGGTGGATTTGGATTTTTTGAGGTGGAGCATGTCCATCAATTCCGGGTTGGACATGGCCTTGCATGTCAGGCACATGTCACTCCTGAGCAGACGGTATGCGACTGAATAGAGCTGGAGCTTCTTCAATCTGGCAGCATATGACAGATTTTGGAGTCCCTTTATCCTTTTGGTGAGGAACTTTTGGGGTCTCTCCAATTGCTGCAGATGTCAGGTGAGATACATCCCGAATGGGGCATTGTACTCGATCATTGGTCTGATAAGTGAAGAGTACAGGGGAACAATGACCTCACTAGATCTGGATGTGAATCCCTTCATGATCAGGTGGGCAATGTAGAAGGTCTTTCTAACCACTTTAGCAACGTGAGTGTCAAAAGAAAGGCCACTGTCAACCTGGGTCCCCAGGTCCCTGATAACCTCTTCTGTGCTTAGTGGATTGCCACCTATATGGTAGCTTGGGGTTACCTTGTTTTTCCCGAAGGGTATGACTATACATTTTTTGGTGGTTAACTTCAGGCCATGGCTCTGGCACCAGCTATCTGTTTCCGTGAGTCCCTTCTGAAGGATATCCGTGTCCGATGCACTTTCCACTATGGCGCCCAGTTTGCAGTCGTCTGCAAACTTTGTCAGCCAAAGTCCTCCCATGTTGGCCTGTACTTCTGAGAAGTAGATGCCGAACAATAGGGGGCCAAGGACCGAGCCCTGTGGGACACCACTTGTGACCGGCTTGGAGTCTGACATAGCGCCAGCAACTCTAACCCTGTGGGTTCTGTCCTTAAGCCAGTTTGCAACCCATCTTGTGACATATGTGTTGTGTTAATGCGTATCTTTTCAGTATCATAACAGTTATGTAGAGGTTTGAATCCTGCAATTGCTGAGTGGGGGTGTGTGTGTATGTTTCTGTGTGATCTCCTTTGAGAGGAGTGCCCTTTTTGGAGACTAGGAAAACACCTTAAAAGTGGTATATTCCTCTTTGCCAAGTCTGATGATGTCAGCATCCTACAAATATAGCATTGGAAATGAAAACTCTCAATAAAGCATATAGCGTGTCATGTTTATGCGTATCTCTCTAGTATCATAACATAGTTAGGTAGGGGTTTGAATTCTGCAATTGTTGAGTGTGTGTGGGGGTGTGTGTATGTTTCTGTGTGATTTCCTTTGAGAGGAGTGCCCTTTTTGGAGACTAGGAAAACACCTTAAAAGTGGTATATTCCTCTTTGGCAAGTCTGATGATGTCAGCATCCTACAAATATAGCAGTGGAAATGAAAACTCACAGTGTAGCATGTAGCGTGTCGTGTTAGTGAGTATCTCTCTAGGATTATAACATAGTTAGGTAGGGGTTTGAATCCTGCAATCTGTGTGTGTGATACTGTTGGTCAATGTGTTGTGGGTTTAGCTTTTACTACTGTATGACATATCAGTATAACAACAGTATGTGCATTGCACACTTCAGGTATCTGTGTGGCAAATACATATATTTACATGTGACCTTAATTAGTTCATAGGTGTGAAGCCTGCTTTCTACATGAATACATCAGTTACCTATGACAGATTATGCTGCTGCTTCTCAGACCTTCGGTCATATATGTATGTTTGTGACAAGGCCAGCCACTGCAGTGATCTGTGGCCTAGGTCATCTGTGTCACACACACCCATGACAGTTTCTATAGAATAGTGTGAGTGAGGGTTCATGCCTGGGGTATATTTCAGACATGTTCAAACACAACAAAGTCTGTCAATAATGGACATTCATTATAGGTGTACAACAACTTTGTGGCTATGCATACAGACCCCTTATTGCTTATGTGATACACAGAGGGACTTCAGAATACCTATGGAAATGTGAATACCAAAGGACAGTTGACATAACACTTGGCTGTATGTACACATCGGTACCTGTTCTACATGTTTGGGGCTACTACCTATGTGGTACTGTCAGGATACTATGTTTAGTAAATGTGGATGACTATGCTATATTTGGCTTACAGCTGTACAGCATGGGTTGGACAACAGGTATCTGTCTGTATGATACCCTTGTGGAGGATAAGTGTCTCATCCAGAGAATGCATTGTAGGCCACTGTATGCATTTCCAGATGTGGAAGGACATATCCCTAGTGTGTTTGCTTGTACCTAAGAGGGCTATATGCCAAACACGAGTGGTCCCAGGAATGGGTGGTGGTCAATACCACTGGTTACTGGTATAGTATAGTACCGGACGGATCCAAATGCTACAGAGTTTCCTACATCTGTGTGTCAGTTGTCAAGACATCATCTAACGATTGGTTATAGTCAGGCTGTTGAGGTTGTGTATACTACCAGAATGCAAACCAATGACAGATAGTAACAGTATCACTCACAGCATAGTGTCAAACCATGCCATATACACGTCTACCCAAGTTGAAACATATGTGTATTAAAATGCATACTGGCCACCAATAGACACTATGAAGTGTTGACACTGTGTAATACAGGGCATGTCACCATTCCCATGTGTCCACTATGCACGTACATGCAGACAGTGCACCTCCACCATGTTCACAAATGTACACCTGCAAATCTGTACTGCACACATCGCACACGTACTGTCCACTCACCAGCACATGCTGCCAAAACTACACATATTAGCCAAGTGGCACATGGGGGGACAAAACATTTTTGGAATTAACACTGTTGTAAACAATACTACATTGATAATCATAGCTTTAATGCATCATGCCTGCTCAGATATACCTACAAGGATATCATTACACTGTACTGTTGACAACATGCTAGCATTGCTACACTGCTATAAAGTCACCCTGTCCATCAGCACCATGTTAGCCTGTTCCTGCATCAATGTTACAAATGACAGGAGGTGGCACAGTTTCATCATATGCACAGGGTGTGTTGTTGGTTTGCCAGAGCCCGACATTGACCCATCCAGTCAACATGTGTGTGTGTGTGTGTGTGTGTGTGTGTGTGTGTGTGTGTGTGTGTGTGTGTGTGTGTGTGTGTTTCTGTGTGTGAAGGACTACAATACAGCATGGGTCACTGTTGATCTAATGTGTGTGTGCATGTGTTAGCCCTAGGTGTTTGGATTATGTGTGTGTGTCTGCATGCACAGTTCCACCATGTGGCTGCCATATATGGGAGGTTGTGGGACAGCCACAGACTGTACCTGCCAAGCTGTACAGATCACCGTCTCTGGCCACAGACACAGTACCTGTGCCTGGCAGGGGTGCAGCGGACAGTATCGAGTACTAAGCCAGACTGGGCACTATCATCAGAGGCAGAGGGATGTCGACTGGACCCATGTCCCTGCTGGGACTGGCCAGAGCCACATGCACATGGTCTTCTATGACGGTCTATTGACAGCCCAGCTCCAACATTGCTGGGGCTTGAACTGCCACTGCGGGAGCAGCTGTGACTTGTGTGTTGTCCGCGATGACTGCCAGCCGATGATATTGCTGGCATACATCCACGTCGATGTCTCGGCCATCCTGCACAGTCCTGGCACATGGACATGACATTGCAGAGGACATCTAATGTCTCCACCAACGTCTATCAATGACCTCGGTGTAGTGACACACTGCACTGGCAAGGTCATGGATACTGTCATTGATAGTGGTGTTATGGGCCCTCTGCGCCCTCAGTCCCTGTCTGGTGTACCATTCCATACATGCCTGTGCCTGCATTACAACCCGGAACATACCTGAGGTTGTAAGACCTGTGGCGGCACGTCGGCCAGGGGCATTATGACCAGCAGTGCTCCCATGAAAACCCCTGGACATCCGCTTATGTGGTACTGTTCCAGGAATCTGGGTATGGCTGCTGTGAGGGGATTCATGTGCCATAGATACCACACTATTCTGGTCAATGCTTACTGTATGCTGTCCCTCAGCTAAGGCCATTGGTGATGAGGGATGTATTGGCAGCATGAATGTGCACATAGATGGTGTGGAAAGCTGTGTACTGTCGATTGGCGGACCAATGACAGACCCTGTCAAACCTGCCTGTGGCACAACACATGTTTCATCATTTCCACTATTTGTGGCAGTGTCTTCAGGTTCCCTGCTGCACTCAACCAACACAACCTCAGCACCTGTGAGAGGGAGACAGGAAACACACTTTACAATCTGTACATGATGTTAGCATACATGCACACATGCACACATGAACATGCACACATGAACGCATGCACACATGCACACATGTACACATAAACACATGAACACATGAACACATGCACACATGAACACATGCACACATGCACACATGCACACATGAACACATGAACACATGCACACATGAACACATGCACACATGCACACGTGAACACATGCACACATGAACACATGAACACAAATACACTACTCACTAAAGTAGACACATACACACACACACACACACACACACACACACACACACACACACACACACACACACACACACACACACACACACACACACACCAACAGCAATCCAGAACAAACCCATTAGTGGTTGATGGTGGAGTACAGTATCACAAGCCAAATAGTCCTATCACAAGTGTCAGCATGCAAGATGTGTGTTGCTCAACAGCATGCAGTTCGAGTGTAGAGAGTCCTTGTTAATAACAGTATCCCTGTCTTTGATGCATGTGTGTTGTGCAATGATTGGCCTCACCTTGGAACACAATGTGTACATGGACACAACATTGCTGTGCAAGTATTAAATGCTTTTCAATGTCCTGTGCACCATCACTCACAGGTATACATACCATGGCTGGATGCACACAACTGTCAGGTGTATAGCAATGAATGCTATGTGTTGTACTGTAGTTACTGTAACTGGATGTAGTGTAGTACCATGAGCCATCATCAGGCAGCATCATGTGGTCACTCAAGGCTACTAATTTGTGCCACACTGGCAATTATCTTGCTATACCTGAACTGCAGCACTGTGGCTACATTAACCATTTCACAGGCAGTTGTTACATGGGTATGTAAGGTGTTCAATAGGGAGCATTGCCTAACATGAATGTGTTGTTTGTTGAAGAGTTTTGCACCACCCCATGATAGGCCTCTACCTCTCAGGTATAGTATGTGTGCTGTGTGGATGACATTTGGGATACTGGAGTCTGACCTTACAGCAGGTGTCTAAATATGCCATGTTTATCATATTAACACGCATCATGATGACAAGGTGGTGTATGTTGTGTGCATGTGTATTGACTCTGCCTATACAATGTCCACTACAGTGTACCACAATTGTTTGGGATGCTGTGTGTATAGTATGTGTTTGAGGCAGCTACTCATGTTACTGGGATGTGCATAGTCCCACAGAAAATATCCAGAGCATGCATTATGTGTAGGTGTTTTACATGTGTACATGGCCTACAACTTACCTATGACATGCACATGTTATTTGCCATATTAAATGTAGAACACTCACCAGCATGGATCTGCTGTCTTGCTGTCACACCAGAGGGACCTACAAGGATATGAGACAGTTTGTCAGTGTCAACAACTGTGGCATTGCTGCTGTGAATTTGCAATTTTACAGTAGTACAATGGTTGACAGTCACAGGCATACAGATTATGTTCCAAATTATCAGTATTGCATAACACCAGGCTCCACATCTTCCAAATACACAGTACACATCTGAGATATGCATATTCTAACAATCGAGCTAACAGTAGTCTACAGATATGCCATGTTACCTGCACGCTCGGAGTCAACTTGCTGGGTGACTCTGGTCTCCATGATGACACATGTCTGTTGTAGTGGTTGTCCAGGAGCCACCATGCTGAGGAGCAGCTCTTCCACTCTGGTGAGGGGCAGGTGTGATGCTGCACCACCACCTGTGGCAAGCTGTTGTCTGCGGACATCAGAGGCATGCTGCCGGACATGTCGGATTAAATCACTGCAGTGATGGAGTACCTGCTCATAAGTCCGGTTATGCATGCCTACATCATTCACCTGATGGACAACATCTTGCCACAGTGCAGTGCGCTCATGCTGGTCCTGGCTGGTTCTGGAGAACAGCAGGGTGTGATGTTGTAATAGGGTGGATATAATTATTTCCTTTTCTTCAGGGGAATATGCAGGGTTGTGATGGTGAGACATGTCCCTGGAAGACAATAAAACAATTATTGTGAGCAAGTCATGTGGCACACTTAACATTCTAAAGTACAGATATCAATGAAATGCCATATATAGCAACCTATTGGCTGTCAGTAGATACACACTTTTAATACCACACATCAGTGCTCAGCCCACAACTGCCTGACAGTGCCTGGCACGTTCTATATATTAAACCATGTTCTGCACAGCAACAAAGTGAAACCAGTGTGTAAGACTATACAACAGCACATGGCACACTGTATGTGACACAATGCACCACCTAGCCACAGGAGGTATATATGAAGCTAATGCATACAGAAATATGTCATCCATTGAAATGATTGTAAAGTACAGTTACAGTACTACCAGTACACCACACTACTTGTTGATAGCAAACCCCTAAGTGCCATATGTGCACATTCATCAATATAGGTGGCATACTGCTGTACTACACTATACATGTTGCTAGATATGCACTTATATCCTGTAACACACATACGACCGAGGCCATGTTACAGGCATACCCACACACACACACACACATAGCAGACATACCTACAAGACACAAAGGTATGGCAACCCAGATGAGCTTTACCTGTGTACCATACAGTACTGTGTGTCAGCACTTACAAAACCTTATGCCTGAGGTATGTAATGTGTGAGGACTACAGATAACAAACAAAACAGTGTTTCCAAGCAATGTGGATATACACCACACTGCGCTGTTTAGGCCTACAGCTTCAGGTAGTACTACAGTTCATACGGGATTTGTATTCACTAGTGTTAACAATCAGTAAGCATACATGTACTGCTTTAGCCTACAATGGCATACTCCAGCAACACGATGGGACTATGTCATACCATATACCATACTGCTTTTCCTGCCTAGCAATAGCATACATATCTTTTGCAGGGATCAGAGCTAGAACACTACATACCATGATATAAACAGTTTCCCACTAGGCCATCACACATATACACAACGTTGACACATTCACCATCACACTCAGTCAACCTCACATAGCAATTAATGCAACATGTACATGCGTGTGTGTATCAGGTCCTAGGTAGCTCATAGGCTATTAGGCGTAGGGCCTATAGAAGCCTAGACATACGGTACCCTGCCCTTCAACACCCATGTAATTTAAGTTCTTGTGCCCCTGTCATGCTGAGCCGCAGAGGTGATTCCCGGGTTGTATTTCCTATCTCATATCCATTCATCATGATTATTCATGACGACTGTTAATGAGGACCTTTCTTTGCTATTGATAGGTAGTTAGTTCCAGAATATGGTATGTGTCTGAAATGAGAATGTACCACTCCAGCATGTTCTGCTTTTTGATGTTACAAGATTTAGATCAGTACAGTGTAGCTTGTAGGGATTTTGATCTGTTTACATGGAGCATGTCCAACACCTGTGGGTTTGGCAAAGCTTCGTATGTTAGGCAGAGGTTGGCTCTGGGTAGGCGGTATGCGACACAGTGTAGCTGTGGTTTTGGCAGACAGTCTGTATAGGGCATCTGTTTGAGTCTGGTAATACTCTTTGTGGTGTTTGTGCCTGGCGTCTACAGTTGCTGTAGATGTCTTCTGAGGTACATACCAAAAGAGCCATTGTACTCTATGATGGGTTTTATGACTGATGAGTAGAGTGGAACACTGACCTCTTATTCCATGTATGACACACCTTTTGTGATGACATGTGGACTGTACATAGTTTACATGACTAGTGTGGAACTGTGATTATCAAAAGGGACACTACTGTCCACCTGTGTCCCATGGTCTCTTATCACACTTTTGGTGTTGAGTAGACTACCTATGTGGTAGTTCATGGGTACAGTGTTTTTAACAAAAGGGATGGCAATAAATTTACAACATTGAGCTTGAGCATACATATAAACATCCATTGGTGTACATATAGATTTACATGTGGGCACATATACAGTCCACCTTTCATGGTGGGAATATCAATTATGCAAGGGTTGAGAGAGATACAGTTATGTAATAATTTTGCACAGTCTTGTGCAGAATGTATTGAGGGTATTCTCAGGCCATGTATCTTTAGCAGGACTCCCTGTCTGGAAGACTAAAAACTTAGCAAATCATACCCACAGCGTTTAAACACCACATGTCATATACCAGCACTGTGTGCTGTCTTGTTTGCCACACACTACAACCTACATGAAAATATGCACATAACAACCTTCACCAACATATATATGTCCACCCTTCACAAACAGTTGCAGTATGTACCTTGCTCTGTGCACATGTTAAGATGCTAATATATCTGACACATAAATATATCTACATATGTGTGTGCCATACACACACAAGGTACACACTGTTATACATCCGTAGACCTCACAGATGACCTGTTGGGCCTTGCTACAACATGAACCGTTGTCACATGTGTGCATAACAGTAATATTACAGGGAGTATTTATAGCTGCTAATGCTACATTACTATACTAGCCTGGTACAGCAGTTGCCAATGCTAAGCTACACATTATATGACTATCATGCATGTGTTACTCTGTCACATCCAGGTTTATATAGATGTTTGCACTACTCCCCCAGACCGCCATTATACACAGTACTGTACAGAACATAGATGACATGATCGGATGTTTGACATTAAATGCTGAGTTACATATGTCATAGTTATGTCCCACTGCACACAGCTGCACACTAATATGTCCATGGCTGTAGTCATGCATGGCATCAGTGTATACATACCTACTGCTGTCACATATGCATGTCTCAAAGTATTTACAGTACTCTTCATAAACATCTACTACTTGCCGGTAATCACATATCTGTTACATACCTGTTTGTCACTTTCAGTTCCGTCTGTGTATGTTTTGACAATTTTTTTTTTTTGGTGTTACTTAAGTAAAGATTCCTTTTACTTAATTTTTTTTGGTTATAAATTAAGGTTTTTTTTTTTTTTTATTTAATTAATATATTTGGTTGGTAATTCACTCAAGTCTTTTCACTTAAGTAGACTTTCATGTTATTAAGTAATAATAATTTTTTACTCCTCCCCAAGTTCAGTGATGCCTTAACATGTGCAATGTAATGATTGCATGTGGGGATAGCAAGTACAGTCTGCTTTTATAGGTATCTGCACATGTGCATGTGATGACCTCTGCACCAATTGGTGCCCAGCATTTGGTAAATGCATACAGCCTGCTGTATGGTAATTGCAGTACTCACTGTCATATCAACCCAATGCTATAAAATGCTAGGTTTTGTAGGTGTAGCCCTTTCAGATTTCCAGAGTGGGGCCCATGCTTGTTTGCTGTGTACACCGTTGTGTAAGTCAGAAGGTTGGTATACTTCTTATATCTGAAGCTAGTGGTATAGACCATGATGTACATGTTGTACTCAGACCTGACTGTTGCCACTTCCAGTACAGAGCTATCATTGTAGAGTTTAACTCACCCCTACAAATGCTTACACAAGATATATGTGAGTATGTAGTTTATTTTCTACTTATGTAATTAACTGTCATACAAATGTAGTTATTGAGAATTATACCATGATCCCCCCAAAACGTGCACGCTGATTGGCCAGCGTGCCCGTTGTAAATTGAGTTATACTAATGGAAAAAGGTCCGGTCGCCCGGACTTTTTTCCATTAGTATAACTTCGTTTTAAACACTGTTACGCTATGTTAAATGAGTTTAACATAGCGACACAGCTTTAAAATAAGCAACGGAGATCTCCGTTGCTTATTTTAAAGCTGTCTCGCTATGTTAAACCCATTTAACATAGCGAGACAGTGTTTAAAAGCAACGGAGAAAGCAAGATCTCCGTTGCTTTTTAATCTCGCTATGTTAAATGAGTTTAACATAGCGAGACAGTTTAAAATAAGCAACGGAGATGTCCGCTGCTTATTTTAAATGTCTCGCTATGTTAAACTCATTTAACATAGCGAGATACTAAAAGCAACGGAGATCTTGCTTTCTCTGTTTTGCTCACACTCTGATGTACCGCGCAGGCGCAGTACATCAGAACTGCCGCGGATGCCAGACATCTGCGGAAGGGCAGTAAACAGGCATTATACTATGCCATTATTTAAGAAAAGTAACAGTTTCTTTTCTTAAATAATGTCATGATATAGTAATAACTCACTTCTGGGTGTGGTAATGCTAAATTTACCCACGGTTGGCTTTGTTTGGTCCCTCGGGCTTCGCCCTCGGGACCAAACCACACCAACCGTGGGTAAATTTAGCATTACCCACACCCAGGCGTGGGTTATTGCTATAGTATTCGTTTGACACATGAACTGTTTTTGAACTGTTATACTGTGCATATTGATGTATTCACTTCTGCAGGGTCTGTGTATTTTTATTGTTGACATTAGCACAGGATTCTCAGGTAAACTGGACAATTCCACTACTGAGTATGTCAACCTACATCCTTAAGTATTTGACAGTATGTAGGAGAAGTTTGAAATGTATTGATGACCTATTGTAAAAATATTATTTGAATAAAAAAGTAAGAGGTATGGCGAGGGAAAGGACAAAAGCAGAAGTGACAATATATATCGATTACAGAAGCGATGAATAGGGTGGGAAGAGAGACAAATGGGAGAGGTTAGGCTTTAATTAAAAGGGGTAGAGAGAAAAACTGGAAAAGGAGCAGAAAAGAACAACAAATGAAACAGGAAAGGAAAATATAAAGCTAGACAGGTTTTACTGGGGACGCAGGGCTTGATGCAGAGCTGGTCATGTGATATCATAGTTTGCTTATGTTGGGAAGATCAGCACTGTAAGTCTTAAATAACTGAAGGCTTTCTGAACCTCTACATTATTTCCCAAATTGTTTCAGATTTCAGCAATATGGCAACCATAAATGCTGGTATCTTATTTTTGGATGCTTTTTGTAGTAGTGAATCTATTGAAGTTATAGAAACATAAAATCTTAGGAAGACTATAGCATCTCAACTGCTTGGGCTAATTAATGAAGCTAAGCATTAGAAACACACCATTTATTTATACTCAATTATTGCTTTGCTTAATCTTGGAAAAAAATCCATACCATGTTCACTGACATCAGGTGTATTTGTATGAGAATATAAACATTTCTGAGATATGAGTACAAAGTCCCTCATTATGGTATATAATAAGCATAGTCTCCCACTACAAACATTTTAAGCCAACAATCAACAACAAGCAAGTAAGAGACACAATAAATGATCTTTACAAACTGTATTCCCTATTGATAACAAGCACTTTGCAAGTATTAAACATCAATACTGGATATATTTATATTTCATATAATCTTTTTTACTTTACCAGGGTCATGAAAATATAAGAGCAGGAATTTCTGCAGAACACAGAAGATAGCTTATCCTTTCCCCAAGCAACATCTCTGTCACCCCCTGTCAGGTTAGGGCTGGGAGGGGATGCAGGACTGCTCACTCACACATCCAATTTCTTTATATTATTAGTCCTGCCTATCTTCCCTCCTTTACCTTTAAAAAATGTTGGAGTCATTGTAAATGTTTATTGAAAAACTCTGCCTTCCCTTTATTCCTTAATGTTGCTTCTTCTGCTTCATTGGCTAACTTTGATAATATTCATATGGAAATGTCCACTGTTGGAGTTGGTTTAATGTTCAGTTCTTGTTAATTAGATTTCCCCTTAATAGTAAAATTCATTACATTTTATGTAAACTAAAAACTCCCAATTGAAGTCCAGAAAACATTTATTTATATCTGTATGTATATGTAGGTATGTACGTATTTGTTAAACAAGAATAGTCTGACTGGGTGGGTCATGGAAGACCCCTTTTCAGCAGAGTCTCGAGGTGAAAAGCTCCAATACAAAACTTGATTGATTACAGTTGATAGGAACAGCATAATACAAATAAAGTGATGATAATATACCTATAAAAAGGAATACAAATAATGCATTGAAATATATGTATTAGAAAAAGACCAAGACATATCTGCATTATTTATTAATTATATACAGTGGATAGAAGGTATACTATACAGAAAGTGAATGTGTCAAGAATTCCCTCTTAGTTGTACCCTACATTTCCAACACTAATCACTGACATTGGGAAAAAAATTTGAAATCTAGCAGGCTTATAAAAGTATAGGTTGAGACATTTCCATGCAAATCTGCAAATTTTGCATGATTTTATCACATGCGTGGTCATAAACCATACCTGCTCCCATTCCTGGCTTAAGTTCTGTCTATCTAATAACTTTGTCAAACGTTCCATCCAGCTGTCATCCAGATGCATCAATGTCCTACAGGCCTACTCTTCTCATCTTTTTTTTTTTTTTTGCCAGATCTTGTGACCCTCTAGTATTGTTAGTCCAGCCCACAGCTTTCATTGTTGTTATGTTATCCCACCACTGGTTTCTAAGCTAATAATTCCTGAATATCTGCTCTGTCTCTGGTAGTCACACAAAGTTCTTTATATATTTTTTCTTTCTTGAACAAATTTTTAATTTATAGGCAAAATTCTTTAGCAGAAATGTTTTCTCCTCTGCCTCTAAACACTCTTCCAACCCGAGTGACAATATTTCCACTTGGCTGCAATTTCTGTTAACTCCCACTTCTAGCAAGAGTTACATGGCTTTGTCACACATCAATAATTTAGTTTTAATTCCATTGCTTGATAGTAAAGGCTAAAGATATGTGATTCACAGCCCTCCCATTTGTTTAGGTAATATCATCTTTACATCATCTAAGGTAGCTTGCCTGTCTAGACAAACTCCATTGCCTTTTTCCTTAGCATTGCTGTTGACAGTTTCAGAGGATGGATAAAAAATAGTGTCTTATGTACAAAAACTGGAGAATAATAAATATGGGCAAGACCTGGGCCCTTAAATCCAACTCCAAGTTCAAGTGTTTCCTGCCGTGAAAGAATTTTCCTAGCTTCTCCTTCAGAGTCTGATAAAATACTTCAGTAGATTATCATATTGTACCAGATAACCAAATCCCAAAGTGATTTAACTTATCAGGTTCACATCAAATGTCAGATCTATTATTGAGATTACCAGTCTTTTTAAAGGCCTGCCTTTCTATCCCCAAAAATTCATTAAATGTGTCCAAAGTACTAAACAAATTTCAGTAATTCATATCAATGTGTGATGATGTTATCAATACATCATTGGCAAACAAAGACAGAGTAATCTGATACTAACCCCACCCCCATGCATAGCTGCATGCACTAGGTTGCTTATTATACCATGCGAACATCGCAAACCCAACAAACGTGCATGCTGATTGGCTAATCCAGCCAGCGTGCACATAGTAAATCCTACAAGAAACAACGCAGAAAGTCCGGTCGCTAAATATCATGCGGCGACAGCAAATAAACAGTAAAGTAAAGTAAATCTAATACCCAAAACACACAACAATTTAACGAAAACACAGAAAACTAACCAATTTCCATACTACACTCCTCATTCCCTCACCTCGAACACTAAAAAAATAAAAAGTCATGCAGTCGCAAATACATCACACACACATTACATAACCACCACTTATAACACAATAAAACCAAGCATTCTCATAAAACCATTCGCTTACCTATATTCCCTACAATACCTATACACAGACAACTCCAAAATGTACATACTAAAACACACCACACATCCCTCGCAAAGTCAAAAACACACACCATACCGAACGTCCACATCAGCATACGTCTAATAAAAGCGCATACAACACCACCATCTAGTGACCAAATAGTAAAAGTACATATTTTAAAAAAATTAATACAAATTAAAACTACACCACATTTCAACATACCTATAACTACTAAAACATAACTACACATTATAAACTTCTACACTGCTTAAACTATATTATACCACGCACCACCTAGCCCTTTCCTAACATTTCTTGAAAAACTAAAAAATAACATGTATTTAAATTAAAACAGAAATAAACAATAAACACAAACTGAAAGTGTGGACTATTTTATCTCACAAAAAGTGGAAGAATACAAAAAAAGCAAACAAAAACATAAATAACAACAATACAAACATAATACAAAACAAACTAACACCATGGTATAATAGCAATAACCCACTTCTGGGTGTGGGTAATGCTGGATTTACCCACGGTTGTCTTTGTTTGGTCGAGAAGCCCTCGGGACCAAACCACGCCAACCATGGGTAAATCCAGCATTACCCACACCCAGGCGTGGGTTATTGCTATATTATACAATGACCCCCCCCATTAATATTCCAAAATGTGCATGCTGATAGGCCAGCATGCCCACTGTAAATCCCACAATATACCAATGGAAAAAAAGGTCCAGTCGCCCAGACTTTTTTCCGTTGGTATAAAGTCCTCAAAATATAATTTTTTAAACTAATAAAAAAAAAAAGAAAAAAAACGGAGCAACGGAGACTGTCTTTTCTCCGTTGCTTCTGTTTCAAAGCATTGATGTACTGGGTATGCATGGGACGCAAGTCCCATACGCATGCACAGTACATCAACACAAGGAAGCAGTGTACCACAACCAGCGGAAGAACAGTAATGTGCCGTTATACAAAGGTATTATTTAAGAAAAGTAAGTGTTTTTTTTCTTAAATAATGCCATTGTATAATAACAATAACCAACTCTGTGGTTGTGGTATATTGAAATTTACCCATGGTTGGCTTTATTTAATCACTCGGGCTTCATCCTCATGATTAAACCACACCACCATGGGTAAATCTTCAATATACCACACCACATCATCGGTTATTGCTTTAATAATCACTCAGGAAATCCCACTGTCTTCAGTACTTCAGGTGAATATGGGACCCCAGAAATGCTTTTTCTACACCAAGGTTTAACATGTGAAGGGTCCTATTATGAAGTTTACATCCTCAGTCATTATTAAGGTCTTTACATTATTATTATTATGGTTCTTCTCTCCCACAAATCCACAACCAGTCCCAGTGAACTGACTGTGACACACCAGTGTTATATATTTTTGCTAACGTTGCCATGAATACTTTATAATCACAGTTTGGTATTGAAATTGGTTTGCAGGATGAGACCAGAGTTGGATCCTTTGCATCTTTAAATATCATGGAAATTATGGCATCACTCCATTAGGATAACAACTCTCCAATCTGTAGAATGATGTTCATTACTTTCCCCCACAGAGATTTTAACTTTTGTTGCCACATCCTCCAGTGGTATAGCGGGATCCCATCTGATTGTGTGGCATACTTCTCAACCTCTTAGTAAAAGAAATCTGAGCAAAGCCATAAATAATGAGGGATAGAAGGCCCAAAAATAGGGACAGATTTTAAATATTCCTCTTATATACTTAAAAAGGATAACATGTGTTGCCTTAGAATGCATTTTCTGAATGGTCTGAAGTCTGAAATTTAAATGTCTGTCATTATTTGGTAACTTCAATCCTCAGTAAGTTGTCAGAAAACCACACATTTTATAAGAACAGGCCAAAAATATGAGACAAAAAATCAGTGTGGTCTTATTTGATGAGTGTTCAGTACTGCTGACTTCAGTTCATCAGTAGAAATGGGCTTAACCAATTGCATTGCTTGTTCTTGACATCAAGCAGGCAGCACTAAATCACTCGCCCTTCTCTTCTTACTTCAGCCTGTTTCACAAGCAAGAGTGATTTAGTGCTGCCTGCTTGTTGTTGGAACATGCAATGCAATTGTACTTCTGTCAGTTATATGTTGTTTATCCAAATGTGCATGGTGGTGCACTGATCACATTATACAACAGCACATAATTGTAACTACCTCTCAAAATTTATAAATGTCAAATTGACCCAAGTTAATGCTGGAAATAGAGTGAGGACCAGACCAACAACCCTATCAACAAAATGAATAAATACATAATGAAGTCTCAGAACCACAAACTGATTTAAAAAGTTCCTCAATTACTCAATATTTTTCACAGTTTACATATCTGTTTTGTACATATTAATAATAAATAAATAAATATTATCATCAAATCTTTTAAAGATGTCAATATTTCCTCAGCATGCCTCAACAACCCTCCCTACCTGCTCATCTTTAATTATGTAAATATTTTGTTTCCACTTACTTGCCACCTTAACTGTAAAGATTTTAATGCTCTATGGTATCTACCAAAGTACAAGCCTCAGGAGATGACTTGGAACTGCAGTAACATCTTAAAGTGATCTTTCTGACTTTATTATATTCCACATTCTTTTCCCCGGATATGTAAGTAAGCATTGCATTATACTTTTTCAGACTCTGTCACCTTAATATGCATATTTCTCTCCTTACTGCAAATGTGTATGTTATTGCCCCAGAACAAACCCTCAAATTTACTGTTAAAGGTATCTCAAACAATTGATTGTAGGCTAACCTCTCCTCTAACTGTTCCTGTAATATCAGTGTACAGCATTTAGTAAATAAGTCTTTGGTTTGTTGATTTTGTAGGGTTCAGCAGTAATTCTCAGTGAGTCCCGTCAGTCCTTACCATAGTTTTGAGATTACTGCAGTGTGATACATTCATATTGATAGGCCATGATTTTGTGCTTTAACTGCATAATTATGCTGTCTGGTTTTGTATATTCTGTCCAATCAGGACCATGGAAAGAATCTCAGGAAGTAATAAGTGACATTGTTTACCACACTATTCTTTTCAATAAGTACCTAAGTGTCTGTAAGCCCAAAAAGCCAAAAAAATGTCAGTAGCTGACAAACTACTTTTCTGGGGCTACCATTTAAATGTGTTATCTGAACAGTAAATCCCAGTCACCATAAATGGAATAATCCATTTTTGGAACATCGTAAGTTTTACCCTTAAAACCTTTGATTCTCTTGATCAGCTCTGATGGGCACATGCCTGAAAACATTTGTGAAGCATTGCCCCAACACCATCTCCTTATTGCATACCTCCTTTGTCTACATTCCAAGGCTTCTTCAATACGCACAGAAAAAATCAAAACAGGAAAAGAGCTTCCCCTAATGACGAGCCCCTGCATAATCAAACCTGTCCTCACTCTTTTGTCACTACCTTGAAATTTTGAATTTTCTGCACTATTTAATCACTAAAAAGCAATTTCAGTTCAGGGTAAGCAACAGAAAAATAAATACAAAAACAAATCACGCACTAGACTGGCTGCATACCATATTACTTTAATATTAGGTTAAGTTCTTTTGTTCCTTTTCTCATTGGAACTTCTTCAGAACAGCCGTTATGTTATACCATATCCACATTATTTGTGTATTTCCTGCAATGTCAGTATTGCAGGTTTATAGTTTGTCAGCAAGGCAAATATTGTGTATATTTTAACAAGATTAGAAATGTAATTTACTTTCCATGTAACTGTGACATTACTACATACCTTTAAGTAATTATGCTACATTCAAAATTTCACTAACACTGCTACACCCCACCACCACTAGGTGACCTCTACCTCCAGCCCATAATACTGCAGCTTTGTTCCCACAACTCCTTTTATATGTCACATTAAACTGCAGAATTTGCTCCCTGCATTGACTGTATATAAATAAAGACTTCCGAAAACAAGTACAAGCCAAAAACATTTTCTGAAAAACTACATACAATTTTGTAATCGAGCAAAAACTGTCTTCCAATGTGTAGGATTTATTCCTAAAATTAGGCAATGATTTAACTCCAGTTACTTTTGTGACTAATAATCAACTTTGCTCAGTGAACATATTATAATAAACTAATTTTAAATGAGAAAATACACAACTGATTAATGTTTAAGTTAGTAGCTTGGAATTAATTTTTATTAACATATAGCCTATAAAGAACAATATTATTTACTAAAATCATCTTGATTTAAAACAATGAACATTACCATAACTGAAACATCACCATCAGCAGGACTTAAACACATACTCAACTGCCAAAAAGGAATAACAATGATCCTGAAGCATTAAGCAGTACTTAAATAGAAACTTGGTAGCACAGCAAGTGTTCCAGCAATGCAGATGCTACAAAAGGATCTGAAATGTATTGTGTGACAACCTGATTTGAAATAAAAAATCCATATTCAAGAGTCCGATAAACTTCACCATTTCTCCATATTCAAGAGTCTGATTAACTTCACCATTTCCTAGGCATTTCCCTACACAAGGTGTATTTATATAAATTGTTCCACAGAATCAAAAAGTCCTACTCTGCCAGAGATAGACATAAGCCACAAAATGTTTTGCACTGACAGAAGAAACATCATGACTCATTGACCCATAGCTTGCCATTGGGCAATTAATGTCACATGACCAACTTGCCATGAAAACCTCAAAGGCAGAGATATTATGTATGATAAGAACCTATGCAGCTCCTTATACTCATGATTGCTTTCTTGACAGTCATGCTGCCTCACTCCTCACTATAACTTACCTTTCCTCCTCCCCTCTTTGTCATTCTAACATATTAAGAATTAAACTTCTGAAGAAAAGCATTAACTTAATAGTTGAGCTATATAGCCATTATTCAGTTGTTGCACTTCTTAATGGGCAATACTACTTTGTATTCTGGTCATCTTCCATTTCAGTGCTGATCCTAATGTTAGGTTCTTGGGCTGGTCTTGAAGATCAGAAAGGTGCCATGTCCTCCCTTTGTAACCACTGCTTCTTGTGTATCCCAGTCCGGAATACTGCTAACTGCCTGTACCTCTAATGACCTCCTTGGTGTCAATGATTGTGAGGTTGGCATCCCTGCATACATTCTCATATATTTCAATGCTTTTTTTCACCTCTGCAAACAGTTTAACCCAACTGAGAGAAATAACATGGAGGAAGCAGGGTACAGCAGTTTGTACCAAAGTCTGTTCCAGTTTTATTCCTTCATTACAGGCAAAAAGAGATGCTTGCTTCTGTCTTGTTGATGCTGAACAATCATTCCCCAGAAATACTTTAATGTCTTCAGCTTATGACTCCTAATGGGGATTCCAGATAGCAGTAAGAAGCCTCCCCTTAAATGCAAATGTTTTTAATCTAACTAATATTTGCATTGGTCTTCTTAGCAGCTCATTCAACCTCTTGCATATAACCTGTAGGCCCTATTTATATGTGCATCATGTTCTGTGAGTCCTGCCCACCTGGATAGATGCTGCTGAGTGAATAAAGCATAGTTCCACCCACTGGAAACATCCACTATCGGTAGGATTGTTCTGCATGCTCAGTCAATTGTCTTTCATGAATAAGCCAAGTTTTTATCTTAAAACTCACCACTGTTTCTTCTATTTTTAATAATAGTACAGTTATTAGTAATACTTATATGTAATATATTGTTTATTTATATTTGTATTTTATTATAAGTTTATTTTTATTTGGTTCTGGGCTTATTTTTATATATGTGTGTGCGTGTTCCTTTTACTATGTTGTTTTATTTTAACTGTATCTAGCTATTTAATAACCCGTGTGATTTTAAGGATGTGCATGCTTGGCTGGTGTAAATATTTAAACACTATGATGATAATGACGTGTAGTTGCACTGAGAAAGAGTTTTGTAACTCAAAAGCTTTGCTGTGTTTTATTATTTTACTCATTAAAATAGTGTTTGGCATTGAGCTCTTGTTGCTTTTTCTTGGATTTTCTTCTATTTTTTATTATGCTGCTGCAGATCTTAAACAGCATTGGAATGTTCATGTAAGTTAGACCCCATCATGGCCTCTCTAATGACAGCTCCTGACATGAAATCATCTAGATTAGAATTCACTTTTATAGCTAAGCAAAAATAACCTTGTTTAGTAGGACCACAGAGTCCATAGCAGCACTAGTATTGTGGTCAACCTGCTGCTGATGTGCAAAAGCCTGTTGTACTATCATCACCATATGGTTAGTTAGTATACTTATCTGAGTTTAGCAACTGGGAGACAATTTGCTTTCCATTCTTTTTATTACTGGCACCAGTACAAGACATGTACAATGCTGTTAATTCATTCACTATGAGGATATGTCCCTAATATACTTTATGAGAAGGGAGACAGAATGCTAGGATCCTTGCTTCTGCTTGCAGCATCATTGCTAAAAGTCCTGCAAAAATATAATTTTTAATGCATTTTGGGGTATTGCTGATCTTCCCTTATCAATCTCCTCCATTTGCCGAGCTATTTGACGCTGTGATCTTTTGTTCTAGAAATGAAACCCCATTTCAAGATATTGTTAGTTCTAGGACAATCAGACATGAATAAGATTTTATGCGCTAATAAGATAGGAGTATGCAAGTGGCAGTGAATGCCTGCAAATCACAGTTTAGGTGAGTTTTTCTTGCAATTACAGTTCCTTTTGGAGACAAAGTGAGAATAAGTTCCTTCTTGAATGCATCTTTCATGCTGCCATTCAGAATCACTGGGGACCGTGCTATATTTCCACCAACATAATTACTAGAGTGGGAATCTCTATAAGAGTTGTGACTTCAGGATTTTGGAACCTATAACTGCCAGTTTGTCTTACATTTTTGTTTAGTGTGCTCTACTCTATAAATTTCTGCCTAGGAAGACTACTTTTCTGTGTACAGAAATTGAAAGGCAATCTTAACTCTTGTTAAGTGCGGCTTACATTTCAAAGTAGGTCAGTACAAGGCAGCTAACAGGTTGTAGTGGTAAGTTCTAAGAGCTGACCTGAGTTACAAATCTAGCATATTTATTATAAATCTGTTCTAGTTTGCTTAAATTACCAGATGATAGACCAGTGTAAATGAAGCAGCATGCAATTCATTTTATTATAAGAAAGAACTAAGTTTGGATCTAGAGAAGGAGGGCAGATAGGCTCAGATTCTACTGATAAGCTACTGAGCATTCATTTCATTGCTCTTTCTGATGCAAGGTATCATTTACTTCTCCAGTGACAGAATGGTGTCCAGTAAGATTCCACCGTATTCTAGTTGCACAACACAATTTATCTTTTTAAATATTACTCTTTGTTAAGTGAGATGGTATATAGCACTGAAAAGCCTAAATTGACTAAAACTGGCTCATTAACTAACATATACACAGCCTCTTGCCACCTATAAAATTATCCAGCATCCATCTACCTGTCCAGCACTAAAAAACATTCCATACAACTATGTTCCTCGTTGGTCATTGTGATTCAGTAATCAAAAACTCCTGTCTGTCTAAAAACCTAGCAAATCTGCTGGGCACTGTCTGTACTCATATACGTTTGCTAAGGCCTGGAACTCTTACTTGTATTCATCAGGTCTATACCCTCCATCCCATCTTTCAAAACCACTTTGTAAGACTTCCTATCTAAAATCTGGCTGTGTTCTTGCTCAAAACTGGGATAAGCTATATTCCTAATTATACCATGACCCCCCATTAATATTCCAAAACGTGCACGCTGATTGGCCAGCGTGCACATTGTAAATCGAGTTATAGTACTGGAAAAAGGTCCGGTCGCCCGGACTATTTTCCATTAGTATAACTCTATTTTTAAAACACTGTCTCGCTATGTTAAATGGGTTTAACATAGCGAGACAGCTTTAAAATAAGCAACGGAGATCTCCGTTGCTTATTTTAAAGCTGTCTCGCTATGCTAAACCCATTTAACATAGCGAGACAGTTTTTAAAAAAAGCAACGGAGAAAGCAAGATCTCCATTGCTTTTTTTACTGTTTCGCTATGTTAAATGGGTTTAACATAGCGAGACAGTTTTAAAATAAGCAACGGACAACTCCGTTGCTTATTTTAAAGCTGTCTCGCTATGTTAAACCCATTTAACATAGCGAAACAGTAAAAAGCAACGGAGATCTTGCTTTCTCCGTTTCGCAGCTCTGATGTACTGCGCAGGCGCACAGTACATCAGAACTGCCGCGGATGCCAGACATCTGCGGAAGGGCAGCAAACAGGCATTATACTATGCCATTATTTAAGAAAAGTAATAGTTTCTTTTCTTAAATAATGTCATGGTATAATAGCAATAACCCACTTCTGGGTGTGGGTAATGCTGTATTTACCCATGGTTGTCTTTGTTTGGTCCCGAGGGCGAAAACCACACCAACCGTGGGTAAATCCAGCATTACCCACACCCAGGCGTGGGTTATTGCTATAATGTGAACAAGTACCTTTTCATTCCTTACACCCCTGTTTTTCCTCACTTCATATTGCAATTCCTGTTTGTATTACACTAACTTACCTTTAATTTCTCTACAAACTGTCTAAAATTTCTATAAATATTAGATGTTAGTCATATACCTTGAATCGATTATTAACCAATGTTTTTATATTATGTCTAACTTGTTATAATTATTTGAACTGCAGATGTTTTTGTTTCATTTATGAAGATTGTATAATTTTTGTTCTTAAAATGTTTTGTAATAATTTGAAGCTTTTCTCTTCAGGCCTCCACTGAAAATCGGCTTCTACCCACTCAGATTTTACCAGTAATCAAATGTCAATAAATAAATAAATAAAACATGCTGGCTGCTTGCTCAGAGGGGTAAGACTATGAGGTGTAGTTCCTGTAATACAGGGTTTGATTCCCTTTGCCCTCATTTGTCTGACATGTCACCTTGAACAATTTACTTAATCAGGCATTGCTGCTGGGTTGCCTCTGAAAAGAGACTGTCTGCCCAGATGGCCTCCTTGGTTAATAAATGGGTAGTACTATGTAGGGCTGTATAGCAGTACAAATGAAATTGATTTACAATTTACTGTCTGCTGGGATTTACTCTGTCACTTATTAAGTACATGTGAACCTGCCTGTAGTTTTTGGACCTTGTTATGAGTCTCAGCTGACTTCCGAATATCTGAATCATCAGTATATGGCATCTCATCCACTTTATTGCACTATGCAGGCAGTGGTTTGGCAAATGCTGAGCAAAAGTGACCCAATTATAGATCTTTGAGGCACACCTTTGTTTCTCAGGATGTTCACAACTCCATTTGATCCTGCAGAACCTTCCAGTCCTGGTGCAGACTGAAATCTGAGATATTTGTGGATAGTACAAATATAGCCTGAATAACAGAGTATATTTAAGAATAGATGTAAGAATCTTTTTTCATCTTCTTAATGTGGCATCTCATACAAATATATTTCACATGCATATAGGAATTTATATATTATATTTATGATTGATCTGCATTGCATATTTTAACTTGCATTTTGTATATATCTTTTACTTTTCTCAGTGCACTCTGACTTGATTCTTTAACCTCACCCTATCTGCATTCAATCTTGCAATTATCTTCTGAATTTTGCAATATACTCATTTTATATATAATATTGTTGTTTGAAACATCGTGATATATTCACTGGTCTTTCAGTTTGCATCATGGCTGAACAGGGTCAATACCAGTCCACGTACTAGGTGAACAAATAGTAAATAAATAGTAATAGGCTGGAGAGGCTAAGATGGGATAATAACAAGGAAACAACTCTAGATAGGAAAGGAACACAGATAGGTTGGAGTTTGCCACATTTCTCAAACTATGCTTTGGCCTTCAGTATTGCATAATAGATTCAAGTGACTGTCAGAAGGGAAAAGTGCACAAAATGTAACAACACAGGATTGTAAGTACTGTGAGGATAAAGGTTCAAGTAAATGGAGGATATATGAAAGGAGATACTAAGGCAGAATGGAGGGGTCACTAGCTATACTGAAAGGCATCAAATGGAGACAGTGAACATGAATGAAAACGTCTTGGAGAAAAGGGGCAGAGTATTTTCATGTGTTGTAGATGTAGCTCTTCTTCCCTAACTCTCTGTTCATCTGTCTGTCCCTCCACTTCTGAACATGCGCTGCCCTGCACAGACATCTTTCTTTAAAGATGAGAGATAAATTATCCACCCTATTACAAATGAAGACATCATCAAATACATGCTCAGAAACATGCTACTAGATTGGAAGTAAGACACCAAACACAAACCCTTGTAAGAATGGGCATGTGTTCATTATCAAATGATGCCAAATTAACTGCATGGTCATCTACATTACTGATTTATTAATTTAGTTAATGTGCTGATACTGTGCAACTAGTAATATTAGATGAGAGTATTTTTTCTGCTGGCAGCCATCAGTCAGTTACAACAGACACCATATTCTGTTTGATAGTCTGCCTCACAGGCACCAAATTTATTTTAAGTTAGCTGCTATGCAAATCCATATCTCTCTTACACAGTGGAGCATGGCAAACCAAGCCTTCAGACCATCACCGACTCAACCAGCCTGAAAGCCAAGGCAGACGTAAACTTAATAACTATATTTTACACTCCACAATTTCCTTCCAGTCCTGACCTTCTGATTGGTATGACTAGAGCATCCAACTTGTCTAAATTCCCAACTTTTCAGGAGAAAGTGAACAACTGATAAAACCTTGTAGGCACACAGGAAAAATACTTCATAATGACCTTTGTAATCACCCATCTCAATCAATAGGTCATTCTCCCCTCTTTCCTTTTCTCTACCTCCTGTCCTGGCTCCTGCATACACAAATGCTTAGGCTGATTGAGTGTCTTACTGGAATTAATATCAAACTGGTCCTTTCTTCCAGGGTCCCCTTTTATGACCTTTCTCCCAGCCATCTTCTTTCTAAAATATGTATTTCATACTTTCCAGGCTAACCAAACTTTGCTTTAACTACTTTAATTGTCAGGGTCTACTTTAGTACTCTCCTATCATGTGTTTGGCAGTACCCTGTATAGCCTTGTCCGTATGTTCTAACCTCATCCCTAGTCTCCTGCTGCTCTCCCTCCCCTCCTGGCATGCTGTACTCCCAGGTCAGGATGTACTTGAACCAGTAGCACACCTCTCATTCTCTCTCTCTGCCTGTTTGCACTGCTTCAGCCAGAGAAATGACACCACCACTCTTCTTTAAATAGACACCAAACATGAGCTCTTAGAAGAAATTGCTGAAGCTATGCACTAACTAAATGTTCAGCTTTATTACTTTATTTACTGATTTAATCAATACTGCCTATGTACACAATGGCAAACCTGGATTGCATTAATTTTGAAGGCTGAAAGAAAGTTTAGAGATCGGCCACAGGTTACCTTTCACATGGTATCATACCTCAGACAGAGCACCAGTAAGTATATTTCCATATACAGCTTCTTTCTAATCCTGACTTATAGTTCTTACTACATCTGATTGTTCCCCTTTCAGATGAACTCCATCGTCAGCACCCCTCCTTGCTCCCCTTCTCCACTTATTTGGACAGCTTGGAATTTGTGCTACTGCTCCTGGTGACAGAAGGAATAGAGGGTCATTGAGTCATGACTGTCTGTGAGTGGGCAGTGGGTGTCTGTGTTGGACCTTCCTGACTGGTCTGCTTGCTATTTAAGGCATCTACCATTAAAAGACTGCAACAATCCTACAGGCCCCTGCCTTATCTGGGACAAAAGTATTGATCAGCAAAGAGTCTGTGGCCTGCTTCTCAGCTTGGGATTGGTGCTACTGATTTGCTTCTGATAACAGAAGAAGCAAAGAAGCATTGTATGCCAGAAGCATGATGCTGTGGTGAGACCAGCACTAGAAGCAGCCAGGTAGGAGCCAATTAGGTGATTCCCCAGTATCCATCATTCCTGAAAAAGCTAATTATTTCTTTTAGATAAGTTCTGCCTAACTACTAAGCTATTGTCTAACCTAATTTCAGAATATCTCCCTTAACACTTCATCCATAAATCGCCAAGGTCCACTTTAATAATTTCCCCTCAAGTGTTTGTCAGTACCCTATATAGACACAGGCCCTTTGAGTTGATGTTTTTCTTGTAAAAATACCCTTGAAATTTCAGCAATAGCAAGTTGCACACGAGCCAAAAAGTTTGTGCACTGACAAGCCCTGCTCCTAGAGTTGTAAACCAGGTACTCCTGACTGTACTCTATATTATTATTATTATTATTATTATTATTATTATTATTATTATTATTATTACCACAACCATCTAATCAATAAAAATGTTACTTTAATAAAAATGATAAGATAGCATATGTTTCTCCCCCTTTTTAGTCAGAACTTGTCTTTCATCTTTGGCACTTTTTTCATTAGTAAGGATTTTTATACTTACAGTTTAACCACCTCTCTTCACAGGCTCATCAATGTATTTTTGACAATGTGCATTTAGCTTTTGTGATAGCAATGTAGGTAAACATTGACATACTCAGCTATAGCAATGCTGCATTTTGGGTGTAGTCTTTGTGGGACTGCACTCAGCGGACTGTGGGAATTTGCCATTTTCCCAACTGTTGTACGATCACAGATTTAGAAGAGTTAGAATATCTAATTTACATGGGGTGTGGGGGTACAGGGGGACTCTTGCCCTCCCAAAAACACTGTTTTATTTTTTATTAAATTGTATTTTATTTGTTTTAATTGTTGTAGATTAAATGGTTTTATATGTATGTGAGTTTAGACATTTCAATATATACATATATATATATATATATATATATATATATATATATATATATATATTATGTGTATATATATATATATATATACATATTTGCACATACATGTGTGTGTATGTATATATATATATATATATATATATATATATATATATATATATAAAATACATACACACACATACAGACACATACACACACACACACACACACACCACACACACACACACACACACATATATAAAATACATAAGTACATACACACACACACACACACACACACACACACACACACACACACATGCACACACACACATAAACAAAAAGTTAGAAAACTTATCTTTTCTGAAATATTTTCTACATGTGAAAGAAGTGAATTACCTAGCATCTCTCATTTGTTCTTTGAAACTGTACTTTACTACCCCATTGAGAGGTAAGGCTTTGTAAATTATGATAAATGAAAGTTCTTTAACTGTAACTCCCTATCAAGGAAAGTCATACATAAAGCCTTGTTTTTTAAATTGATTCTGCTTTATTTAAAAAATAAGTCTAATGCTTGCATTACTTTGCAATGATAACACTTTTCAGAACTGACATTTTCATAGTTACATTTGGCAAATTCTTTCTCACTCTGTTTTAGGTAACAGGAGGAATTTTGGGGAACCCCAAATTTATGGACACGTCCTCATCCATGATACTCCACAGGTATACCACATCCAAGAAAATACATCACTGATCACTGCAGCTAAGGAGAGTACCCATGACCTAGAAGAAGGCAAACAGAAGTTTCTGACATGGTCTTTCAGTGCCAGTGATCTGCCTCTGGAAAACACCAAGATAAAAGAGGAGTACATTCAAAGAGACTGCGGTATGAAGTCAGTGAGTTCACAATTACTAAGGCAGTCCAATTTAAGTAAACAGACTGTGTCCCACTACCTTGAATATTCTGAGACTTCATTTACTAGCAAAGAAACCATATTGCAGCAACATCACACTTCTGAAGAGTCAAGCTATAACCTTGTAACTTCAGCGGTAGTGAACAAGGCTCCAATCAATCCCGCTGAGTTAAGTTCAGAAGCAGTGGAGGAAGCTGCAGACATTCCTCTTCCTCATACAAATTTAACAGACTTTGGAAATACCAGTACTGCAGTAACATCTTCTTCAATAAGTAAATCAAAAGTAGTACTTTCTTCATCCTCATCATCATCATCATCAACGAGCAGTACAGATTCTGTAAATGAAACAATTATTTCAATAGGTGACCGACATGTAAATCAGACAGAACATTTAGTAACAGTTTTTGAATGTTCAGCATTGTTGGAAAATGTAGGCCTGCACGATGAAGGGCAAGACAAATGTAAGCAGAAAGTCAAAGATGGGATAGCAGAAGTGGCATGTGAAACACAACAACAGGTTAACTTAGTACCAACAGAGTTACAGCTTCCTGTGATGGAAATACATTCACCCCAACCTGCACCCACAATCCCAAAAAACATGACTAATGAATCATCACCAGTTTCTTGTGAAAGTACAGACAAATGTACACTTCAAAACTGCTCTGAAGAATCTGATATCAGGATTGTCTCCATTTGTTCCTCTTTGCACCAGCCAAGTACATCACTGAACCATGTGGACATCAGTGAAACAGAAATTCATGTCGCATCTGTTAACAATGAATACATGCAAGAGCAACTAACATCAGACTTCGCCAATTTACAATCAGATTCGCAGTCCAAAAATTTCCCTGCAAAAGAAAAGTTGTCATTTTCTCGGCCTGTGTCAGAAGCAGTTTTAAGTACTATGTCTAACAGCAATGGAAGCATGACAACTGATGCCTCACTATGTCAGGCATTAGAAAGTGAATCACCCATACTTTCATCAACCAGGAATGAAGAAATAACATTAGCAAATCCAGAAGAGTCTGAGATTCCAGCAGACCTTTCACATCTTCACTCAAAGAAACACTCCTTCAGTTCATGTTCACCTTCTAGGGATTGTTCAGGTCCTGGCATGCAGGGAAACAGTAAAACAGAAGCACCAGAATTAACTGCATGCACCCCAAATGAACAGCCTTCATTACTAAATAACATTATAACTGATCAAACAGCACTAAGTCCACAGCTTCAACCACCTGGTTTGCAATCATTAGACCTCAGTGACAAAATTAAAAATCTGAATGCAATTTTAGCATTATGTTCTAACCAGGAAATTCAACTACCACTTTTAAGCTCAGATGCAAGTCATCAGTCTCCTGCAGTTCGCAAAATGCCTTCCTCTGGATCTGCTGCCATTTCAAAGTATTTAAAAGCATCTGGATTTACCAAGAACTTTGTAAAATCACATACTTCTCCTCAGCTGTCTATTCTGAAAAATATAGTGTCATTTGAAACAGCAAAAAGGTCATTTGAAGAGGAAATTACTGCATCCCAAACCAATCAAGTATCACATTGTGATTCAACTGTTGTTATTACTTCACATTCTGATTCAGAAACAAAGAAAGTACAGGATAAGGCTGCTACAGCTTCTGACCAAGCTTTACATGTTCTTATGGAAAATGCAGATAAAAATGTTGAAACTTCTTTGTCTCCAGGTAGCAACAAAGCATCAAGAAAATGTTTTGAAAGATTTACATCTGATCCTTCCTCATGTGATAGTTCAGCAAACCTTTCACCAGTTTCACCGTCAGTATTTCATCCATTATGTTTTCCTGCAAAGAAAGTCAGTAATTTATCTGGTCAGTCACTGCATTTAGCTTCATCTGATACTGTGGAGGTGGCATCTTCCCATCCCCTTTTCAGTCAGAGCCTGTCTACAAATCACACGAAGTACAGGTCTGGCGACAGCTATATGTCTGCCTCAGAACCAAGCTCAAGAGTCCAGTCACCATCACCTCTGTATAACAGAGTCTGTTCACCCCCACCAGACTGTAGCAGTGCAAACGGCAAGCTATCTTATTCTTCATTTGCTGGCTCCAGACCACGGACATTTACTCCATTATCAATAGGATTAACAAGTCCATCAGCCAAACCTTCTGAAAGCTCTTCTAAAACAAGCCTGAGACGTCGAATGATGTCTCCTCCTATACTGGGCTCACAGCAAAGTATATGGCCAAGCAGTTTATCTGAAAATATCAGGAGACCAAGAGGTAATAGTCTGCCTTCAGTTAATGACAATGGCCATTCTTCTTGCTTTTCCCCTATTGGAAGACCTTCACTAGGTGCTGAACAAGGAAGTGGGTGGCTTTGCAAGATGGAAACATTAGGTGGTTTTCATTATGGCAGTACTGGTACTCAATCAAGCAGGCAAGGAGCATGTAAAAATACTATTGGCTCAGAAGAGTTGTCTGGCCTATTCTGGCCACATGTTCGAGATCTTAGGACTAAGTACGCAGTACATGAATACAGAGAACAAGACAAGCTTCATTTGAGGGAACATCAGGAGTCATTTGTTGGAACAAGACTGCTAAAATCATCAGAAAGTAGCACATACCAGTCAGAGGCTACTGTTCAGAAAAGTTCATCACAACCTGCAACTAACAGCACTTCAAGTTCCATAACTGAAGAAAGAGATAATGGTGCTGTGAACATGAATGAATCTGCAGACTGCATGAGAAACCGAGAGAAAGGGATCCCAAAGGCCAGCTATGCCACCACAGTCAATATTCAGATAGGTGGCAGTGGACGCATCGCCTCTTTTAGTAATGTTCAGGTTAGTTTGACACAACCCTTTCTAGCAGCCCCTGAAGAGAAGAGTATGAGAAAGATCAATATAAATTCAAGCAACACAGATACTTCACAAAAGACATGATATTATCGACTTTATTTAATATATGACATTAAGTCTAGAAAACTTCATTTCTTAAGTATCTTCAGTCTTATAAGCACACAGCAAAAATGTACTTTATTAACAACTTTAAAATGTGTGTCTTTGTCAAAGCTTCTGTTTTCAGAATTTTCCAAGTATTTCCTTATTTCATAAACGTGAATCTGCTGACTTAGACTTGGTACTTATGGGATATGAGACAAGGGGCTGTTTTCAATGGCAACACTGCAGATCCATGGATTCCTCCCTGTATTCTCTAATTTTGCAGTAAGGACAGTAAATGTAAATGATGTAAACATCAGACGGTACTAAAGTATTTGACTGTGAACATCAGATCCCTGTAGAATTGCACTTGTGTTTCAAAAACCATGGTCAAGAAAGTGTTAGCTGACCTATTATGACCTCAATTTTTAACATTCTTCCTGAACAAGGGATCTGCCCATCTTCTTTTTCTGAACTGCAGAATTGCTTGGGAAAGATAAATAAGAAAGACCAAAATAAGATGATTTCATTACAAACTGTTTGCCTTTCTGATGTACATGATTGTCTGAATGGACTTAAACTGCCATTATGCACTGCAGGGATATAAATCTTTTCATTTTTGTAAGGGAATGCAATGCAGTTGTATGTCTGTTGTAGTATGTTCCACATATGTTGCTTATGTTTATGTGGCCTGTAGAGCTATTCCTATTCTTACAACAGATACAGGACCAACTGCAATCATGTCAGAGCTTTTTGTCTAAACTTTAGCTAAGTCTGTGCGAAAAAAAAAAAAAAGCAGACAAGAAAAATTGTGGTTGCATACTTATTTGTTGTACCAATGTTTACTAATGATATATGTAAATAAACAGTCACACATGGAATATTTTGTAAAACAAAATTATTTCCAGTATGTATTCTTTTACAGAACTGACTGCATTACCACTCTGTGACAATTATATCATTAAAATATTATTTAGTATAGATATCTATCAGATGCAAATACAAAAAGAAGTGAACACATATGATAAGTTGGATATTATGTGCAGCTAACTGTCCTTTATTATGGTACTCTCATCTGGGCATTGCAGGCAGGTTTCCTAAGTTTATTTCAAGAGGAACAAATGTGATCTGTGTAAGATTAAAAACCTTTGTTTATTCAGTTAGGTGTTTTTTTTATTACTGATATGACTCTTACATATGTACTGTTCCTGTCACTGGCAATTGATGAGACACTGACAGACTGACAGTTAACTTTTCTCATACCATAAATGGCATTTCAGAACTCTATCCTTACATTAATAGGGAAAAGATAGCACAGAGATAAACCAGCAAGCTAACTTTCCTGAACAGTTGCTTTTTATACCCCAGATCGGACTTTCATTATTTTCAAATAAATGGAGCTGGTTTTCTTACAGGGCTTAAATGCTTGTTTTCTGTAGCTGCCTTTGTTTTTTAAACAGGAAACATCTTTATTGAGTATCATTTATGACACAGGCAATCATACATTTATGTAAATGAAAACAAACCAAATTGACATATTTCAGTTGCAAATATTATATATATCACGGTCAGTCAGACCTCTCATAGCTCATTCAATTCCTGCCTTCCCTTAAACCTCATTCCTCATCCAAAGCATGTATTGTTCCCACAATTCCTGTGTTTTTTCCTATATAGTTAGCTCCTACCCTTTTCTAAAATCCCACTTACAGTTGTTTTATCTGTATTACTATATTCACTACTTTTAGTACAATTGGTTTAAACATTGATTTCTATTTTCTAGTAATTGCTTTTTTGGCAGCCACTAGAATTAATCCCATCAAGGTCTTATTATGTCTAGACAACTGAGATCCTGTATCACAGCTTAAAAATAATTTCCTTATTACACCAATTTGTTCACCCAGTATTTCTGACAGTGTAGTCTGCGGGAAATGTTTAAAGTCTGCCAAGTCATTACATTCAAAAAATGTGTTTCCAATTGTCTTATTATTCCTTATCACAGCTCCAACATTTGCATCTACCTAAGGAAAAATTCTTTGGAATCTACTTAGGGTATGAAAATTCTCTCTAGCTACCTTGAGGTGATGGCTTAAAAAAATGAATATTTTTTATGTCTGTCTTTTCTAAGACTGTGCTGTGATGCTATAATAAGCCAATGTATTTTTGTACAGATAACATAAGAAACATGGGTCACTAGAAAAAGGAGAACACATTTTTAAATGGGAAGACATATTTCTGGAGCCCTAATCCATAGACTTACAGGTAAATGTCTACCCCAAAGTTAAAACTCACATCCAGCACTTATTATTAATGACAGTCCTCAACACATGTGATTCATGTGCAATAAATGATAATGTCGTTTCATAAAAGATACTAATACTAAAACAATGGACTTCATTCTTTTCATTGTGCAAATAGTATACATCTGTGAATTCACCACCAAAATTTTCATTAGCATAAATTCTATTAAAACAAAATATCCAAATTATTCATTGAAAATGCACAACAGTGGCACTTAAGGAAGACGTATGATAGAAGCTGACAACTGCATGCACAAGTAGAATAGGGCACCTCGGATGCAAATACATGGCATAAAGCCATCCGGAGAATTCCAACAACAACCAGAGACATTTATTTATATTGTTACAGCTTTGCCGAAATATAGAGACTGTCAGCCCCTATTACCTTTGAAACATGAATGACAGTGCCTTTGCCATATTGTGGCAAGTACTATTAGTATATTACAGTGATTCTCCTTTGTGACTGCAGTAAGACAGATAGCATCAGATGAAAAAAATGTAAAAACTTCACACTTTTACTAATAAGACTGATAGGAATGTTTGCTTTTATGTGCAAAAACTTCTTTACAAGTTGAACACAATCATATATGAAACCATATGTCTTGAAAACTTTAGAATACTCATTACTAGACTGTCAGAATGCAGTAACTCTGACAAAGCAGGCAACCAATCATTCCTGCTGCCCTGGCATACAGCTGTTACTTTGTGCATGTTCTGTGCTCAGCAAACATTGGAGACATAAAGGGGTTTCTCTGAGATGTGCTGCAACCTTAGCTATGAGCCCCCCACCTATGAAAAATAAAGTGCGGCTGCTAAAAACAAATAGAAAATCTTGAAACTGTTTCTAATGGCACTAAAGAATTACTGCAGTATGACTTCGCCTCCTGGGCCCCTGTAATAGGGGTACACCTCTATTATTTATGTACCAAAAAAACAAACAGGGAGATGAACTGAGAGTGAACAGACGTAACTAAAAACTGTGAACTATTTTGTGGTTTTCTATTATTTATGTACTAATTCTGAGATCACAGTATCCCATAGTCGATGGAGTAATGTAAGTACTGTAGCCTTGGACCTAGTATCTGCGTGTTTGGTGCCACCATTCCAGGGATCTCATCTGTGTGCCATGGAATCTCAACAGCAACTCAAAATTAAACAGCAAGCAGCTCACAACTGTAGAAATTAATTTCTGGATACTACTCTGTATGTGACCTGGTTAAATGCCTACAGGTCTATTGCATTTTCTTGTTTAATTAACTGTGATAGGTGGGCTATTGGTAGGGCAACACAGAACAAACTTGAAAACTGTAGTGGCAGATATCAGCCATGAGTTGATAAAAGCATGACTGATTTCTTTTTGGCAAACAGAAAAGTACTTTGTCTGGCTCTATTTCATATGACCAAACATCTCAAAGAAAATCTCATCCAAACAATGGCCTGATACATTTGAATAAGATGCATCTCATAGTCTGTGTCTTATGTTTGTCTGTGTGCATAGGTGTTTGGTTTTGTGTGCATATTTGTGTATATGTGTATGTATAAACATCTAAGTGACTATATTTGCTTAAATGTGGGATGGCTCATCTTTGTGTTCTGTCAGGTGATCACCCAGAAATCAGTGCTCAGCTATACTTCCCAAATTACCACCTTGCTTCTTCAGCTTAATTGACATATCATGTTGTTTATTTTCATCTCTGTTGCTATTACTTAAAAATCAGATACACTAAAATGCAATATGTCAAATAATTTTGCAGACGTTCTGCCAAATAAAATGGATATGAGTGACTAACACACCAACCCAGTAATTAAAATTTAAATAAACTACTAAATCATTTCTATGCTCCATTGCAGAAAGGTATTGCTAAACAGTAACAGACTATTGCTGCCTCAGCCTGTTAGCCATTTTAGCATCAAACTTAAATGTCTCATTTCTCAAAAGATGCTAATCTATTCAGGTATACTTTTAGTATATATTTTATAATCGTCTTCATTGTTAGGATATTGAAGGAGTTTGTTTTGAAATAATGATAAAGCTTCATTTAATTACAGTGTTTAGGTATATTAGAAATGTTGTAGGTCCACTGAGGTAAGGGAACACTACTCCAGCTCAGGTCACGGCGAGTCTGAATATTTATTTTTGGATAATTCGTTTTATTGCGTTATACTCATTGTGGCATAATGGTAACGGAACAAACTGACATCATTTCATTTGTTTTATACTATGCTTATACTACGGGCCCTCTTTACATGTTTTGTACATGCTTGTTTTCATTTTGTTAGAGTATGGCATGTTCTATAATCTGCAAAGATTTATCTGCCTCATGACTTAATTTCACATTTATTCGACCAGATTTCAGAATAATAGCTCAAAACAGAATATTGTTCAGATTAATAAATATTTAGAAATAATGCACTGCACACTGGAGATAAATGTGCATTATACATAACTGAGATTTAGACAATTTAATTTGCTAAATATAATAAACTGATTACTAATCATATAAGTTTTGTGGCATATATTCCTTACTGATAAATTTGTATTAATGAAAATAATTAATATCCATCTCTTGCCTCAAGAAGCACTGACTGCATATACAACTACAGAGAGAGAGAGAGAGAGAGAGAATGCTAATTGAAAGAAACAAGTTTTGTTGTTGACATAGCTAAGAAAATGTCTCTGCACAAATATTGCTCTATTTTTCATCAGAGTGAAAAAAATATCGATTTTAAGTACCTGCTAGAGGTATAATGAGGAAAAAGGATGTTCAGTACATACTTTGAGCTTTTATGTACTTCTGACTCTATATTTATTGCTGTCTTTAATCCCCCCAAGGGGAATGATGGGAAACTAGCTGAATAATTTACTTTTGATAGTAGCCTTGCTGCACCTCTCACGATCATCCCGCCACACGCTGCACTGGTTGCAATCACCTGACTTCACTCATCAGAGACATCTGACTGCACTTATCACAGTCATCTGACTTCATTGGTCACATACATCTGGTTACAGTGGTCACAGTCATCTAACTGCACTGGTCCCAGCTATCTCGTGGCAGTGCCACAATCATCTGACTGCACTTGTCACAGTCATCTAACTGTACTGGTAACAGCTATCTCGTGGCAGTGGTCACAATACTCTGACTGCACTGGTCACAATTCTCTGACTGTACTGGTCAGAGCTATCTCGTGGCAGTGGTCATAATCATCTAACTTTACCGGTCACAGCTATCTCGTGGCAGTGGTCACAATCATCTTACTGCATGGGTCACAGTCATCTGGCTTCACTGGCCGCAAACATTATTTCTCAGACATGATGTGTGCTACAACAGGATGCACAAGAGAAGAATGCCAGTCAGATAAGCAAACATCATTGTGGCTGTCTGCTATTGCTAATTCTGAGATTATGGTATTTCACAAAATTCCATTTACTCCAAGTACAGTGTTCTCAGTGTTAGCATAAAACAGGAGTTTGGGGACACATTTCCTGTATAGAGGGTGGAGAGGATAAAGCAGCTCTGCAAAAATCACTTTTGATTAACAGCAACATTCAATTGTTGTTATTTTTAGTGCATTTCACACCTTAGTATTTACACTTTTTGGTGATGAACACCTGTGTGCCAATTGTTTTGCATTCAGCCTTTATAATGGCGACCTGAAGATGCTAGATTGGATAGAACTGATACGCAAGAGCACACTGTAGTTTACAACACAGTGCCGATACATACTTTGAACAAACACTTAATCATGAATCAAATAACTTGTTGGCAATGACATGCTGCTATTTAAAGTGAGTTGGCTGCAGTCTTCTCTTGTGTATATTGGATGTTTTTTTTTTTTTTTTTTAAGGAACTGGCAATTGCCAGAGAAGAAAGCATTTTTACTAGTAACATTCAAAAGTATGGTATATCTGTCATTCTGTAGAATAAAACAGTGAAGCAGATATTTTTTCTGTTAGGCACAATCTTCTCACAACAATCTCCATATAGTAAACGTATTTAAAAAAATATATAATTCATACACCTAGTTGTGGTCAAAATATTTTGGCTGCAGGCAAGATAACATTAATCAAATGGTATTCTGGCCTATATCCATTGAGATAAATGCAGGGAACCGTGTTTCAGCTAACTATTTTGTGCAAGATGACATAATGATGCAACTATAGTGTAGCCAATATATGCATAACAGATAGATCCCAGTACCAATGTGGAAATGCAAGTTTTGAGTCATGATACAGTAACAAAGTCTGCTCTAGTTATTGTCATAAGTTTAGTATGAAAGTTGTTAATGAATGGGGATATTCTGTTCAAGTTTTCCTAAGAAAGTACAGTATGTGTGTGTGTATGTGAATATGTCTGGTAGTAGAGAGTAATTGAAAATTAAAACTAGCCGAGGAGTGAAAAAAGATATTTTTGTAAAATGTCGTGCTATATCAAATATGACCCATGCATGAATTACAATACTGAATGTATGCATGGATAAAGAGACCCACTGTACCTATTCGAACACAACACAGACTGGCAAATAGTATGGTGCAGGTCAAATTTGATTGTCTCACAAGTTTAAAGTATTGTCTAAGTCAGGGGTCTGCAACCTTCACTATCAAAAGAGCCATTTTTGGCTCTTCTCCCATCAAATAAAATTCATCTGGGGCCACAAAACCTATTTAATCCCTAAAATGAAGATAACAAAACCTATTTGACCCCCTAAAATGAAAATAACACATACACAGCATATAAAATGTCACAGTATCACCTCAATCTCCAAAATAAGAGTTGTTTGCTTTGAAAGAAAAAATAAAAATAGCCATTATTTATTTCCATATTATTATTTTTTTCAAAGCTACAGGGTGCCAATTCAGAGGGGTGAAAGAGCCACATGTGGCTCCAGAGCCACAGGTTGCAGACCCCTGGCCTAAGTTATGGTGACAAAACAGAAGGTGAGCAAGAGATGCTGTACAACATGGGAGCCCAGCATTTTGACTGCACTGTAGGCGATCAGTGCTAATGGTACTTTTCTGATCCATGACTGCAGTGACAGTAGTCGATGCTAATGATAACCAGCGGTTCACTCTACAGGTGAAAACTCTGCTGCTTCCTGGTTTATATCATCAGTTCAAATTATTTTGTTTCTGTTCACTTATTTCAGCAACCTCAGTGTTGTTTTTCTTCTCTGTTTGATATCATGAATATAAAGAAGTCTGGTTCTTTCATGGCTTGGCCTTGGTATCTTACTGATCTTTCTACTACAATGAGTTTAATGCAACATAGCACCGCTATGCATTTAACTCTTAAGCAGTCCATTTTTAACACTGAAATTTATTTTTCTCTACATCAGGAGATATATTTCCTTTATACAGAAGTAATGCAAAACAGTCAGGTTGTTTCAATGAAAGAAATTATTTGTTTCCATATAGTCACAGCTTTGGTGGCAGGAAGGAACTTCTTAAAAGCAGAGTATAATCCCTTTCCCAGCTTTGTAGAGCTGTATGTATCAGCAATGACAACAAATCCATGTTGTTGCAGTACAACAAGAATACAGTCTTAGAGTCAGTTTAGTGTGACTGAAATGTTGTGCTTGATAATTGCTCAAAGATTACACTGATTTTTTTGTCTGTTTTTTCAGCTGCCTGACTGTATCTTATATGTATGCATGTGCGTGTGCGTGTGCGCGTGTCTGTGAACACTTATGTCTCTCTCTATTCATACACACACACACACACACACACACACACACACACACACACACACACACACACACACTCCATGGATACACAAAAGCTCCTAACAGCTCCTAACTATTGATAATATAGATAGATAACATTCAAACACACAAATGCACATACTCACACACACATGCTTGCATGCACATGAAGAAACAGACAAAATCAGTGAATAATCTGCCACTGAGCAGCTGACAAGTACCATATTTCAGCTACACTAAAATGGCTATGTTTACTCTATGGTAAAGATTAACCATGTGCTATACAGCCATTATATTCATTCCATTTCATAATGTTTAGCAAGTATTACTTTAAATTGTGTGATGTAAGCCATAATCTCAACTATTAAAAAAAAATATTTACATGATACAGCAGAGAGTCGATTATCCAAAATGTCAATTATCCGAACCCAGTCTTCCAAAGTTTTTTGGTAGGAAAAATCATGATGTCTCAATATGTAAATGTTATACATATATTAGCTTGTGCATGTTTTTTGAACTTGTAGCCTTCTTGTGAGTGAAAAATATTCTTTATTGTCCACTAGACTTGCTGAATGGTTGAAAAGTGCGTTCCATGAGTGCAGAAAAAACAAGATTTTAAAAGTTTTTGTCCAGTTCAATGTATGTTTGATTACCCGAATAGCTTGATTACCCGAACAACCCTTGAACCCTTGCTCAAGATTAGTTTGGATAATCGACTCTCTACTGTAATCCAAAACATATGTTTTAAAAAGTCACATCATAGGAAGTACCCTATCTTCCACTATCAACTCCCACCAGTTATTGACAGGAATAGTTCATTTTGAATAACAATAAAAAAAAAAAAAAAAAAAACAAGAATTGCTCTACATTCTTTGCAGGCTACCACCTACATATATATATATATATATATATATATATATATATATATATATATATATATATATATATATATATATATATATATATATCAGCACTAAAATAGGATTCCTCAATGTTTTTTTCCTGCAATTTTGAAAAACAAAATGAAAGAAATGCAGTGTCATTTCATGTTCCTGTCTCCACTGCACAGCAACCCCCCACCCATGCTTTCTGTCAGGGACTGCACTCCCATCATGTAGCATGTAGTGGAAGGGCACCATTTCTTTTTTGCGGTCATCTGGGAACTAACAAAGTTGGAATCATTTTTAGCATGAATTAGAAGAGCACATTAACAGCCGGTGAGAGGGTGACTATTTCTTTAACTCTGGACTTCAGATTTCAAAATAGCATCTTCAGTTTCTCTCTGCCAGCAGCATTATGCTGCTCTCATAAACAAAAACAGTGCACTATCCTAGTATTTCCATTTTCCTTTGGAAGGCTAAATACACACACATTCTATTATACTATGACAAAAAGTACTAGTGTCAGATAATTGATTGAACTATCTGTTGTAATACATTTTGTCAGTCACAATTAATCAGATATTTTTTTTATTCAAAAACGGCCTTTTTATTATAAGGTCACCATAAAATAGACTTTTTTCCTCCAAAATGTAGTAATCTCAAAAATTATTATATTTGTAGCAGGGCAAGGAACCCCTGTACTGGCACAGAGGGTAAACTCTGGTAAATCAGTGTGAACATGCCATTTTCTTTTGGAAAAAATGTATTTTGGTAATGTGGGCATAATCTGCTCAGTGAATTGCAATTCATCAGATGTAACTATAGCCATAGAAAATTGCCACCTAGGCAAATAGGAAATTATTGCTGTTTAATTTACGAATAACGAAATTACTACATATTTATGCATTTAGATGTTTGTTAGCAGTCACCATAATCAAAAATGAGATTCAACATACATAGATAAATCCTTGACTGCAGTCAGGTGTCCTTAATTCCTTTGTAAAGGCCAAAGGCCATTCAGAATGCAGACTCCCTCAACTAGTATATATATATATATATATATATATATATATATATATATATATATATATATATATATACACACACTGAGACCCAACCAGGTATCAAGTTGATTTTTGAATATCTGTGAAGAAGAAGACTGCCAAATAAGTAAAATACCCTGTCCTAAAGTCAAACCAATGAATGCAGTAAATATGTTTGCTATTAAGACTGTCCTTGACTCCTCAATTCTGTAAGTAAAATATGCACCTGTGGTTAATATGCTTGTATTAAACAATTTGGTATTTAGTAAAGACTGATATTCTTCACTCCAGACTCCCTGTAGGCTAAGCAGAGTTTACCCCTCAGATATTTGTAACCAATTGAAAAGAGGCCTAGATTTTCCAGTCTAGATGGGTATGACTTATCTCTACAAGTAATGATACACCTTGTAAATTTTCATTCAATACCTTCTAAACCAGGTATCACCTTTCTTGCAGGAGCAAAACAACAGGCTGTACTCAATGATGGGTCAAACATATGTTATGAACAACCTTAAAAAACAGTCAATATTTCTTGATACCTGGTTTAGAAGGTATTGAATGAAAATTTACAAGGTGTATCATTACTTGTAGAGATAAGTCATACCCATCTAGACTGGAAAATCTAGGCCTCTTTTCAATTGGTTACAAATATCTGAGGGGTAAACTCTGCTTAGCCTACAGGGAGTCTGGAGTGAAGAATATCAGTCTTTACTAAATACCAAATTGTTTAATACAAGCATATTAACTTCTTAAAAATTAAGCCGATTACTTTGAATGCTTTAGCTTTAACTTTCAAGGCATTAGTCCTATACTTAAAATTACAACATATAATAATACCTCAATCCTTATATTCTCTCATCTTCTGTAACTCATGGCAACCTAAGTTTATGGTTTCCCCAAAATGTAAAGTAACGCATTTATCCTTGTTAACTTTTAGTCCAGTTAAGTTTAACCATTCAGCCACTAAACTTCTTTGAGACAGTCACCAAAGCCCTGGATGAAGGCAAATCCTTGCATACAGTTTACCTGGACCTGGCCAAGGCCTTTGACACTATTCCCTACATAGGCATCATTGATAACCCCACCCAGCTATGGATCAACTAGTATATTGTCAGGTCGGTTGCAAACTGGCTCAATGATAGACTGCACACAGTCAAAATAGGTGACTCTACTTCCACCAACAAACCCATAACCACTGATGTTCCACAAGGATCTGTGCTGGGGCCCCTATTGTTTGGAATCTAATTTTCAGATGTACAGGCTAAAACCAAAGGCCTATGGCTGACAAAGTTTGCTGATAATTATAAACTTGGTGCATTCATTGAGTCCTAAAATGTCAACATCCTACAAGAGGAATTACATAGACAAACAACTGGTGCCAAAGTCATGGGCTAAAACTCAATGCAAAAAAAATGCATTATCATCCCCTTCAGCAAGGGTGACATCCCTGAAGATTACTACATTAATAACAGCACCCTAAGTACTCAATCAGTGGTGAGAGATTTGGGCACACAGGTTTACAGCAACCTTTCCTTTGACCACCACATCTCCACAGTAGTAAGAAAGGCTTTCTGCATCACCCACTTCATAAGTAAGGGCATTGCATCCAGAACAAAAGAAATTACAACCCCCCATACTCTTCACTCATGAGGCCAGTAATAGAGTACAATGCTACCTTTGGTGTGTACCTTACCAGGCACCTGCAGCAACTGGAAAGACCTCAAAGGTTTCTTACAAAGAAAAGTCAGGGTCTTTTGCATATGTCATACGTTGACAGACTGAAATCACTGTAACTATACTCTGTGTCTTACAGGCTACTCAGAGGTGACTTCTGCCTTGCTTATAAAGCAATCTCAGATCCTGCTGTAATGGAAATGCTGCACATTTGTAAATCAAATGATATAAGATACACTCGCTCTAGGGAACTCAGCCTAGTATGTGACATCAACAGGACGTGTGGAGAGACAGATATGTCTCACAGAGGTTACCTCTCCTCTGGAAAAAATTCCAATTCAGGTGAAGTAGAGCCCCTTGCTGACCCTATTTAAATGTCATTGGATGACTGGATTTTAAACCGCAAATTCACTCTGGGAGTTTCACCTGTGTCCGTCTTGGACAGGGGCAGTAGTTGTTGACTTAAAAGATGGTTATGCCCAATCCTACACTTTTTTTCAGTTAAATATAGCCATCTATTTATATTTCTACTTTAGTTACATATCTCTACCAATTAAACCAACTATTATTAAATAGCATGTGAAGTCTGAAAGTATATTTCAATTAGTACAATTTATTGTTTCTTACTGGAGTTCTTATTGCATTATTACAGAATTTATATTATTGGTAGCTGACGTACCTTTAAAACCTAAGAGTCACTTTTGTGAAAGTAAATCCATGTGGTTTGTGACCTGCACATAGGTCTGTTACTTCCATTTGACTACTTAAACTGTGCACAGCATTCAGGATAGAAGGCTGAGCCATGGACTACTTGAGCAATTATAACTGAATGCTCTGAGCAAATAATAGACAGCACTTAAAGTACAACATTGTTGTAAAGACATCATTTTAAATTTTCTATAGCACAAACTGTTATAAATATTATTTAATAAAATACATGAAGTGACATATTCATAACCACTAGCAACTAAATAAGAGTTTGAAGTTCTCTATGGGCATCCCAATTAGAAAAGTCCCAACATCATGACAGAGTTTTTTAAAGTGTATACAGTCCAGCTCATCCAACCTTTGTGTTGCAGAAATATACCTCTCAACTGTCCAAATTTTCACAGAATATCCAGATTTTTGACACATATTTTTTTCTGTTCTGCATAAAATTTTGGTTTTCTGGCAAATTATTAGCAAATCATTGAGTGTTGAGGTCATAAAATGACAGACATTTCACTTTCAGACTTTGTACCCTTCAGAAAATACATGCTAATACAAAACCTGTTATTCTATCAACCTTCCAAGTTTCTAAGAACTATATTCAGAAATTGTCCCTAGTTTTGGGACTTTATCCCCCCATTATTTATGTCTTTCTCCAGATTTCTTGCTCTAAGAGGTTGAGAGGTATGTGCAGAAGGTCCTTATCTGAAATATTTAACATAGCTGTGCCTCTGTATCTGAAAATCTTGAAAATATCTTACAAGTAAGAATTTGCAATCACCTTTTAGGTGTTTCCTTTATTTTACTGCAATAGACAAACAAAAAGGATGTATCAGTTTTGCACTGTAAATATATTTCAGCTCCCTTTAGAAAAATTAGAGGGTTATGCATCTGATTGCCAAAGTTGCACCCTTATTTTGAAAGTTCAGCTTCCTCTTATAAAAAGTTTTTTTTTTTTTTTTTGCATTGCGAGAATATGTGCTTCACATTCCTGATTATGTTTATGAAAACAGGAGTAAAAAAGTCTTTCTGTATTATAAATGCAGGCGTGTTCTAAGTATTTATGCTGAATGATCTTTCTGTTAAATTAAAAGGAGACTGATTTTCTGTAAATACTGTATGCATTCTGCATGTATTGTTTTATTGTTCCTTCTTTCTTTGACATTTCATTTACATAAATATTTATTTTGTAAAGCACTCCCCTGTCTTTGTAGTCTGGTTTTGTATTAATTTCATAAAAATAAATAAACCTAAATGAATTCTATAAACAAAAAGAGCAGATGTGTCTTAATATTAGAAATACTGGATTCAAAGTTTTAACTGCTGAGAGCATGAGTTAAGTGAAATTGTGAATGAATTTGTTTCAGCATAAACAACTCGAAATCAAAAGAAAATGAAACTATTTGAACATTTCCTTTAAAGGAGACAAGGCGAACAGGATGAGGAAAACGAGGAAAGGGAAATATCTGCTTATTCTTAAAATGATGTGGAAATAGCTGCAAACATTCTGCACCAAAACAACATGATGAAATTCATAACAGCTCCTGGAATGAAACTGGGAGTTGAAACCTAAATGGGATAGGAACCTGCACCTTGTCTACTTAGCCATTTATCAATTCCAGGATTGAAGAAACAGGTACTGAAATGCAGTGGACAGACATTCAGCTGCTGCTATTTCCCCTAGCCAAGAGTTGTTGGTCATTTCATTGAAGGGAATCCATTCCCTAGTAGATGTGATATCATACTGTGTCTATCCATCATATTAGAATAAATAATGTTTAGGATTATGGAAGGCAGACAACAGATTTGCTCTAGTTGACTTTCAGTGTGGGCAATAGGGTTGTTCCAAAACATGTGTGCTTAACATCTGTAGCATCACCAAAGCAACACATTCAAGCTGCATAATTCTTGTTTCTGAGCAATACTCCTTCAGTGAGAAACTAGTAGCCATCTCACATTAAAAAGATCCAGTTTTGTGCAGCTGACGTAATTGCATGATGGTTTTCAAAATGCTAGTCATACCTGGAACTTGGGTCTGATCTGTTACCAGAATATAACTTGAAAATTTTCTGCATAGATACAGTGATTTTCTCAAATAGCAGGAAAGTTATAATTCTGTAAAACTGTACCGCTTTGATTAGATTATGATGATCTTAGACTGAAGTGGTTTGTTACAGACTAGAAATCAAACTTTTTATAAGGTACATTACTAAGGGAATATTTGGTCTGTAGGACATTCTAGAAGGCATTTGTTTTCAGTATTTTTGTTTAAGATGGTTGTAAAGAGGCTATTGAGATGGTTCTGTTGTATAAATGAAACAAATAAGCCATGGTGTGTATACATCTAGCCTCCTAATTAGTCCATTAATGTAATCTATTGCCTAGTTTAATTGCAGTGTGAATCTAAATTTGAATATGATCAGGAACATTGATTTACATTTCTCAAAAAAAATGAAATTCCATTTCATGATATGAAATCTAGGAATTTCTGGTCTTTACCATGATTTTATTATAGTTTTCTTTTGCATCTGTATGTGCAAAACTAAAACAGATTCTAGTTACAGAACAGTCAATGACTTTGATGTGAGTGAGTGTGCTTGAGCCTAAAATGCCAAATTCCATGGAAATCTTATGTTTTTCCATTGCTCAGACAGTCCAAATTTGTAATTTACTTATTTTACTGGAATTTTCCTTGAAAAATGGACAGTCAATATCCCTAAACATGAAGGCTGTACAAAATAGGAAACCCTAAGACTTCCTCCAGATGAATAAGAGTTATGGGAGTATGAAATTAGAATGTGAGATATGTTAAAAAAATGGTAGACAGACGAGAGGCACAACTAAGGAAGATGGGAGTCCAGTAATGGCCACAAAGTTTGCCTGTATTCCTAGAAATGCACCAAACAATGGCTGTATGTTACAGAGATGCAGACAGCGTAGCCCACCTTCACTGGTGGGTGTACAGTAATATGTGATCGTTAACTTCCATCTCCCTCCAGTCCATGCAATTAGTAATGCCAGTTTTTAGATGTTTCTGATAAAAATGGAAGTCGCTAGGGTAGGTAGATGCCTAAATACAAGACAATATGAGGATAGAAAAATCATTTTAAGGACAAATGCTTTCCCCAGTATGGGGAGTTTGAGACAGTGACAAATGAACACCAAAACCCACATTTATTCTCAGATGAACAGGTAGATAATTTCTAACAAGAATAACATTTTCCCAAGTAATGAGGCAAAGCTGTGCACCAAGACAATTGCAATGGAGTGGGAGGTGATTTGGTTGCTGGGCTCGCAGCAATCAGCTCTGTTTTGGAAATTTTGACACATAGATCAGGTAGGCTGCATGAGCACATTCAACAATTCAAAAGTGTGAGCTGTAAAGAAAACTGTGAAAATCAGTGAGCTTCAAGACTACTAGTATTTCTTGTAGGGGAATTTTGATAAACCACATCTCCCTATGCATCACATGCCCTTTGCTGCTAATATATTTCAACTCCATGATAGCCGTACCTCACACTAAGGGGAATTCTCAGAGATGGTACAATGTGTAACAAATGCACTTAACGTTTGCAGTTCTGTTTGTTGAGCGTGTATGTTAATTCCCTGCCTTACCCCAGAAGAGAATTATACAAAGTGTCTGGAAGCAACAGTATCTTCAGAAAATGGGAATTATCCAGCAGTATTGCAATTTTGACAACAAGTATGCCCTGACATTTTTTTTAAGTGGGGTTGTATGCATTCTGTTGATGACAATTTGAATGTAATGAGATTTGTCAATTAGAATTATTCAAATCCTAACCCTGTCAAAGGCAAAGCCTTAATGAGTGTGAATCTGTGGAAGTAAGGGAGGTTCTCCTTTCCTCACAAGATTTTGAATATCAAAGTTAGTATATTTAGAGATGTGAGGTTATGGATGCTACAGGTTCTTACACATTGGGGGAGATGGGGTGTAGAGGGGAGCTTGGCATTGCAAAAACAGTTTTTAAATCAATGGAAATGTGGACACTACTTGTGGTTGTCTTTTTATTATTATATAACCCGCAGTGTTGGTGCTGCAGTAGCATTGTCTCCTCACAGTAAGATGCTGTCCGGTTCGATCCTCAGCGAGAGCGTCTTCTGCGTGGAGATGTGTGAATGGGCATACCTTCATTGAAGGTTGTGCATCAGGGCTGGTAACTCGGCACATAAAAATCAACTACCAAGCATTAGCGGACCGGAGTTCCGCTGTGGCGACCCAACAACTATTACTAGCACTGCAATCATAGATAGTTCACAGAATTACTATGAATCCTTGTAAGGGCTATATTGTATCTAGCGAGGGGTCAGTAGTAAGTAGAAAATAAGGCTGGAGACAAAGGGCATCCTTGTAGGTTGCTTTTCTTTGGTGGAAAGGGGGAAGAGATATCTTGTGAGTGCAAAGGTTCTTGTCTGGTAACAGAGACCAGAAATAACATGGTTACAAAAATTAGGCAGGCAAAATGCTGAGTGGTTCCCCATTGACTGTTCTACTATATCAAGTGAAAAGCTTTTTTAAATACCAAAAAGATGACCACCATAGTTTCAGCGACTGTGTGGACTATTTGACTGACTACTGCCTGCTTACAGTATCTGGTCAGTAGGCCTTTCACAAGTCCTGCTGGAGGTGCATGTGTCAAAGGATGAGTAAAATGCTGTAATCTGTTAATGAGTATTCCAAATTAAAAATCTGACAACACACTGATAAGTAACATTGGTCAATGAATGTTTATTATACTAGGATGTTTCTTTAGCAAGTAAAACCATTATTATAGAAGAGTTAACAGATGGTAGTATGTCACCATTTTCACCAAGACTCAAAATCAGTTGGTTAGAATGCTGTACCTAGTGACTGTAAACATTTATACAACTCAACATCGGGGCCATCGTGGCCTGGAGCCTTGTCAATAATGTTTACTGGACGGGTATATAAATTGCCTTTGGATCATGGAATGTGTAATAGGCTTAGTTATTGGGGTGTTATGCAGACAACATTTAGAAGTACAGGAAGCCTTTAACAGCCTCTATGATACAAGAATCATCAAGACAGTTGTCAGTGCATAACTCATACAGAATTCTTGATTGCTTGGGGAGGGGAGTCTGTGTGAGATTATCTTTGCTGGTGAAAATGAGTGTCTCTTTCAAATCTTTTTTTCTGTTTTAATTTATAAGCAATACATTTGTCTGGATTGTTCAGTAAGTAAGAACTTGTCAAGCAGTGCTCCTAATGTACTGAGTACAGTGAGGTTTCAGGAGTAAGGCATCTCCATCTAGTAAGACTTGATATCAGTTTTGTTGTTGAACTTAGTCCTGAGACAGCACCTGGATGAAAATTCAAATGCTTTGTTTTTATTTTCTTTAATTTCAGTCTTTTATCAGTGTATATCATGATGTTGACAGCATCACAACAGGCTCTAGCTCATGTTTAAAACTTCAACATATATATATATATATATATATATATATATATATATATATATATATATATATATATATACCTATTAGCACTGGACACTTGAGATTTTAGTCTGATAAATCTATCCATTTGCCTCCTTTAAAACTATTTCACCTCAGCAGCTTAAAGGATCAATGGATTTTATCTCCATCTTTTATGTAATACGACTGCTAATCATCAGTGATACAGGTATGAATAGGAACACAGTCCCTGAAAAACAGGCAAAATTTTGGAAGAGAAATGAGAGTAATTTATTTGACTCTGACGAATATGTGTAAGCAGAATCTGGTGGTGCAGGGGTGCATTACTCTCCTCCCTTCTACTAAACCTTGGTGTCGAATATTTTGATGGGTTACAGACTCTGTCTTTAGATGCTTTTCATCATGTGGCCTGGATCAGTCTATCATAAGTTATTCAGTTTTCCAAGGTTGGAAAGAAGAGAGAGGAAGACAATTGGCATATCCTTGCTATGGCCAGTATATAAAACATTAGCATATGTAGCCTGTGGTGAGTGAGCCATTTGACTAGAATTCACGTACGTTCTTCATTATGACATTGGTGAAGGAAGAGCCACATGAGTTTGCTGCTGGCAAGGAAAAGTTGATGTGTTGATTGCATTTGCTGCTTATAATTTAAAGTACGTTTTTGAGAAGATGAAAAATACTTAATTTGATATCATATCAATGTTGGAATAAGTATCTTGTCTCAGCAATGTTTTATGTAACGGAATTGAGACTCGATCATATAGTTAAGGCTTTTTATATTTAGTGAAAGGCATTTTAACTGTCCTGAAGCAAATCAATGTGTACTGGGAAGGAGTAACTGATTAAAGGACAAGCAAAACTGGTCTGAAGTGAAGAAGAGATTGGGAGAAGGTAGTGCGATAAAGGACTTTGTTTTCATAAGGAGCACTCAGTGATCTCAGTGAGCTTATAATCTAGTGATGTAAAAGCAACGTCAAACAGTTTTAAACTACATAATAACTACAATCACTTAGCAGTTTAACTTGAAAACAGGAACCAATATACCTGCAGTTGTCGGCCTTGTTTTTTATTATTATTAGTAGCAGTAGTATTGTCAGTGTTGTTATTATTATTATTCACTATTGCTATATATTCTGTTAATGACAATATTTAATATTATGAGACTGGTGCCATATAGATTGTTAAATTCTAGGAGTTGCACACAAGATTGAAGCTATTGACTGAACATGGCTTTTACACATGTGACAGTTTTTAGAAGAAAACTTCTATGAGGACTATAAGCACCATAGATCCAAGGAAGGAAGAGATCTTGATGTCTCACCACATGTTAGTGAGTAACGTCTTGATAGTTGTTTCTTATTGTAATGAGACGTTCCTTTCTCTGGTGTGTAGATGTTGTGACTTACTGTCATTTGTAAACAATTGAAATTGAGGACTGTTGTTCTTGGGCTTCCCATTTTAAGAGTGCATTAAGTGTCCATGTCATGTTCGACTCCCCCTCCCTGGTTTTAACTTATTTTCTCAGACTGGAAACAGTTGCCTGACTTGGGATTTCTGTAGATGGTTGATCTGAGTTTTCTGTGCTAGAATGTGTGAGCCCTTATTGCTAGAGGGAGATTGGCATATCCTTGCTAGGCCAGTGCATGAAACCTAAAGATTGCAGCTATAATTGCTATAAAGCAATTAGAACACTGTCACTGGTAGTAGAAAATAGAAGAGGGAACAGATCAACAAGAATACTTAGAAAGATAAATGTGATAAAAGCAATGTTCAGTATTAGAACAGATTAGGATCTATTGTGCACTATTGCAAATAATAAACTAAATATATCAGCAAAGGCAGAAAAACCTAGAAGATATGTAGATAAATATAAATGAAAAATACAAAACAATCAAATCATTGATGACCCAAACAAGTTTTATAGAGAACTGGGAAAGAAAGGAAAAGGAATAGAAACACCACCAAGAAAGAAGAAATAGATGCATTTAGGAGAAACAGCTATGAAGACTCTTTAAAACATAACCAAGATGCTGAACTGATAAAAGAAGTAAAAAAAAAGTGAGTTCAAATTTATAGGATATAAAATGGAATGAAGTAATAGCCAGAGAAACTGAAACAAAATTAAGAAAAGCCCCTAACTAGAAAAGTCCAGGCCCAGATGCAATACCTAATTTCTGGCTAAAAGTATTAATATCATTAAACAAAGATTTAGCTCTGAGTAAGAGCTACTTATATGCATACCCTGAACGGACTCCTACCTGGTTAACAACAGGAAAAATGATAAACTTCTTACACCAATAACTTGCCTTCCAGTGATGTACAAAATATATACTGAAATTGATTCAGATAGAGTTTATAGTTATTTAGAAGAAAACTCAATCATTGCAATTGAACAAAGGGGTAACAAAATAATGTCATATGGAACAAAGAATATTTTTTTGTGAAATAAAGTCATAATGGAGAATTGCAAAAAGGGGAAGAATCCAATTATGGCATGGATAGAGTACAAAAAAATAATTTGACAGCATCCCACATTCATGGATAAAGGGGTGCTTATAGATGTATAAGATACACCCTACATTAATCAATTTAATTACAGTGATGATGAAACAGTGGCAAACCACTTTCAAGCTAAGCCATGATAAAGGACACATTATTATCCTAGGGATGAAAATTCAAAGAGGTATATTCCAGGGTCACTCTTTACCACCGCTGCTCTTTTGTCTTGCTCTTAACCCATTAAGACGTCCACTTCCCAGACAACAACAAAGTGTAAAGACTTTTCAACTTCTTTTTGTGGATGATTTAAAACTGTATAGTTCATCAGATGAGGAGTTGCACAACTGGAAGTGGTCAACACTTTCTCAGATGATGCAAGAATGTTATTTGGTCTTGATAAGTGTGCAAAATCAACATTTAAAGCAAGAAACCTGCAGCACCAAGAAAATATCGTCCTAGGACAGGAATGTGAAATAAAGGAACTTGAGCAGGAGGGAGTGTATAAATATTTTGGAACTGATAAATGATCAAGAATAAAACATGAACAAATGTGAGCAAAACTCAGAAAAGAATATTTTAGAAGACAAAAATTAATACTAAAAAACAGTCCTGCCATTTAGATCCAAGCTATAAACCAATTTGCTTTTCCTGTTCTAACTTACAGTTTTGGGATGATTGACTGGCCTCTAAAGGTAATGGATAAGCTGGACAGATAAACAAGAAAAATGCTACACACATCAAATCATATATAAAAATCACAGTATACCAAGATTATATATTGCTTGTTCTGAAAGAAGTATGGACTTCCTCAAAACTGATTCCATGTATAGATCTGCAATCACAGAACTGCATGCATATCTGCTAACCTTATCAGGTCCAGACATAGTAAAAGTTTTGAAACATGAAGAGAGCAAATCTAAGATGACTTCCCTGCTGAGTTCAGCAGAAGAGTATCAGGTGGGAACAAAAAGCAAACCAGAAATGCACAAAAATCAGGTAGCAACTGAATGTGACAAAAACAAAGCAAGAATATAAGGTAAATGATCAGATAAGAAGGCAAGATATGTGGAAGAGGCATAAATATATTTGCAAGTACAGGATCTGTCACGGGAAAGGATAAAGGAGGTGAATTTAAGCCAAAAGATGAAATGTTAATGTTGGTGGCCCAGGATAGTGGACTATATACATGTTAGTTTACAAAATCCATTGAACATGGAGAAACAGGCAAATGCAGGTTCTGTAAAACAGAATTGGATACAGTCACACATCTTTTTGCTGGGTTTGATACAATAATAGCAGAAGGACCATATACTGAAAGGTATAATAATGTAGCAAGACTGTTGCATTGAGGATTGTGCAAACTTTACAATATTGAATTAGCTGAGAATCAGTGGAAACATAAGCTACAAAACATTGTAGAAAATGATGAAGTTTATATCACATGGGATCAAACATTACCAAGAGTTCAAAAAACAGATGCAAGAAAACCAGATGCAGTAGTACATGAAAAAACAACAAAAGTTGCATTGATCATTGAAATTGCTACACCAAGGGATATGTCTTATGTACAGAGAGACACAAAGTCATAAAATGCCAGTATTTGCAGGTACAAATAAGGTCTGTGTGGAAGAAGGATACCCAGACAGTTCCAATATTAGCAGGAGCAATAGGTCACATAAAAAAGAATTTACAGTCGTATTTAGATATGCTACTGATTCATGTAACTCTGTATGAATTGCAGAAGGATTCAATTCTGAACACATTGCCGATGCTGTGAAGAGCACTTTCGTCCAACATCAAACACAAAAACAATACTAATTTCATGAACATTAATCATACTTTAGTTTAGGAAAGGGGTCCATTCCCTTCATGGTATTAGAAACCCAAAAAGACTTGGAGAAAGTAAACCTAGAGGGAGATTGTCATCTCTGCTTGGGATACATGGAAATAGGCCAATATGAGGTCATTTTATGGCTGCAAATATGCCCAGGCCTTAGATTTGATGGCTACATTCAGCTGCAGGGAAAGGTAGTTAGTTCTGAGACAGACATTGCACTCAGGTTATCCACTAAACAGTTTGGAAGATTTTCTTACATTAAAAAAAAGAAAAGACAAATGACAATGCTACATATGGAATGTCAAAGTGGCATGCAGAGCTTTTCTGTTTAAAAACAACATGCAAAGTTATAGACAGTCCATTTGTGTAACACTGGTTACAAACTCTAGTGAATGTTTTGTATTTAGAAGTGATTTCAAAAGAACTGTCCTAGTAAAATCTGACTTGATAACATTGAAAAGTAAAATGTCTTTCTTACCTGAAAGCCACTTGTATCCACATTTTATCAGTGCAATTTATAAATATAAGGTTGAACTGCTTAGGAGATGATAACTGCTCAGAAGGGGATCTTATGGAATGTGGCACCCATTTAATGAATTATAAATGCTGGAAATAACTGGAGTATTCCTTTGGGAAGTAGTTTTTTCAGGAAAAATACATATTACCCCCTTCACAATGCTCTGATAGACCCAGTAAATTAGGATTACACAATAAAAAATAGTAAACATTCAAAAACATGTTCTCTGACTGGTTTTCACCCAATGGAGTGATGACATCACCAATGGCAATGAAATTAAGAGTGGACAAGCTATAGGCAGTTTTTAACATTATTATTACAGTTGTACCTTCACTTTCACTAATTTGACTTTGGCTAATCTGCATATTTGCAAATTGCCAGTCCTTTGCTTAACTGAACATTTGGCAATATTTTTAAAGAAATGAACAGGCAAAGGAGTTAGATGCCAATCACAATGTATTTTCCCGAAGTAGGACCATCCACTTCTGCCACCCCTGCCCCTGGAATTTGACATGAAAAGTTTACTAGATGGACTGTTTTAGTTATCTGTCAGACTAGGGGCTGAGGTTACAGGGCCTAATTATTGTTCTCAATTCTTTGGACTTTTTTGTGAGGTTGTTGCACCTAACTCTTATGAAACTGGAGGTGCAACTGTATTATTGTTGCTTAGATTTTATACATCTGTATATCTATCAGGGGGATTCAGTAAAGCCTACATGGTTGTTTTTCACCATGTGCCACTGAAAGTTTTAGCTTCAGTAAGTGCTGTGTAGCGGTGCACACCCCCATGCAAAATAAGGTAAACACTGCTCCATGTTAGGTAGCTGAATTACATGCTAATTAACCAATCTAACATGGTGGGGCTATTCAACAAGCCATAAGGCAACAATGTAGACTATGTGCTGGTGTTCCCGGTGAATTTGAAAACTTTTCAAACACAGCCATGGAAAGGAGTCTACACAGATAGAAAAAACTAAAATATATAACATTTGTACAGAAATGACCCTAACATGTGACAGCAGGCTGTATCCAACAAAAGGAGAGTACCAAAAGCAACATAAATCTTTTTTTTGTGCCAGAACAGAAATGCAGCCTTGCTTCTCCCATCCCCAAATGAACAGCACACATTGTAGACCATACCTGTTAACCTCTTTGGGCAAGAAAACTGGACAAAGCCATAAATAATGGGGGGGGGCAAAAATATCCCAATTTTTAAATATTGCTCTTACAAACTTAGAAAGTTGATAGAATAAACAACTTTTGTGTTTCATTATTTTCTGATTTTAATCTTTAATGACTGGGCAATGTTTTGCCAGAAAATAATATATCCATCTAAAAAGCAATACTTCTCTGTGCAGATATATCCCAAAGTAATATCCTCCATTCTGTGTTCAACATTCATCTCCCCCTTCAGTTTCCCTAGCTACACAGTTGCCAACATGTAGATTCAGGGCTATCAGCACAGTGAAGATGCAAATGAGGTCTGAACTCATTAGAATTGCTGAATCCCAAAAACATGTATCTATGTAGGGATGTAAACATCATCCAGGCACTGCCTCAGTGTTTGCATTTACTGGATGGCAACTGTGAATGCTTACATCAGGGGTGTGTGTCAGGTTTGACTTACAAGGTGTTACATGTAGGTCTTTCACAGCTGGAAATGCAACTAAGCAGCACACAGTTCACATGTTCTGTTTCACTAACATCCAACTTCCTCTTCATTTGTCGGCAAATTGTATTTTCTCTGTCAGTTTTAAATTAGAAGTTATGTACCTACCATAACGTTCCATGTTAGTTGTCTTCTCTCGCCTTCTTTCTTGCTGGATGGGTTAGGAGCTGATCCTCGGCTCCGACTCGGCACTTGCTTAGCTTGAGAACTCCTTTTACCAGCTCGAGGCAACCCTATATCCCATGATGCAAGGCGAGACTACCTCAGATCTCGTTTGGTAGCTATAATACCCTGCTAAATAAAAACTACTCCCAAAGGAAGAGCAAGAAAAAACCTAGTAGAACCAGGCAAAGAGTTCTTAGATAAACTCTTCTACTGAAGACTCAGGGGAGAAAAACCTGAGAAAGAGGAACCCTTCAAGATCTGTCCAGGCCAGGGGGAAGGAGGGAGGGACGCAAGAAAGAAGGCGAGAGAAGGCAACTAAAATGGAACGTTATGGTAGGTACATAACTTCTAAATGTTAAGTTGTCAATCTCGCCTTCATTCTTGCTGGATGGGACCGCGTCCCTAGCACCTGTATCCCGGGTGGCTCAATGGAACAGACTCTTGAGTACTGTGGAACCAAAACTGGCTCTGTCCCTGGAGGCCAAATCTAATTTGTAATGAGAGACAAAGGTATGAGGAGTGGCCCAAGTAGCTGCTGCACAAATGGTATCAATGGGTAGCCTATCCTGAAAAGCTGTAGAAGTGGATAGGCTCCTGGTTGAGTGCGCCTTCGGTTTAGAGGGTAGTTGCTTGCCTCTGAGCGAATACACGTAAGAAATGGTGGACGATAACCATCTGGATAAGGTCACTTTTGATACTGGGAGACCTTTCCTGTTTTCTGCATAGGAGACAAATAATTGGTCTGATTTCCTGAATTGTTTAGTTCTATGCAAATAATACCTGAGCTGACGATGGACATCCAAAAAATGAAGCTTTTGTTAAGCTCTGTCAGAATAATTTGGGAAAAAAACTGGTAGATCGATGGATTGATTAATATTAGTTTGAGAAACAACTTTGGGGAGAAAAGATGGATTTGTTCTCAAGGATACCCTGTCCTTGTGAAAAACCAAGTAAGGGGAACGGATGCAGAGAGCTTGAATCTCGGATACCCTTCTTGCAGAAGTGACAGCCAGTAAGAATATAGTTTTCGAGGTCAATAATTTCAAGGAGCATGAAGCAGACGGTTCAAAGGGTGGTAAAATCAAGGATGCTAACAATACATTCAGATCCCATTGTGGAGGAGGATGTTTTATTGGAGGCTTCAGGAGAAAAACTCCTCTCAGAAAAGCTTTGCATAGTCTATGTGACATAATGTTCTGACCTTGCAAGCCAACATGATATTTGGAAATAGCCGCCAGTTGAACTTTGACTGTTGATGAAGAAGATCCTGACTGAAAAACTTCAGCCAGAAAATCTAAAACAGAATGCACAGGTGCAGTAAAGGAATCAATGTGCCTGGAGTTTGCCCAAAGGGAAAAATGTCGCCACTTGCTAGCATAAACCGTTCTGGTGGACGACTTCAAAGAAGCTATTAAGATATCTCTGACAGGATCAGAGATCATAGGGAGCCTGGCTAGGGAAGGAAGTGGAGCAACCAAGCAGTGAGGTTGAGAGAACGAATGGCCCGGTGCTGTTGACCCAATTGGTGGATCAAAAGATCCAGAACTGGGTCCAGATGCCAAGGCTGCACCAGGAGGTGACGATGCAGAGTCAGAAACCAAATTTGTCGAGGCCAGTAAGGGGCAATGAGAATCAACTTGGCCCTCAAAACGGTAGCTTTCTGAATGACCTGTGGAATTAAGGGGAAAGGAGGAAAAGCGTACAGAAGTCCCCGGGGCCAATCCTGGGTTAGAGAGTCTCTCAGGGGTTGGCCTGGTAGGGGAAAGAGGGTGAAGAAGTCAGGGCATTTGTTGTTTTGGGGTGTAGCAAAAAGATCGCAACAAGGGGTGCCCCACTTCAGAAATATCTCGCCCACTATTGATTGATTGAGAGACCACTCGTGAGGCATGAGAATGGCTCTGCTCAGCCTGTCCGCTAAGAGGTTGGACCTGCCGGGGATGTGCATTGCTATCAGAAACCGTTGAGAGGAGATTGCCCATTGCCAAAGTCTGAGAGCTTCTCGACACAAGGGATAGGACCTGGTCCCGCCCTGCTTGTTGATGTACCAGACCACAGACATGTTGTCCGTTTGAACTGCAATTGTCCCCGCGGGAAGAAAGTCATTGAGGGCTTGCAACGTTAAAAGCACTGCTCTCATCTCCAGGACATTTATGTGCAGATGGTATTCGATGGGTTGCCAAGTCCCGTGGACCATCCTGCCCTGATAATGCCCCCCCCACCCGATCAGAGAGGCATCCGTAGTGACTGTGGCAACTGGAGGAGGGGGAACAAATGGCCGGCCCTGATGAAGTAGAGGAGAAGATATCCACCAGGTTAGATGAGTCCTGCACGATTGTGTAACTAAGATTTCATGCCTCATAGGAAGGTTCTGGAATGACCACTGAGTGAACAACATCCACTGCAGAAGACGCATGTGGAAGCGAGCTAATGGTAGAAGTACAATGGCCGCAGCCATAAGACCTAGAACTTTCAGAATCAATCTGGCTTTGACTTTGCTGCTCTGCAATAAAATCTGAACGTATTTTTGGATGTCCAGAATTCTCTGATCTGTTAGTCTGGCTAACAAACTGACGGTGTTTAATTCTGCGCCTATAAAGGTGATAGACTGGCAAGGCAGGAGAGAAGATTTTTCAAAATTCACTGATATTCCCAACCTTTTGCAAAGCTGCAGAGTGTAGTCTCTGCTCTGAAGAAGCTGATGCTTGGTGGTGGCGAAGAGGAGCCAGTCATCTAAATAAGGAAACACCTGGAATCCTTGACGTCTCAGATGAGCTGTGACCACTGCCATGCATTTGGTAAACACTCTGGGGGCTGAAGTGAGGCCAAAGGACAGGGCTCTGAATTGATAATGACTGGTCCCTAGCCGAAAGCGGAGAAACCTCCTGGAGCGCCTGTGTATCTTTATGTGATAGTACGCGTCCTGAAGGTCTATCGAGCACATCCAGTTGTCCTTGCCCAGAAAGGGCAGAATGGACTGAAGCGCGACCATCCGGAATCTTGCCTTCTTGACAAATCTGTTTAGATTGCTCAGGTCTAAAATCGGTCTCCAATCTCCCGTCCTTTTGGGGACCAAAAAGAATCTCGAGTAGACGCCAGATCCTACTTGGTCTGCTGGAACAGTCTGGACGGCTCTTTTTTTTAGGAGCTTTGAAACCTCCTGTTTTGCCAAATCCCTTTGACCGGGTGAGATGTCTGGAAGGGATTGGTGAGGTACGGGATACCTTTCGAAGGGGATTTTGTAACCCTCGGATATGATCGACTGTACCCACATATCTTGTGAAAGGGAACGCCAGGCTACTGGGTACAGTGATATCCTTCCCCCGACTGCCTCCAAGGGTGGACAGTCGGGCAACACCTCAGGGATGCTGAAAGGGCTTCTCAGGAAGAGACTCCCTGTTGCCCTGATTCTGAGGACCCCCCCTGCCTCTAGGGTGGCATCTATTATTGTTACCCCCTCTGCCTCTGGGGGTAAACTGACCACGCGTGTCCAGCGTTGCTCCTTGGGATTTACAGAACCACATCTTTCCTCCCTTCTGACCTTTGGGAAAGGGTCTACAAGGGGTGGAAAAATGGACTCCAACGGCAGAAAGAGTTTTGCCGTCTTGCTCACACCTGGTCAAGGTTTCCTTCACCTGAGGTCCGAACAAAGCCGAACCATCAAAGGGGGTATTGGTGAAGGATGCCTTAAAGGGGTGCGCGAAATTACAAAGCCGCATCCAGGCTTGACGTCTAAGAGCCACTCCTGTGCCTGCGGCTCTGCTCGCTCCATCGGCTGCATATGATATGAGCCGCATGGAGGAGTTGGTTAAAGAATTTAGGATTGCTAGCTGTGAGGCAATCTTGTCCTGAGCCCCCGCAGCTGAAGGATCCTGAACCACTTCACCCAGCTCCTTGAGAATATCTCTTTGAAGTCTGGTGAAATGACAAAGGTAGTTCAGCGAACGCATAGCGAAGGTCGCTGAAGAAAACATCCGCTTACCATACCTGTCCATGGTCCTAGAATCTTTGTTAGGAGGATGGACAGGCACTGAAGGATCCGCCAGTTCCTTCTTGGTGGCTGCCGCCACCACCATAGCATCCACAGAGACACCCTTAGAGAGAAACTGCTTATCTGAAGGGGCCGTAATAAATTTGGATGGCCTCCTGGGGACCGGTTCAACAGAATCTGGAGCTGCCCATGCCTTCCGAGCCACTACTTGCATAAGTGGGTCGAAAGGCGGAGACACCCAGGAGGTGGAGGGTCGGGATCCAAAAGCCTCCAGGTATACCGACTCATCCTCAGAGGGGTCAATGGAGGGCCAGTTCCCCCTCTGTTTGAGGAGTTTCAGGATGTCTGAAAAAGAGACATCCTCAGAGGGGGACCATGGGGCACCCTCCGACTCATCTAAGTCAGTATCAGATGTTGTAGACTCAGGGAAGTCTGTGTGTTTCCTCTTACACGTCCTCTTCCGAGGGGGTTCACCTGCAGGATCAGGAGAAACCTCAGAAGAGGAAGTTATTCCCAATGGGGAAACCTGGGGCGATGGATCCCTGGGCCTGAGAGCAAGAGGCTGGCAAGAGACATCAACAGGCACCGAAGAGGGAGGAGCTAAAGGGATGGACCGTTGACCTGGCTCAGGTGCCAGGACACTCCTCATCACCTCAAAGGCCCCTCTCCCAGGGAGGCCAGAATATTCCCTCTCCGAAGAAATAGGAACTCCCGGCTCCACTGAGAGAGAAGACTCCGAGGCCGATGTCGGTGCCGAGCTTACCAAGGCCGAAGCCCCGAGAGGGAGAGCGGGGTCGGACAAGGGTCCGATGCCACTAGCCCCCTCGGAGCCGACCAGGGAAACTCGATGACCGGATCCCTCCAAGGAAGGTCTCATGGAGGAGATCGGAGCCGAAGACGACGGAGCCGAAAGGGGATGTATCGGTTCCGGCACCGACACGGTCGCTGTCCCGAGAAGCTCCGGCTCCGAACTCAGGGGAGTCGGAGGAGGAAGTTCAAGGGGAAGAGCAATAGCCGAAGTCTGCTGAGACGGGCTATGGAGCATTTGGGCTAGTGCCTGTGACTTCAAGAGCCTGCTTACCACCCTCTCTAAATCGTGGTCAGACAGCCTGGAAGATCTCGAAGATCGGCTCCGATGACTCCGCTCCGACAAAAGAGGAGACCCTGGAACCGAGTGGATCGATTCCAAAGAAGGGGACCGAGATCTCTTCTTGGACGAAGCCATCGGAGCCGACGTCCCCTGGGTTCCAGATGGAGCCGAAGGCTTCTCGGCTCCGATACTGGGTAACACGTCGGCTCCAGCCGGAGCCGACAAGGCAACTGTGGATTGAGTGTCAGAGCCAGCAGGAACCGACACTGTCACATCAGAGGTAGATCGATCGGCTCCAGCCGGAGCCAATCTCGACTCCGAAGGAGTCGGAGCCACCGGAGAAGGCTTGACAACTGTAGCCTGAACCTTAGGTGGCTTTGAAGGTTTACTCGACCCAGTTTTAGTGGGTGAACCTTCTGGCTTTAATAAGCCACGGAGGATCAATTTGTTCCTCCTCTCCTGCAGGACTCTCTGGCTAAAAGAATGACAAATGGCACAGGAGTCCTGCAGGTGTAAAGGCCCCAGGCAGTAAACACAAGAAGTGTGACCATCTGTCAGAGACATTTTCTGACAGCACGAGTCACACTTCTTGAAGCCTGAGACCTTTCCTTCCTTAGACATAGTCCAAGTAAAAACACTACTCACACAGTCTAACAAACACACTATTAATCCCAAAAGAAACACACACACACAGATAGGGATTAATAAAGAGGCCTAGGCCTAACTGAAAAAATTAAACTTAACTAACTAACTAGAAGATTTAACAAAGGGGAAATAGGGTGGGATGTAGAAACACTACACACTATTTGGCTATAAAGGAGAAAGGGAGAGAAAAACCCTGACTAAAACTGTTTGAAAATTCAAACTCACCTGAGCTGGCAAAAAAGAGACCTCTTCGCAAAGCGGCAAACGAGATCTGAGGTAGTCTCGCCTTGCATCATGGGATATAGGGTTGCCTCGAGCTGGTAAAAGGAGTTCTCAAGCTAAGCAAGTGAACCCATCCAGCAAGAATGAAGGCGAGATTGACAACTTAACATTTTTATTTATTTATTTATTTTGCCATGTCTGTGCGATGCTGCATTTCTTGCAATCATGGGAAACAGACAAATGCTATGCGTATCTTGTTTGCCTGCTGTTATGCAATGGGTGAAAGGGAGAACTTCAGAATAATTAGTAAATAAGAGAATGTCAAGTAACCATTGCAGTGTAAGCATTGTTAAAATTTGACAATTAGTATTGAGTCTAGCAAATACACTTGCTGCTTAACTGACTCTGTGGCAGCACATGTTAATCCACTGATACATTCATTTTTTGGGCCATATGGTACTGGGTGCAAATATAGGTGTACTAATACTTTTCATTACAAAGTGATAATGCAATGACATGAATTGTTTATACGAGATATGTTGCTGTGTAGTTACCTAGCACAGCTAGGTTACGTGGCATTGTACTGGTAGTAACTTCAGCTTTTGTTGCTGCTCACTGTTGGTATGCAAGATGTACCTCCTCACAAACAATAAGCCCAAAAACTGAAGGGATCCACTCCTTCTCCAGCATTGCTAAAGTCTAATAGTTAGTATTGAGTGTGTGGAATACACCCGCTATTTAACTGACTCTGTGGCAGCAGGTGTCAATGTGCTAAATCCAAGGATATGTTCCTTTTTGGGGCCAAATGGTAGTGGATTCAAATACAACTCTATCTAATACTTTTAACTGCTTTTGCATTACTATTCCTGTGTGCTTTTGCGCGATGTTTACCATCATGCAATAATGCATTAAAGAAAAGAAAATGGGAACGATAGCGCAGTGGTAAAATGGGGAGTAAGCAGAGTGAAGGACAAATGGAAAACAATACAGGAATGTGCTGCAGAGAGGTAGGAAAGAACCATAGTGATCCATTTCTTCAGTGGTAAAAACTAATAATATATGCAGAATATTAAGTGAATTTGGACTGTCACCTCCAGGGAGAGGGGTGACCACAACACAATCATGTTGTATAGCCAGTTGGAGCAAATTAAGTTTGTCAAGAAGGCAAGTGTGAGAAACAGAGAGCTATGTATGGGAAGATTTTATTTTTTGGTGACACTGCCTGTTTTTCTTTTTTTTTTTGAGAGAGACAGGAATATTGGGGAAGGGGCGTAGGTATGTCTGGGCCTAATAAGCTGGGTAGGTGAGGAAGCAATTGCAGACAGACAAGACCACAGTGATGGACACAAGAGGTCAGTGGACACCCTGGATGGGGTGAGGGTGGAGATATCTAGGACTCTTGAGCATCAAGCTGACAAATAGTGAGTTTGAATCCTCACCCACAGGACACTGTCACCTCACTTCACCACTGTATGAAGCACTCAATATCTGCTTCTCCTCCTGCTGGTACTATCTAAAATGAGGGAGAGCAGCCTCTCCATCCAGTGTAGGCATGCACCAACAGTGTGGCGCACAACCCTATGCACCAGCAGTTCAGCATGGGTGATAAACTTGCCACACCTGGCACTGCCTGTGGAGGGAACCACTGGCCTATACTCTGGGGCAAAACTACCTGAGGGGAGAAGTGAGGCAGGGACAACAGAGGTGGTGCTGGCAGGCCAGCTCCCAGGCATGTTGGGCAATGGTGCCTTGGCCAGTAGAGTGAAGGTACGTGGATCCTCTGTGGCAGGCCTACCCCACTGTGTTGTGCAGCATTTCATGATGTGGTACATGTGGATGACATGTACACATTTTGACAATGCATAATAAAATAAAACAATAAAAAAAAAATAAAAAGAAATAAGGGTTAGGGTGAGAGAAAAAAAGATATGATTAGACTCTATTATCTTAACATTTACTCTTAAGACTAACCCCCTAACAGATAATGTATCACTTTTAAGACTACCAGCTCCTAACAGATGCACAATATACTACAGATTGCAGCAAGTACTCCTTTACATGTACATACGTTGCTTATATGAGTGTTCCAATTATCCAGATTACAGTTTGCAGCAGGGCATATGTGCCACTGGTATACAGCTTTTACTTTAAACCTTTACGTTGCACTTAACTGAAGAATTAACAGTTATTTTATAGCTAGGAAGTGTGGTATTTGAACTCACCACCTCTGTCTAATGTCTAATATTGCACTCTTAGTTTGTGCTACAGACTAATGCATGCACACTTGCTTTTACATTTGGGATATGCATGTTCAATTTGATACAGCTGCATAAACTACCAAACAAGCTATCTTTCTTTGTGCTACAGACTAATGGACGCATACTTGCTTTTACAGTTGAGATATGCATGCTCAATTTGATGTTGTAATACTGGACTCTTGGTTTGTGCTACAGACTAATACACACATACTTGCATTTACAGTTGAGATATGCACGCTTAGTTTGGTACAACTGTATAAAATACCAAGCAAGCTATCTTTAACTTTTAATGGTATAATAACAGTACTCTTCTTCTGCATACATACCACATGCCTCCCTCATCCTTGCCACTCTAGTGGCATGGGTCCTAAAATTTCAGTTGCACCTGCTGAAACAACAGAACAGAACAGAATACCATTATTAATACCAGTCTTGCCTATATACAGCTTTTAAGACTTACAAGTACTCTATGTAGTTCATACTTACACATCTATGGGATGTCCTCCATCCTAAATTCCTCAATCTAAGCATCAAGGGCACCCCTATTTCTCCTTCTGAGGTCACTGTAATGATGTCTTCACTGTTCACCAGTGTGGGGATACTGGTGGCACTGGTCACAGCCCAGACCAAAGTATCCCAGCCTCTATCTTAAACTGGCTCCCACAATAGTCCTTCTTCACCAGACTGGCACTGTGTTCTTTCACTAGGAGTCCAACAAAAATCTTGGACTTCTGGACACTCCATCTCTGAGCCTTAAATCGCAGGCCCTCTCCACGAACACCTGCCATGTCTACTACAGATCAAGTGCAATGGAGACTGATGGTTTCCCACTAATTTCCAGTTATTGCATTTACTGTGAGTGTGCACACTGTTTGAAAATGTTCCTTGTCACTTACCAATGTGCACACAACATGCTCAGGGATGCACACCTCTAAGCACTGTGTTTACATGATGATGAGCAGTGCACAACAGTGGCAAGCATTGCAATTTCAAGGTGATTTGATGTACAGACAGTTGTGTAAGTGTCTTATTCAAATGTGAAGGCCATACTTCTCTAGATAGAAGAAATATGCTTACAAGAACATAGTACACAGTATACCCACAGTCATATATTTGATAATAAATAGGCAGTACATATATGAATAAATAAGTACATAACTGACACAATATTAGTGTCTCAGCCCTCACACATATATAAATTAGTAGCAGTTACACTATATGTCAAGTGTTATAAGTGAGAGTGACTATAATGGGACGTAAAGCAACATTAAAAATGTATGGAATACGCTGTATTCGAACTCAGGACCATGTGTAGGGTAGTTCTACACTTGCACCTCTTTCCACAAAAAGGTTGAAAAAAAAACACTTGTTTGTGTTGCAGTTCATTGTTATATACTGCAATGTCACAACAGTAAAACAAAGTTTGTACACCCTGTACTAGAACCCCAGACTATCTGTACTCTAGCCCTACACTTAACACCCGCATTCATTAAGTTATTGCTGTTAACTGCAGCACAATGTCATTTACTGGGTTTGCAAAATGGGAAATAGTATTAACTGAATGCATCAGGTTTGTATTTTTGGCTGTTTGGGTCCTGTCTGCTTCCTGGGTGGTCCAGTTAGCTCACTGATGCCCTTTATGCAAACAAGATAAGCAGTCAACCCTGTTTGTTCTAAGCACAGCATCTCACAAACTCTGGCAAAAGAAAAAGGTAAAAAAAGGAAAAAATACTTGAAATGAGGAAAAGCAATCTATGGGATACATACTACAAAATGTTAGTTCACATGAGATATTTCTACACAGGTCTGGATTAGAACTCTCACTCCAATGCACTGTCAGAACACAGAATGGGTGCCTTATCACTCTTTACTACACAAACAGCTTTGCAGCAAAGAACTGAAGTAATTCTTCACACAACCAACTGGAACAGAATGTACACTGATATCAAACCATAAACTGTTATTTGTATATTTATTATATTTGGATGTAGTGCACTTAGTGATCATACAACCTGTTATGATCATTGCTTGCAAATATACAGCTCTGTCTTACCTTTCTGTGTTTCTTGGTCATTCATCAGTTATCTGACCAGTACTCATGTGAGACATGCAGTCTATAAGCCATTCTATATCACTGGTCTTAAAATGTATGAGGATATTAAGTGGAGATAATATTATATGCAGTTGGCAACCACTGAAGGGTGGATTGGATGGCACAAACAAGCATAACTTGCTGTTTTGCGGGAGGGGGAACAAAGGTGAATTACTGTTATAGCACTTACAAGGGCACAATGTTCTTTCAAGGGGGGACAAAGCTGAGGTACTGTTATAGCACAAACAAGCATAGGCTGTTCATTTGGGGTAAGCAAAGGTGAGTTACTGTTAAGGCACAAACAAGAATGGACTGTTCGTTGGGGGGAGGCAAAGGTGAGTTACTGCTATGGTACAAACAAGGATATGTTGCTATTGTTACTCTCCTTGTTTTGCATCCTGCCTGTTGTCTGATCTTGTGACAGTCGTGAAGTCTGAAACTGCAATGTGTATCATTGCTTTTAAACTTATCTTTTTAATTATTTTCCAGTACAAATATATGATTCTAAACTTGAGGATATGCAGTGATCATCATTACTTTTGAGAGGTATGACTATGTGAATCTTTGATGCCTGAGGCCTACTACTTATTAATGGACACATATAAGTCAAATAAGTGTCTGCTGTCTCATGTTAAGATAATTTCTGTACAAATATCCCACCTTTTACTTGCTTACTATACCAAGTGATGAAATACAAGGATATGCCATAATATTATTAAATAATACACTCCAGGTTCAGGACTTACCTTATAAATGCTGTAGTTGCCACCGTGTTACTTCAGGTCTGACTCTGTCTGATGTAAGCAGTACACACCCAATACGTGGTGAGGTAAAGGTTGCATGAGTTGCCTGGCATCAATATTAAGTGTATGTGAGTAGGAGGAAGGTTTTAGGCCCCTAGGTGCTGAGTTAGTGTGCTATGCATTGTCTCTTAGCCAGTGCAAGGGGGTACTGACCACCCCTATGTCTGTCTACACTCACAGCAGCTGGTGGTTCCCCGTCTGACTCCTCATCTGCCTGTGGCTGTGTTGATCTTGGCACTGGTGCTGGGATGTTTGCCCCTTCCTCTTGCTGATCCTGCTGCAGCTTTCTCCTCAGGATTATATTGTGTAGCATGGCACATACTGTGAAGATTTCAGACATGTCTCTGGTTTGTACTGCAGGGATCACCAGCTGTATCTAGGCACTGGAACTGTGACTTCAGCAGCCCAAAAACATGCTCTGTGACATTTCTGGTTTGAGCATGTGCCTCATTATGGCATTCTTCCATGAGTTTGTGTGTGTGTGTGTGTGTGTGTGTGTGTGTGTGTGTGTGTGTGTGTGTGTGTGTGTGTGTGTGTGTGTGTGTGTGTGTGTGTGTGCATTTCTGATGGGTGTCATTAGCCATGGTTCTAGTGCATAGCCTGCATCCCCCAGTAAATGAGCCAGTGGATAATGCCCCTAGCAAAAATCTGGTGCAGTTGGGAGGTGTGCCAGGTATGTGAGTCGTGTTAACTGCCAAGATTGCCAGCACACGCATTCAAGATGATTCCCTTGGCATTACACATGACTGTGCAGTTGATAGAGTTGTAGCCTTTTCTGTTAATGTAGTTCCTACGCTGTTCCCAAGGTGGTGTCTTCATTTCTACATGAGTGCAATCTATGGCACCCAGCACTTCAGGGTAGTGCACTACCCAATAGACCTGTTGTATATTTCTGGTCCTCTCCTCAGACCTATGAGGGAAATATATGTGCTCACTGGCATGTTGGAGCATAGCATCCTGGAAATAGTACAGGATCCTGGATACTGATACCTGTGACACCCCAGCATGTCCCCTGTTGGTGTCTGAAAGTTACCTGTAGCTAAGATTCTAAGGGCTACACATATCTTAATTTCCACTGGGATGGTTCACCTCATTGGCTCTGGCTCTCAGTTGAGGATGACAGAGGTTGCAGAGTTCCTGTAGTGTGACCCTGTCCACCCAGTAGTGCTCTACAATTTCCACATCATGTAGGTTTTGATAAGTTAAATGTGACCTGAAAACTCTTCTCCTTCTTGGTCTAGGCATATTGTCAGCAACAGCAGCAGCATTGGCTTCAGCCTGTAAGCAAATACAAATGGATTAAAGTAGCAGCAGACCCTAACATTCTGTCTGTCTACACTTTCTTTGTCTGTACGACAAAACTATTGAAATCCACAGGAAAAACAAGCATGGAGTCTACATGGATGCTTTATAGCTTGTTGAATCGCTCCACCAGATTGGTTGATTAGCATGCAGTTCAGCTGCTTATGCTGCAATTAGCATCTATGAAACACAGACTGACAGATGCAGTCCATTAATAATCTTCTCCATTATAGAAAGCCACCTGTGTAGCTAGCCAAACTAATGGTGAAAAAAGTTATGTGTTTGTAAGACTGCAAAAAATCTTTTTCTTCAGGATATCTGTACAGAGGAGTACTGAGCTTCAGCAGGTACGCTCCCATTTTGCTACCTACATAATGTATATGCTGGAATGTATTTAAGAATAATATGAAGCAAAGGCTTTTACACTTTTTTCTGTATGCATTACTTAGACATGTACTGATGGGATGGACTTGTTTGTCAAGCCATTTCAGAGGTACACATGATTGATAATACATGAAAATTGAATGCTATGTGATAAATATGTACAAATGTTTCAGGGACAGGTCCTTTGATAGCACTTTTAGCCTTTTAAAGATGTTTTACTAGCAAAATGGTTCATTTGCCTTTTTTTTGTGGGGGGACAAAGATGAGTTACTGTTATGGCACAGACAAGAATGGACTGTTCTTTTTGAGGGAGCAAAGGTGAGTTACTGTTGTGGCACAAATAAGGAAACGTTGCTCTTGTTACTATCCTTGTTTTGCATTCTGCCTGTTCTTAGTATTTTACATCTGTAGAGGTTTTTTGTTTCTCAAGTGGGTAATACTGACTGCCTGTTTTTTCTGTTTTATCTGGAATCAGCTATTTTTTGTAGTTATGTAATACTTATGTATATTGCCACTCTGTTGTCTTTTAGGACACTTACAACTATGTCAGTGAGGTGTGTCTATGCATGGAGAACCCCCCCCCCCTTCAATGATGCTGAAAATGAAATTACTGTTGATGGTTTTTGGCAATATGGTGCATTTCTCCTAGGAAGGGGTCGTGCAGATATGGCACACAGGCTGCAAATATGGCAGCAGATTATGCAAACCATCTGTGCTGTGGGTGGCTAAGGCAGAGCATATAAACAGGTGTGTCACAGGGCCACTGACATGATAACCACTGCACGGAGGTTAGCAGCTGCAGTTTCCCATGACAAAATGGCTATTGGGCTAGGGCGTTCAAGGGAGCCACCTCTTACCCCAATGAAGAGTTCCTTGCAAATGTATGAGATCTTGACATCTCACAGGAGAGTGGAGTGGGTGCCACACCTTCTGAGATAGCAAGAACATCCCAGGCTGAGCATCCAGGCAGGCTTTGTTGTCTGAACAGTTGAATACTGTTGCATAGTAAAACAACTGAAATTAATGTTAATTCTGTGTCACATGTCTTTTTGAGGGGAGGGGGTTGAAGATTGCTGCAGTTATAAACTTAGTCTGGAGATATCAGCCACATTCTTGCTGAGAGTATAGTTAATGCAAATATAAAGGAGTAAATGTATTACCCCCTGTGTTACTGCTTAATGTGATGATGTTGCCCTTACCTCTTGCTTAACATCTTCCAGGACAATCAGGACTCGAGTGACATATGCCTCCTGCAGTTAGCAAGCCACATAATTTTATGCCATTACTGCAGATCAATTTAAAAAATATCACAGTGTATCATCTTTGGCCTGTTGTTTGTATTGCTGTACTGTCTATAATATTGGCAGCACTGTTATTTTGTTAGCATATATTGCACTATTGTAGTGCAACTATTAATGTATCCCTGTATTTCTTTCTTTTAATCACAGGTGATCATGACATTGGGAGTTTGTGCCACCTGATGTCAGTGTCTCAGCAGACTCTGATGATGAAGGTGGCCAAACTGGTGCATGGGATGGGGAGGGTGCAGAGGTTGAATCTGACACAGAGGTTGACATACAGCCATCCCCTACATTTTCATCGAACACAGCCAGTAGGCCTATGCCTACCCAGCCCACTGAGCTCACAGATGTTAAACAGGTGGAGGGTGAGGACATTGATCAAAGAAGTGTAGCTACTGCAGCTTCAGTGCCCATTGAGTCTGACTGTAGCCAAAATGTGGGTGAAGTGCCACACAGGAGCATTGATAGGAGTGCTAGGAGGAGGCCTGCTGTCCCTCCTCCATCTGGTGCAGGTGTCACTTCCTGTGTCACTCAACAGATGTTTAGGGCCATCTTGGTGGCAGAGAGACATTCTCATAGGTGCTCCAGACAAATGCTCAGGGTTGTGGATATGACACAGTCTGGCATCCATGATTGCCTCCACTGTGTTGCCGATTCACTGGATCAGATGAATGAAACATTGCAATGAGGGGTGTCTGTGATGGACTGAGGGGGTGACTGTCATGAAACAAGCAGTATCTGTGATAGAACATCTGTTGGGAGAGGAACAGGATCCTCATGGGAGTAGGTCAGCCACATCATCTGCTGCCAGCCAATGTGTCCATTCCAGGTCATGCTCATGGGGTGGCAGTACTTCCACTGCTCCATCAGTGAGTATGCTGTCCACACCCAGATGTGGCAGGTTGTGGAGTCATGGTCCTGGGTGTCCCCATCCATTGAGCTCATTCAACAGACATTGTTCACATTCAAGTGGCAGCAGTGCATCTGACATTAGGTGTGGAGATGCCAGTGCAACTTTGGGCAGAGCCAGTTCCCATGGTTGGGAATGACAACGATGAACTGCTACCTTTGCCATGCATGGCTCACTCCTATCTAACAGACCAAGACATGTAGCTAGCACAGAGCTTGGATGTGTTCATCCACACACTCACACACTAATTTCACCTACAGGACTTATAAAGACACACACACTGGTTACTCTTATTGTCTCACTGGCCAATTTTTTATTTTATCCCAATGTTTGTTTTATTCTCCTTCTTACTCACATGCACTCACTGACCTTTTGTGTCAGTCTAGGCTTCCTGCACAACCCCCCCCCCCCCACACACACACACAAACACACAAACACACACAACAACCTGTGTAAGTGATGATAACTGTGCCATATCCCTGTTTTCTATATTTTGGATTCAGGGATACAAAAGCTGTGTCTGATACTCAGGGTGCATAGCTAACTTAGTGCTTAGTATATCTGCATTTGTGTTCTTGAACTGGTCATTGTACCTTTGACTTATATTGACCTTGGCAAGTTATACATTGATAGCATCATAATTTCGCAGGTTCATAGTGAATGCAGTTGCAAGGGTTGTGAAGTCAGAAAATGCAATGTGTATCATTATTTTCTAACTTCTCTCTTTAATGTTTTTCCAGTTCAAATAGATGGTACTCCTCATAAGTCGTGCCACCATGTTTAGATCTTAGGATTGTATGACAGCACTGTAGTCAAATCTCATCAGAGCAGTAATGCAGTATAACGCTCTCTTTTGCATGTACCTCACCCGACACATGCAGCAGCTGGAGAGACCACAGGGCTTTCTCATCAACATAACACAGGGCCTGCAAACAATTCCATGATGTATATGGATAGATAAAAAGACATGTTACTGTAATCTGTCTGGTCTAGGATGAGGTGACGTCTACCAGGCCTCCAGACCAGTGTCTGACTATGTCCTAGCGGGATGACTGTATATCCAATAATCTCATATAGCTGATGACATCAGGCATTGTCTGTTGAGAATATGGTATAATAACAATGTCTCACATGCTGCTGTGAAAGGCTGTTTGTAATGTCAGGCAAGAGCTCGTACACGCACTCGGCTACAGTGAGAATAGAACCCATACCTATTTAAGGTACGCAGACTACAGAACATGCTACATAATGCAAACACCACAGCACAACTCTGACTTTTACAAGACTGCAGCTAAACTTACTGTACATGACATCAGTAGACCATGTGTGAGACAAGATGTTGGCAGGCCTGCATAGGTACATAGTTTTATAGGTTCATATGAGGCTACTACCATAATGGACCAAGGTTCATAGGTTCATAAGAGTTTATCAGGCTAATGGCCCTAGGGCCTTTTCAAGCCTAGCCAAGTTGCACCAGTGTTCCCTTATAGACCAAGATATGTAGTCAATATTTGTGAATCCATGATCAGCACTGGTTACCCCTGTCTAAGAGTAACATAGGTGCAAGTCCTGGGATAAATTTTACAATTTCCCATTCAATTGTCCAAGTTAAGCTTAAATAGGGTCATTGAGAAGCTTAGTTTCATGTGAAATGGGAGTTTGTTTCATGGAAGTGTCAATCTCTTGGAGACATATATGCCTCTCCAGGATATCCTGTTGATGTTGCAGGCTAGGTTAAGATCTCTAAAGCGAGTGTGTCTTGTTCCATTTGATTTAAGGAGGTGCAGCATTTCCATTAAGGCAGACTTATATGATACAGAGTACAGTGACAGGGTCTTCAGTCTGCCCATGTAGGTCACATGTTGGTGTCTCTTAATTTTCTGGGTGAGAAACTTTTAGGTCTCTCCAGCTGCTGCAGGTGTCTAGTGAGGGACTTGCAAAAGGGAACATTGAACTCTATTATTGGTCTCATGAGGGATGAGTGCAGTGGATTGATATCCTTATTCTTAAACATTATGCCCTACTTGTGAGATGTGCAATGTAAAAGACTACCGTGCCACTGTGGACACATGATGATCAAAGTTAAGGTCGCTATTAACCTGCATTCCCAAGTGTCTCAACATTGGTTTGGAAAATAGGGATTTATTATTAATAGTGTAATGTGCAGGGACTTCTCCTTCACTGAATGGGATAATATTGCATTTTTTGGGATAATTTTAAGTGTGTGGCTTATGCAACAATTATTTATGTATGTCAGTCCAGTTTGTAGTTTGTTGACATCGTTTGGAGATTCAGTGATTGCACACAGTTTGCAGTCATCAGCAAACTTGGTGAGCCACAGGTCATCTGTTATCATCTGAATTTTTGAGAAATGCAGTCCAAACAGTAGGAGGCCCAGCACAGACCCTTGTGGAAATCCACTGGCAACAGGTCTGCTGGTAAAGGTGAAATCTCCAATTATGACTGTATGTGATCTGTTGGTGAGACAGTTGCCTACCCATCTAATGAAGCAAGGGTTTATCCCCAGCTAGTGAATTTTCGCAATGATGCCTGAGTGGGGGATTGTTTCAAAGCCCTTGGTCAAGTTGAGATAGGCAGTATGTACTAATATTTCCTTCATCCAGGGCTTTTTATGGGAGAACGCAACCAGCGGTGTGCTGATCCATTTGGTAAAGTGGATGCCTCTAATGTATTTTCTTTATCTGCAGAAGCCTACAAGAGATCAACTTGAGTATTTGTTGTGTAAAGAGACTAGCACCCACATTAATATTTTATATTTGCAACGATATTTAGACCTCAATATAACTCCCGCAAAAGGTGGATTGAAGCTTCACATCAATGTTCTACTGAATGGATTCAAATTCTAATAGAACAAGACCACCTTAAAAAATGCCAGCTGAAGGAAGAAATCCTCAGGGTGAGTGAACAACTGCAGCCACTTGTTTCTCTAACTAAGTTAGATGAGATGCTTAAAGATATTAATGTGGTGCTTAAAGATCTTGAGGAGGGGCTTGTAGAATGTAAAACTTTTAAAATTAATCAAGATACCAAAGATTATAAAATAGACCAATCCTTTTTGGTCAAATATTATGGTAAAAAGCCTGTTTCTAAGAGCAGACAGAACCGGAGCTGTAATAATAGCTCTGCCTACTCCTCTTTTGTGTCTTTTGCAGCCTCGGAAGCTGAAGAACAACAGGGCACTGAATATGTTGTTGTTGTTTGTCTTTCGACTTTTTCCCGGTAAGGGGGCGCCACAGCGGAACTCCGGTCTGCTAATGATTGGCAGTAGATTTTTACGAAACGCTGAGGTGCCAGCTCGACGCTCAACCTTCAACGAAGGCATGCCCACAGGGCACTGAATATAAAGAACAGGAATACTTTCTGGCTTTACCAGAAGCAAGGAATTATACAGAATTTAACCATAGATTTTGGAACAATCACCAACAGGCTAATTACAAGCCTAGCACCAATTTCAATGGTAAGCAGGGTCGAGGAGGTTGGGAACCACAGAGAAACACTGGAGGTAACTACAAAGTACATTTTAATAAATGAAAATGTTGGAACTGAGTTTTATAACACGTTTGTGTTGAATTTGTCTGACTGTAATGTTTCTAATGTAGTAATGTCTGTTTTAGAGTTAGGTTTGAAATTCATTCCCACTGCTTTACCTCAACTACATATTTTGAGAGGGAAGATTTTTGTGTTTGGCAGAAAATTACACTTGAGAGATTTTTTGCTAAAAATAATACTGTAAATGTATGTAATGTGAACCAGGATATTTCTGGGGATGATTCCTTTCACTCGTGTGTATCTATATTAAGTGAATTTGATGAATCTCATGAATGTGTGAGTAATGCTTACACTAATTTTGACACCAGCAGTATCCAGACTAAAAGTCTTTTTATTCCCCCTTACACTAACAATTGCATTCAAACTTGCATTTCAACTGTTAGTTTTGAAGTGGAAAATGAATATAAGACTTGCATGCATAATAAATCTAGTGTGTGTTATAATTTAGATAACAACAATGGGTAGAGTTTTGTGAATTTTGTGATGATAGGAACTTTGTGGTAAAGCCCTCAGACAAGGGTAACCAAGTAGTAATTTAAAATTTTAAATAATATTTGGATATGTGCTATAAGCATTTAAATGATGAACTAGTTTATAAAAGATGTGATATTTCTTGCTACTTTCAAGCTATTGAGGAGTATATTTCATTGTTGAACAAAGGTCACCGTTCAGGTTATTTTTCATCTAGTGATATCACTAAGAAATTTGGTGTTGAAAATACAAAGATTGCTGTATTTTATTCCTTACCGAAAACTTATAAGAGTTTGGATAATCTTGTTGGAAGGCCAATTGTCTCTGCAAAGAAATATTTTTTGAAATGTATTAGTGTTTTTTGCATGAATATTTGAAAAAGGACAGTTCAGATTTTCTGTATAAAATTAAGGACTTTCAATGGAAGGATTCCATGTTTTGGTTATGCATAGATGTGAAAAGCCTTTATGCAAATATTTGACATGATGTGGGCATCCAGGCCCTTTTTTATTTTTTGAGTGAGTCCCCTATGTCCCATTTTGTTACAGATTTAGTAGCTTTTTGCTTAAAAAATAACTTTTTTGTTTTCAGTGGAGAGGTTTTTCACCAACTGCAGGGTACGGCTATGGGGGCGGCTTTTGCCCTTGTGTATGCCAATCTTACCATGGGCAAGTTTGAGTATGACTATGGGCAGGATTCACGAATCCTCCGTGTAAGACTTAATAAGTCTTACACGGAGGCTGCAGTTGAACAGTATGACATCAGCAAGCCATGAATATTCATGAGGGCACGCTGACTCATCAGTAACTCTTACACAGACTGAGTATGAAAGCAGGGGCGTGTCAGACTGCTGAGCAGTCTAAATGTTCACGCCCCTGCAAGTTGTTACAAAGCACAATGTCAGCGTACAAGAGCAAGGTCACTCAAATGTACTTGCACCCAACAGCACACTCCCTGACACTGGAAACCTCAATCAAAGTTATAAAACGTAAAATATTAATTTTATTTTTTTTTAATCCACGATATAGCTGCCCGTATTTGCGCGTGTGTGTGTGGGTGTGCCCATTGCCTAACCACAGTTAGCAATTGTGACAGCGAATAGCATATAAGAACTAATTATTCAAGTTTGGCTAAGTAACAATAGTGTAATGGTAGAGCGTTAGCCCAAAGAGTAAACATTCATGGTTTAAGTCCCACCACTACCCTTCTTATTTTTTTTCATGTTCCAAATCAGTATATGAAATAATACCTGACATATATGATTAAAATATTATAAAAAGCAGTGAAATGGCCAATTTATTATTGAAGAAAATATATATTTTAAAGGCTCCAGATTTAAGCAGTGCTTTACCCAGCTAAATAGGGTTGCCCAAAGTTTAGCAGTGCTTTATCCAGTGCAATGTGTTTGTGCGGACGTGCGCACCATGCCAACCAGGGCACTGTAGGGACACATATCCTACACAAGGGTATAATACAGACAGATGCCTGTCATCTGATACATGCTGTATAGCAGTAAGCCAACTATGGCATAGTCATCCACATGTACTATACTTACTATCCCGTCAGTACCACATAGGTGGTAGCCCTCAACATGTATGTTGGGTACCAATGTGTACATACAGCCTCATGTTATGTCATGTGAATCTTAGTATCCACATATCCATAGGTATTGTGGAGTCCCAAGGTGTGTCACGTGAGACATTAGAGGCTTGGATGCATATCCACAAGGCGGTTGCACACCTATAAAGACTATTATTGTCAGTTGTTGTTGTGTATTAATATGTCTGACATAAACCCCAGGCATATACCCTCACTCACACTACTGTTAAGTAACTGTCATGGGTGTGTGTGGCACAGACGACCCTGGCCATGGATCACGTCAGTGGATGGCCCTGTCACATACATACATATGTGACCTACGATCTGAGAAACAGCGGCACAATCCGTCAATGGCAACAAATGTATTCATGTAGTATACAGGCTTTACACCTATGTACTGATTAAGGGAACATGTACACATATATATTTGCCACGCAGATACTTGATGTGTGCAATGCACTTACTGTTGTAATCATAATATGTCATAGCATAGTAAAAGCAAAACCCACACTGCATTGTCCAAGAGTGACACACAGAGTCAGCATTTACAGGATTCAAGCCCCTACCAAAGTATGTTATGACACTAGAGAGACATGCATTAGCGCAGCATGCTATTTGCTTTACTGGGTGGTTTCCCTTCTCCGTCTGTATTTCTAGGGTGGTGACATCATCACTCTTTCCAAAGAGGAATATACATCTTTAGTGTGTTTTCCCAGTCTTCAAAAAGCCCAGTCCTTTCAAACAGAATTGCACCCCCCCCCAACACACACATTGTCAGCGCTGACAGGATTCAGACCCCTATCTACATATGGTACAATACTACAGAGAAATGCATTAACACAGCGTGCTACATGCTTTACTGGGCATTTTTCTACACCTGCTGTACTTGTAGGATGCTGACATCACCAGACTTTCCAAAGAAGAATGTAACTTCTTCATTGTGTCTACAGTCTACAAAAAGGCCACTCCTCTCAAAGGATGTGACACACATACACACACCAGACTTTCTAAAGAAGAATGTAACTTCTTCATTGTGTCAACAGTCTACAAAAAGGCCACTCCTCTCAAAGGATGTGACACACATACACAACACCCCCCATGCCCAGTGCAACCTTTCAGAATGTTGCTGACTGAGTTCCACTACCATAGTTGATTTACCTGTAGCTAAAAGGCTTGTAGTCTGCTCATCTGCAAAATAAAACACCCCTGTCAGTCTCAACCCCCAGACCTTGAACACACTAGACTGCATGAATTATTACTAAGCCACAGCAGATAAAATAATTTGATGCTGTAATAAATATATAATTCCTTACAATGAAGGAATGTAAAGGAATAATAGAAAGGCCATTAGACAAAGCCTGTTCTGTGAATCCTTAACAGCCAGTGTTGTGGAATTGCATTACATGACAGTGATAAGAGAAGCAGTCATTCTAGCAAACAATAACGTTACAAAGGCACTTTACAAACCACACACAGTATCAGGGCACTACAAACACTAGCATATCTGAGTGGGGCAGACGCCATAGCTCTTAAATATGTTCTATGCAAGTTCATGATTGTGCTATGTATGTTAGCTGTGTCAGTCTCACTCCCTCTAGAAAGTATTGCCGTCATGTATAGAGGTGGGGTATTATACAATGAATACTGATATTAATAACAGTAGACACTGCTTGCAACTGCAGCCACTAACATTTTTTTTGTCAGTTAAGCTTTTTAAGTATTCACTTCTCTTAGTTAACTCCAATGTTGCAGTGTCTCTTGACAGAAACATAATGGGCTGTTGTTTTCAGAGTTTTAAGTGCTGGGCTGGTCTGTTTGTGTACTGCCTGTGTGATTGCCTGATTCTGATTATTTCCACCTGCTAGCTCTGCTGACTCTCCCTGGTTAACTTCCTACTGTTTGTTGTGCTTCCTTTTCCCTTTCCATTCCCTCGGGGGGGCGGACACAGTGTGCACCTTCTATTTCTTGACTTTAGCTAGGATACCTACTGACACACCTCTTCCAGTGATGAGCAACTGACAGCTAACACATGCCACTCTGCTCCAATGAGATTAGCTCCTTTCATACATACCCCCCTCATGATGTCACCTATATCCTACTCTGTTACTCCCCTTATCCTAGTCTTACACTCCACTGACTGTGCAGACTTGGGATTCACTATCCTTACCCTCATTTGCATAGGATTGCCTACTAATGCTTGGTTACATCTCTTAGACTGGGTTCCCCCTTAGCAACCCCTGCTCGGTAGCCATGTTGTCTTCAGCCTGCCATTGCCTTGCATTGTACATTACAAATTCACATAAAATCCACATTTATGGATTTTTATTATTAGTTTTCTGGTTTTTAGAGCACAGCCCTTTAGTGCAACGCTGCGCTACGCTTAAACATCAGAAATCAGACAAAAAAAAATAAATTCATTTTTTTTCATTTTGCATCAGGAAACATTGCCAATGGCCATATATTTGGCCATTGGCATGCTTCCTTTACTGGATGCAACCTTTATTTCGAGCTGTCACGGCTCCGTTTTGCTATTTGCAGAATGGTACTCAGTTGTCAACTGAGTACATTTCTGCAGATAACACTACTCTTACTCGGACAGGTTCGGGTTTCCTGAATCTAAAATCTACCTCATTTGCATGCCTTTCAGCTGAAATTGAGGTAATTTGCATGTCCCGGCCCTGTCCGTGTAGGAGATGTGTTAGGAGCTCTCTTGCACACCCCTGCAGGCTGTTCCTGGATCGCTCGTCGGACATGATGGCTACATGGAGTCTTACTCTACTCTTAGACTCCATGCAAGCCATCATGAATCCAGCCCTATATATATCCTCACACTTTCTATAGGTCTCATGTTTTGTTTTATGTGAGATTTATAGATGATTTGATATTTTTGTGTGATGGTTCTTGCAAGGATGCTTTAAAATTTGTTAAAAACTTGCAGGTTAATAAGATGGGCCTTGAATTTGATTGCATACAGTTGGGAACTGAGGTAAACTTCCTGGATATTAAACTTAAGTTAAAAACTGGATTACATAGGAAGTTTGAATTGAAGAATCAGTTCCTATATGGCAATAGTAGTTCTGCTGTGCTCCTGAACCTAGTTGGCCTCTGTAAAACAGGGTACTGTCCAGTACTTCCGTACTTGGCTACAAACTAGAAATTCCACTTTAAGGGAAGGTTGCCTCACCAGGTGCGAACGCACAGACAAGGCAACACTATAGTCCCACCACCACGAAACACTCGACCAAGGTACTGTCCAGTACATATCGCTGAGTGGACTAGTGGCTTTCCGTTTTTTCCTGTTCCAGTCTGTTCTTCTCGGTTTTTGTTGGTTGAGTAACAGTTTATATTATATATAATTAAGTTACTGTGTTTATCGCTTACTGTGGGCTAATATTTCAATGTGTTTAACAAACTTTTCTGTCGACGTGCCTAAAGTTGCATAGATTCACTACTGGATTAAGTATGACACAGCTATTAAGCCCTAGCTGCTATTGAGCAAACTATTTAAATACGCTCTGTTGATATACTAACTTGTAACCTGATTGCTACTTGACTGCATGGTAAATTTAAACTGTATTCAATGTGATACTAGCCCTACTGCATTGTATCTCCACTTAGGTACTGTCCAGTACTTCCGTACTCGGCTACAAACTAGAAATTCCACTTTAAGGGAAGGTCCCCTCACCAGGTGCGAACGCACAGATAAGGCAACACTATAGTCCCACCACCACCAAACACTCGACCAAGGTTAATACGTCCTGTATTTAAGGAAAATAACACCCTTATTGATTTCAGTCAAAGCCATATACTGGGTTCAAAAACACAGCAGTAAACCCCCTAGTTACCAAATAAATCCACTTCCAGCATACTAACAGTAGCCTGTACTTCATTAAAGTTTACTTACTCTACTCACAGGCCCTGAAAAGTCTGGGGCAGGTTTATCCCTGCTCCGCTTCGCCCTCGCTACGCTCGGGCTCGCTTCACGCCCCACCCTGCCCCCTTATACCACCCGCCCCCACTACCTCTACATTTATAGCCACCAAGCCACACCCCCACATCCTTTCCAACCTATATAACTTCCTCTCTATCATCTCCCTCCCCCTCCCACCATTTTACAGATTAATCACTACCAGTCCTCTAAAGTATATCACCCCCACTCATAGACGAAAAATACCATTCCATACACCATGTCATTACCAAATTGTAAAATCCTTCCCCTTATCTTACCACTCTTAATTCTACCATACTTCCTTACTAGCTATGAACATCTACCATTCTTAGGTTTCTCCTATCCAAAACGTCAAACCAATACCCCCTTACCTCCACCGATTGCTGAATTTGCCCACTACTATACAACCCCAAAAACCACAAATTCTAACAACCTGTTTCTTAATAAACCACTCCAAACAACCCCAAAATCTAAATATGGTCTAAAACTATTATTTAAAGTCCTAAGACTACTAGCTTATCTAAGAAAAAACATCACCATAGATGGAGACATTCATCCTAATCCAGGCCCAACCTCAACTCCAAACTCTACTAGCCCTCCACTCTCCCACAGACTAGTTAACTCCCTTCTAATTTGCCACTTAAACATAAGAAGCCTAAACAACAAGGTACATAACCTACATGCTGTGCTAGCTGCCTACCTCCCTGACATAATGTGTCTATCTGAAACTTGGCTCAGGCCATCAACCAAAGATAATGAGATCTTGCCACCCGGATTCAATATACTTAGGGTTGATCGCATAAAGAAAAGGGGAGGTGGGATAGCCGTCTTATATAATAGCACACTTAACAACATAACTAATCCCAAACAACCACCCCAGGTCTCCAATGCTGAAATACTAGCTCTAAAACTTCTACTAAACAATCAAAAAAGTATAAATCTAATTGTTATCTACATCCCCCCTGGGAACAATGTAGAAACACTAGAGGTCATTCTACATTGGATAGCTAACAACTACCCTCAAGAAACTATTGTCCTGGGTGATGTTAATATTGACTGGAACCAATGCTCCACACAGTCCAACCCCATCTCTATTAACCTACATGGATTCTCTCAGATCATATCCTCTACCACCAGACTAGGAAATTCTAACCAAAAAGAGAGTATACTTGACTGGATACTCACCAACAGACACCCCCAGAACTATATGTCTGGGACTCTCCCCAATGATCTTAGTGATCACCTGATCACATACATTATGAAAGACAAAACCATCTGCGCAAGCTTGCCTATCTATAGGTCCATCAGAACCAAGAAAAACTTTGACCCAACAAAATTTCAATTAGAACTCAAATCCTGTAACTGATCAAAACTAAAGCACCTTCCCCTTGATGAGGCAGTGTCATTCTTTAACAATATATTCCTTACCATACTTGACTCACATGGTCCAAAATGGTCACCCAGAATTAAAACTCAACTAGCACCATGGCTAACAACAGAATCCAAATCTAAAATAACAACTAGAGATAAAGCATGGGATAAATGGCGCACTACCAAGTTACCCCTAGACCGCATTAAATTCCAACAATTAAGAAATGAGACTAAAAAAGCCATCACACTAGACAAGAAAAACTACTTTTACCATCTGCAACATAAACATCAAAATAACCCTCAAAAGTACTGGGCAGGCTTAAATAAACTTCTCCAACCAGGCAAATCCACCACTCCTACCCCAGGAACATTATCTGACAAGAGCCGAGAAGAAGTAGCAAATTCCTTCAATACTTTCTTCACTGAAACCATTCAGTCCGTAGCTAACCAGCTATCTCCTCCCTCCACATCAATAAATGCTACACCTGACTCGCCACTCTCTTTTAACCTCCAACCTGTGTCCACATCCTTTATCAGATCCCTTTTGAAAAAGCTGAAGCCAACCACCATTTCTGCCGATCTTCTCCCAGCTGAATATCTGCAAATAGCTGCAGATGTTGTAGCCTACCCTATCTCGATTTTAATTAACAGAGCCATAACTGAGGCCACAATTCCCTCAATATGGAAAATATCCTATGTTATACCACTCCACAAAGGTGGTACATCCACAGAACTATCAAACTATAGACCAATAGCCATACTATCACCACTTGCCAAAATTATGGAAAAGTGTGTGCACAACCAACTAATGCTCTATCTAACCCAGAATAAACTACTAACAGACTCTCAACATGGATTCAGACCCCATCACAGTACAACCACTGCCCTCCTCTCTTTTACTGAAAATATAAATCTTAACCGGAATAACAAAAAAAATATCCTCTGCTCTCTTCCTGGACCTATCGAAAGCCTTCGATATGGTAAACCACCAGTTACTTCTACATACTCTAAAAACCCTGCATCTAGATAGTCCAGCTCTTGACTGGTTTCAAGCCTACCTCACTGGGAGACAACAAGCAGTACTGTGGCAGAACAAGCTCTCTCACCTGCTACCAAATACCATAGGAGTTCCTCAAGGCTCCATACTAGGACCTCTCCTCTTTTCAGTCTTTATAAACGACCTCCAAACAGTCATCCCTGAAGCCACCTGTATTCAGTACGCAGATGACTCAACTCTAATATGTTCCAATGCCTCTCTAGAAAACCTACTAACTACAACCCAGCACAGTTTCACTACAGTCGAAAACTGGCTCGCCAACCATCTCCTGATCTTAAATCCAAATAAAACCAAACTACTTCTCTTCTACCCAACGAATAAATCACCTAACGAACACTTTACTATACAATCCAACAATGGGACCATTATCTCCCCTGACACCTATGCAAAGCTACTAGGAGTAAACATTGATAATAAACTTAGATTTGACATGCATATCAACCAAACCATTAAGTCAGTCAACAAGAAACTTGGGACCTTATACAGGATAAAAACCTTCCTAACTCCAACTGCCAGGGCAGCCACTGCCCACTCACACCTTCTCTCTACCCTACTATATGCCTCTCCTGTGCTTACTAACCTTAACAAATCTGACTAAATAAGCTCTCATCCTGCTACAATCACATTGCCAGATTCGTTACAGGCCTACCCTACAGAACGCACCATTGTATTAACCTGAAAAAACTTGGATGGATAGAATTCCCATGCCTTCTCCAGCAGTACCAACTCATAGAGGCATTCAAAATCCTTAAACAACCTGAGAATACCCCTGCTCTAAAAAACTTAATGACTCCTTACTCTAATCTAAGTTGCCTTCGCTCAGCAAATAGACTCCTTGTCCAAACAACTAAATCTTACAACCTAGGTGGTGACGCACTGTTTGCCAATACCACTGGAAAAATATGGAACTCTCTCCCCAATAACCTCATGCTTATAACTTCACTAGCTCAATTCAAAAAGAGTCTAAAACTCCACTTTGTCACATTGGCTTTGTCCTTGCTCAAACCCAGTCTAGCTCCTTGCCGTAAACTAAAACCAAAACCAAGCCCATACTAGTTCTTCGTATTATCCATTCCTAAAAAGAACAACCTAGCAAGGGTTATAAGAACTATGTATGTTGCCAAACTCTAAGCTATAATACATCCTAACGACTCTGCTAGCATATTATTAATGTTATACATCTAATGATTAGTAGTATTCTGCATATGATAGAGCATGGTAGTTTTATAATAGTATGTAAATAGTCGTTTTTCTTTTTTCTCTCTTCCTCATTTTTGTTCATCTTATATACTATTTTCTGTAACAATTTGTCATTGTAACTCTGTTGGAGCTTTTCTCCCCGGGCCTCCGCTGAAAATGGACATGTATCCAGTCGGACTATCCCGGTCAACAAATGTAAAATAAATAAAATAAAAATAAATAAATAGTTGTCATCCATTTCATCTTATGACAGTATTGCCTTATAATGAGTTCCTTAGAATTCATAAACTCTGCAGTATTGATGGTCTTTCTTATCAGGAAATTTTAGAAACAGAAAATATGTTTATAAATAGGGGATATGATGTAGGTATAGTGTCAGAAGCCAAAATAAAGTGATGTTACTAAGATGGCCTAAAAATGTGAATTATTTAGACAGATGCAAGAATAATAATACTAGTCATCAGACGTCCTTTAAAAATGAAAATGTTATAAATGGAAATGCTATTAGTTTGAGGCATGAAATTCCTGAAAATATTTATTTTGTTACAACTTATAATATCATTAGTTGTAAAGTTGTGAATATTATTAAACAATTTTGGCCTATGATTCTTAGGGATAGAGACTTAAGTCTGCTTTTGCCTAAACAGGTTATAGCCTCCTATAAAAAGGCTAGGAATTTAAAGGATATGGTAGTACATAACTAGTTTGAGTTACCCAGTGTCAATTTAATAGAGAAGTGAATTCTATTGTTGGTACGGTTCCTTGTAAAAAAATGTTCCATATGCACACATATTGTTAGTTACTTCATCAAAATTAATGGATGTCTTTTTATTGTTAAAATAAATTTTGATTGTAACACTGTAGGTGTTACTTATGCTCTAAAATGTGGATGCAACAAGTTTTATATTGGAGAAACTAGTAAAAGTTTCAAAGTACATTTCCAAGAACATGTGAGAGACATTAGAAATGTTAAAGTGGAGAGGCCTTTGGGCAACCACTTTTTTGAATTTCACAACTCTAATCCTGAAGGAATTTCAAGTTGTATCTTGGAAAAAGTGGATGTATTGATGGGTGAAAATGTAAGTCTAAAGGATAAACTTCTGAGGAAAGAAACTATGTATATTCTTAAGTTTAATACCTTGTAACCTATAGGGTTAAACAAAGAATGCAACTGGAAATATGTAATTTAACTATGTAATTTAACTATTTAATTAATTAATTAATTAATTAATTAATTAATTAATTAATTAATCTATTAGCAGTGGGATGGACTGTTATGCTTTTCTGTATTTAAACTTGTGTTTTAGTAATGTTTTTTACTCTGTGAAGGCTTGGGAGCCGAAGCGCTACCTGCAATAAATATATTTTCTACCAGCATTGCTCTGTGATTGTGGCTGTTGTCACTAGTGGTATTTTTTTTATCTTTTTTTCTTGGTGGTATTTGAATTTTTTCAGTGATGCCTGAGTGGGGGATTATTTCAAACCTTTGGTCAAGTTGAGATAGGCAGTATGTACTAATTTTCCTTCATCCATGGCTTTGGTGATACTCTTGAAGAATTCCACTAGGGGTAATAGGCATGATCGGACCTTAACAAAGACAAACTTGGTCATCTCCAGAATTTGAAGGTCATCAATGTCCTTGTTGATAAGGTCCAGGATGATTCTCTCCATGGCCTTACAGGCAAAGTTGGTCAGGCTTATGTGTCTATAGTTCCTTGGGTCGGTTGAGGGGCCCCTTCTGTGCAAGGGGTTATGGTTGCTGTTTTCCAGTCTGCAGGGACAAAGCCAGTACTTTGACTTTGGTTGACGACATTACTCAGTGGTTACAATAACTCTTGCTTTACACTATTTAGTAAGCAACCTGGGATGTTATCCGGTCCCCTAGAGGCTGTGTTTTTGGTCTTGGCCAGTGCAGTTATGACCTGTTCTTTGGAGATAATAGGTAGAGATCTGGTGACAGGTATGCTTTGGGATATGACTGGTGGAGACAGCAGTGTGAAATTTTTGCCAAACCTGTCTGCTAACAGGTTGGTGATGTCCTCAGGTTCAGTATGAGTGGTAACATCCACTATGAATTTGTTGCAAAGGCTTTTACATTACAGACATAGCTAAAGAATGCCTTGTGATTATCCTTAGCTATGGATGCTTATTTAGTTTCGTATTTAGCTTTAGAAGACTTAACAATATGTCTAATTAGCTTGTTCAAGCTATGAAGGGGCTTCTTCTGCTGATACTGTTCCCTCTAATTCCTGGAATCAGTTTCTTTCTCTTACAATATAATCTATTTATGCTAGATGTCCACCAGGGTAGCTTATTTCTTTGTCAGCATGTTTTGATCCAGTCTAGTACAGCTAAGTCTATACACTTGTATAGGTGTTATATAGAACATTTGTGTATACCTCCATATAGGAGTCTTTACTGTTAGTGGTGTCAAGAGTTTTTTAAACTGATTATACCATCTCTTAGGAAGCTATAGTTTGCTTTAGAGAAACATTTCAACTTTTTGTATCATGGGCGGGGGAGGGGGGTCAGGTATGACTGTTACATTAAACGTGACTGATTTATGGTCAGACCTTACCAGGGAAGGTCTCACACATCGGGTGGTGCAGCAATCTCCCTTATTGTTGAGTACTAGTTCAAGGACATTTAAGCCTCTTGTGGGGATGTAGACTAACTGTTCCAGAGCATTGATGTCTACAAAGTGCATGAACCTTAAGGCGAGTATGTTTGGGGTCATATATGTATCCCAATTGATCTAAGGATAGTTAAATTGCCCTTGCCTAGGGTGTTTGGCTGTATTATGAGTGAGTCAAGTAGGTCCAGGAATTCACTGTGTGGTTTTCATGGTTCATGTTGGTGGACCTGTACCTAACAATGACATGGAAGGGGGGGGTCTTTCCTTCAGTTAGATGGACTTGGAGTAACTGTAGGCAGTTGTACTGCTTAAGCAGTCTTGTGGTGTACTTGTCTTTTATGAAGATAGATACATCTCCTCCTTTGGTACTTCAATGTACATTGTGTGGCCTGAACGTGTGGAAGGCATTATAGCCTTTCATGGCCTGAATATTCTCTGTGACCCTAAACCATGTTTCTGTCATTGCACAAACATCATCATCTTCTCAAGCAAGTAGTGCCTCCTGTGATGCCCACCACTGCTACCAATATGTGATAGCCACCAATATGTGTTGTCACCACAATGGGCCAGTAATCAATCCTCCCCACTGACACTGGAGGGGGACATTCACTTAAAATGCAAATGGATACACTATTTTCAGATGCAGACCTCTCTGCATCAAGTACAATTTCCCTTAAGAGTAAATTGTGAACACACTCAACCCAGGGTCCAGATGTCTCTATATCCATCTCCCTCCAGGTCCCTAGTAAGACTTCCCACTGGTACAGCTCTAGGGTTACTTCCACAGCTGGGTGTTCAAGCCAAGTCCTCCAGAACCCTCTCTGTAAACCCAGTGCTTCATGTTGCTGCCCCAAGTAGCTGACACACACACTCTGTAAGATTTAATTTGCAAAAACACACACCTGGGAAAAGCTGGCACAGATTACCCACTCTACCAACTTTGCCTAGACTATAAGGTAGATTCACTGCCACCAGTCAGTTAGTATAATGCTCTTAAAAGAGTATCCAATTATGCTGAGTGAAGTTAATACAAATACAAATGGTAGTAGTTCATCAAGATGGCTAGTCCTTCTGGAGTGGCCCACACAGAGTCACCAAATAAATGTATTCATTTTATTTATTTCATAGGATCATAGATGTGTACTAGGCTAATGACTCTGGAGCTTTTACAAGCCTATCCCAAAAAAAAATTGCCCAGACACCATGACACCCAGTGTTAGTTCACAGTGCCCATATCCAGTAGTTCAACTGGAATGATCCCTGGAGTCAACTTTCTGTTACCCATCCACTCGTCAAGATTTCTCTTGAAGAGGGCCAGTGAGGTGCTCTGCTTGACATGAATGGGAAGCTTATTCCAGAGTATGGGCAGTCTTTGGGAGATGAACCTGTCCCTCCAGCATGTTCTGTTAATTGTAGTAATGAGGTTGTGATCTCTGGAGCATGTGGCATGGGGGGATTGGGATTTTTTTAGGTGTAGCATTTCAAGTAGGGCTTGTCGGACATAGCTTTGTAAGTCAAGCAGAAATCACCTCTAAGTAGACTATAAGAGACTGAGAACAGCTGAAGTTTCTTGAGTCTGTCCATGTAGGACATGTGTTTAAGGCCTAGGATTCTTTTTGTGAGGTACTTTTGTGGCCTCTCCAGCTGTTGTAAGTGGCTGGTCAGATACATGCCAAATGGGGCGTTATATTTGATGATTGGTCTAATGAGGGATGAGTAGAGAAAGATGATGACCTCTTTCTTCCTGGATGTGAAACCTTTAGTTATAAGATGTGCCACGTAGAAGGACTTTCTGACCACAGTGGCAATGTGGTGGTCAAAGGTGAGGTAGCTGTCAACCTGGGTGCCCAGATTCTCTTATGGCCCCTTCAGAGCTTATATCACAAGATCAAAACATGATAACATCGAATGCAAGAACATCAAACTGGTAAATGCGAAAACCCAAAACTCCAAAAGCTGAGAACAGTGAATTTTTTTCACTGGGGAAAAAAATTGCTGATCCAGCACAAAACACAAAACGCACAAACACTACAAACTATGTCTAATGTGAGGGGTTTCACCCCCCACACTCCCCTACTTAAATATGCCAACTCCGAGATTGCACAACAGTTGAGGAAATAGCAAAGCCACGGAAATGGCCCACCAAATTCTTTCCCTGGGAAAGAATTTGATGGTCTCAGCTTTTGGAGTTTTGGGTTTTTGCAGTTACCAGTTCGATGTTCTTGCATTCGATGTTATCACGTTTCGATCTTGGGATTTACACCTGCCCCTTCAGTGTTCAGTGGGCTCCCATCAATGTGGTAATTCATGGGAACTGAGTTTTTTCCAAAGGGGATGATAACACATTTTTTGGCGTTAAGCTTCAGGCCATGGTTCCGACACCAGTCATTGGTTCAGAGATGCCCTTTTGTAGGATGTCTATATCACTTGGGCAGTTGATAATGACTCCTAGCTTGCAGTCATCAGCGAACATGGTCAGCCAGAGTCCTTCTGTGTTGACCTGGACTTCTGAGAAGTAGATGCCAAACAGGAGACGGCCCAGGACCAAGCCCTGTGGGACTCCACTCATGACTGATCGACAGTTTGACTTGGAATCTACAACTTTCACTCTGTGGGTCATGTCTGTGAGCCAATTTGCAACCCACCTAGTGATGTAAGGATTGATGCCTAGTTTGGTGAGTTTATCAATAATACCTGAGAGAGGAATGGTATCAGAGGCCTTGGCCAGGTCGAGGTAGGCTGTATGCACTGCCTTACCCTCATCCACAGCCTTGTTGACTGCCTCAAAGAAGTCAACCAAGATCAGCAGGCAAGATCTCCACTTGACAAAGCCAAACTGTGTAGGGTCAAGAGTTTGTAGATTGCCTATATTTTTGTTAAGCAGGTCCATGATGATGCGCTCCATAGCTTTGCATACCAAACTTGTCCGGCTAATGGGGCGATAGTTCCCAAGGTCTGTAGTTGCTCCCCCTTTATGGAGCGGGGTGACTGTAGCAGTGTGCCATTCATTAGGGACATAGCCTGAGGTAAGGCTGTGATTGAACAGGGCACACCACAGATGTGGTGCCAGTTCGTTTTGTACCTCATGTAGGATGCAGCCAGGGATATTATCTGGTCTCATGGATGCTGCATTCTTGGCATTGGGCAATGCAGCTTTTACCTGTGCCACAGAAATGGTGGGTACCAGGCTTTCATCTAGTATTGTGATAGGGCCCTTGGGGGTGGGAAGAGAGGGGTAAAGTTGGCATTGAATCTGTTGGCCAGTATGTTCGCTATATCTGTTGGCTCAGTATAGGAGGTGCCATTGTGCAATAGCTCAGAATAAATTTGGGTATTGCCTTTGAGGTTTTTGATATAGCTATAGAAAGCTTTGTGGTTGTTTTTGGAGTCAGCTGCAATTCTGCCTTCATAGCTGGCTTTAGAAGATTTAATAAGGGATCTCAGCTTTTTTGTTGAGACTTATAAGGCAGGTTTTACAGTCTTGTGACTTAATTTCTTTCTGCAACAGTTTCTTCCTTCTGTTGTAGAGTTTATTGATGGCTGGGGACCACCAGATTGGCTTCCTTTTTTTGAAGGAGAGCATCTTAGTTCTATTTGGTATGGCAAGGTCCATGCATTTGTGTACATGCTCGTACAGTGCATTGGTGTATAATTTAGCAGTCATGCAGCTATTTTCCATTGACATGGATGCCAAGAAGTTAGCCACCTCTGCTTTTAGTAGCCCAAAGTTGGTTTAGAGAAGTTTTTCAGGATGGTCACCTTAGCAGGGGTGTAGGTGAGATGGAGATTTCCATGGTGATCAGTTTATGGTCAGAGTTAACCAGGGAGGAACTGACTATAGGTGTGGAGCAACAATCTCCCATGTTGGTTATAACCAGGTCGAGGATGTTGCTTCCTCTAGTGGGGGTCTGAATGAGCTGGTCCAGGGCATTGGAACTGATAAATTCCAGAAAGCAATGGGCCTGTACATTGGTACTTGAATAGTTTTCCCAGTTGATGGAAGGGTAGTTGAAGTCACCCAGTATGAGAGTATTGGTTTGGACCTTGATAGATTCCAGGGTGCTTAGGAAGTAGGCATGTGAGTCTAGGGACATGTTTGGGGTTCTGTAGCAGGCTATGACCTATATCGCCATCTTACCCAGTGTTAGTTGTACCTGAAGTATCTCAGATGCATTATGCTAGGCTACCAGTCTAGAGGTGTGTGTATCCTTTATGAATATGTAGACACCACCACCTTTGGAGCTTCCGGTCGCATTCTGGGGCCAAAAGGTATGGAATGAGTTGTAGCCTGGGAGCACAAGGGTGCTTTCTCCCTCTTTAAACCAGGTCTCCATTACAGCACAGATGTCGACATTCTCCATTTTGAGCAGAGCTTTGAGTGAGTGCATCTTGAGATTTAGACTTCTAGCATTGAGCAGCATGACCTTCAGATTGCATTTGCTTGTAGCTGTTACTGTGGAATTTTGGTCTTTGGAACACTGCCTAAAAAGACAGTATAGGGGTGGCAAGAGCCTTAGCCAGTACCCAGAATGCCAGGGGTGACAGATGCAGGCCATCTCTGGCAAAGCATCAAGGTCTGTCGATCATGTCGTCCCAGGCATTCAGATACTGGATCCCTTTATAATGACACCAGAAACTTAGCCAATTGCTGAAGTCAACCATTTTCTGCTCATACTGTGGTATCATTCTGGGTGAAGGTAGAATACTGCTCAGGGCTAGGGTCATACCTGCCTAGACCACATAATCTGAGAGTTCCATCACATCTCTTTTCATGTAGTCCAGGAAGGTATGTCTCAGGTCATTCACACCCACATGGACAATGACTGAGTCATATTTATACTTGTTGTGGAGTGACCTGAGTGCATTTGTTGTGGCAGATCCTGGCGCCTGATAGACAACTGACTGTCACCTTCTCCTTGTTCAACCTAGTGAGTGGGACATCAGTGTGCCTCACAATTGAGTCTCCTATGATTAGTACATTGGGCAAAGTATTTTGCCTTAAGGGCTTGGGTTGAGGGGCACACTGTGGTGGTGAGCTATGTGTTCTGGGGTTGGTGTTGTGTTGTGTTGTGGTGGTCGAGTGCAGTTCTGTCTCGGGGGTCTCTGTTGTTTGGGTAAATTTTTATTGAGAGCCTCCGCGAAACTGGGTGGATGGTTTGTGTTACTATGTGTGGGTTGTGATGACTGCTGTTTTGGAGGGCTGTGTGTTCTATGTAGTGAGTTGCAGGTGTTGACCTTCTCCTCTTGACCAGTTAGTCTGGTCTTGGTAGGCGCGTGCACTGCTTCCATTTTGGTGATATAAGTGCATCTCTCACAGGTATGATTATTAGGAGGTAAGAGGAGAGGGTTGTCTGTGTACATTAGACAGTTGCCACACTGTCTCAGAATGCCCAAGTGCATGAGGTTAGCAGGAGAAAGCACAGGAAATTGCCATACAATCATACCAGGAGGGCTGGTCATAACTAATATGTACTGGTGCTGTTACTGCATAGGAAGTGGAACAGCTAGCGCTGACAGCACCTAAGTGTGCTAAAATAAATGCTACAAAAGCCTGTTAAAGTGCTAACTAATTACACTAACTGAAGTGCAAGAAATAAAAGAACAAGCTCATTCTAAGGGGAAAATTGAAGAGCAAACTTTCTAGCACCGGTAATAGTTTAACTCAGCTGAGCACCGCTGCACAGTGCACAAATACAGGCTTTTAATCCAGAAAGTTGAAAGGGATGGAAAAAATGTCCAAATGGCCAATAAACTACAATTTCTGTACCTGAAAACACTCCTCTTTTGGTAGATAGGCTACCTAGTGCTTACCACTCCCATTGATAAGCTAGAAGGCTTCCGTCCAACACAGAAAGGTCTGCGGGGCTCAGAGCTTATAAAACAGTCCTGGATACAGAAAATCTGTATCTGGACTAGATTAGTTACAGGAAAAGTGGGAAACAAGTTTAGAACTTTTTTTTTAAGTAAAGCAGTTAGAACAGTATCAAAAACACTTTAAATGCAGTACAAGCTAGCACACTTGCTTTTTGTTTACCTGTGGAGGCTCGGGGAGAAAAGTTCCATAGTATTGACATTAACACTTAAAAACTTGCAGTTGAACATTATAATGATCAAATTCTACACAGAAAACAGTTAAAACTATGAAGGTAAAATTCTACAGAAAAATAAGAAAGCAATCACAATAAATAAAAAACAATTAAAAAAGTAAGTATGTACAGTTGTCAAAAGAGACATTACAGAAGTGTAGAAACAACAAAGATCTTAAGCATCTATATGGCTTATAGGATCTATCAGCTCTCTCTACAGTGTTACTGTTTTACCAACAACAGTGATGACAAGAACATTTGGGAGTTAAACAATTTCCTATAGGGGCTTGGTACAGGTACATTTCCAGTAAGAAAAGAAGTGACTATGAAGGGAAGTTTTGAAATGAGTGACATTTTGAATAGTTCTAATGGGTAGAGGTAAACCATTCTAGCTCTTGGCTATTGCGAATGAGTAAAGAAGTTGACCGGGTGGGAGATTAGGTTTGTACATCTGTAAGAGTTTCTGATCCCCTGATCTGAGTAGCCAGTTGGGGAAGTAATAATTAAAAGTAGAGTTCAGAGCAGGACAGTCTTGCGGTTTGAAGAGGATTTTGTGAGCTGTGATTAGTTGTAGGTAGGAGAGGTATTCAGGAAGCTCTGGCCATTTCAGTGACTTGAGGGCTGTGCAGTGATGAGTGGAGTATTTGTAGGTTGCAAATTTGGCAATTTTATTGTAGCGTTTCAAGTCTGAGTTTAGCAGAAGTTTGGATATTAGTAAGTAGGGGGGCACTGTACAGGAGAGAGGGTAGTAAGTATGTTCTGGAAAGGGTTATTCTTGTGGATGGGCTTAGGAAGCAATTGTGTCTATATAGAGTTCCCAAGTTTAAAATGTGTTTTACGAATATTGTGTTGTATATGAAGATCAAATTTCATGTGTTCGTCAATAGTGACTCCAAGGAGCTGTGTGTGGTTGACAACCTCTATTAAAGATTTATTGAGGAAAAAAAATAGTGAAGTCAGACTTGTTTAGGGATGTTGTTTTTTTTAGGGGAGAAAAGTATGATTTTGCTTTTTTAGAGTTTAAGGTTAGATGGTTATTGTGCATCCAGGATTCAGTAACAGAGAAGGCATTTTGAGAAAGTGTAAGTAAGTCAGGGATAAGTTGGCAGAGCAGATGATGGTGGAGTCATCTGCACACTGAATGACTGACCCTTAAGACAGGGATGCTTGGAAATTGTTTATGAATATGCTAAAGAGGATGGGTCCAAGCATAGAACCCTGGGGAGCACCAGTGGTGGTGTTGTAGGAGGAGATAGAGTTTTGCCGTCTTACAACCTGTTGTCTTTCATTTAAATAACTAGAGAACCAATTTAGAGTATGGGGATAGAGTCCAATACTGGAGCATTGGGAAATAAGTAAAGGGTGAGAAACAGTGTTGAAGGCTTTGGATAGGTCAAGGAAGAGGGCTGAAACTATTTTGCACATGCCATGGACTCTGTTTACTGTATCCATAAATGACAGTAGGGTGGTTATAGTACTATGCCTGGGTCTAAAACCATGCTGAGATGGAGAGAGAATATGGTTGTCTAGAAGGTAGCTGAAAAGTTGGGAACTGACACATTTTTAGGATTTTGGATAAAGGAGAAGGAATTGCAATGAGACAGAAATTAGTGATGTCTGCATTGTTGACACCTTTATGAAGGGGGAAAATGAAGGCCTTTTTCTAGATTTTAGCGACATAGGACTTGAGGATGGATCTATTTATAAGAATGCTTATGGGGTAGGAGATACTGTCTGCAGCTATTTTTAGGCATTTTGAAGGTAGATTATCTGGGGCACTGGAGCAGGGTTTTAGTTTTAGTAGTAGGCGTTTTATGACTGAGGTAGGGGTCGGCTTTAGAGTGAAAGTAAAGGAGGGGTTGGTATTGGCTTCTGATGCTAATTAGGGGTTGGGAGGGGAGGTGGAATGAGTGGGTGAACTAAGTGTGGAAGTGTGGCAAATGGAAAGGTTAGTTTGAGAGAATTTTACTGCAATGTCAGAAATAGAATTAATAAAGAAGGTATTAAAAAGGGAGGCTATTTCTTCTAGACATTTTTCAGGGTGGGGGCAGGGATTGTTTTTTTTACCAGGGTATAGTAATGAGGTAATGAAACTCCAGAATGTTTGGGGGTTCTGCTGGTGATTAGATTGAAGTGTAAGTTAATGTTTTTTATCTTTGTTGACTTGTTTCTTAACTTGTTGCGAAGTTCTTTGAATTTTTGTAGATCAGAGGTGTTTTTGTTTGCCTGTCATAGCCTCCATACTTTGTCTCTAGCATGCATGAGAAGTTTAGTGGGTTGGGAGAGCCAGGGGATGTGGTTATTTTTCACCCGCTGTACTCGAAGTGGGGCTACACTATTTAGAGTATTCATGAAGGTTGTGTTGAAGTAATCAACAGCTTCATCCAGAGGAAGAGTTTTCAGTAAATGCCAATCTGTTGATTTTAGGATATTCTTAAACGTGATAGGATTGAATGAGGTTAGATTCCTGGTTTGTTTGTATAGGTGCTGACTCTGACAGGGGGAGGAAGCTCAGTGAATAAAAACAGGGAGGTGGTCACTGAGGGTATTAGGGAGTATTCATGCAGAGGATATCTTGTTGGGGTTTGTAACCAGGATCCATTCTAGAATGGATACATTATCACTACTTTTGTTGGGTATGGTTGTTTTTGTGTTGAGCTGGATGAAGTTGAACAGATTGATATTTGAAGAGGAATGTTTGGAGTTGAGATCTAGCCAACTGATATTTGCATCACCTATTATGATAGTTTCATTCTTGATATTGGAAGAAATCTATGCTAGGATGTCCTCCAATATAGGAATGCTGTTTCCAGGGGGTATATAAAGGGTGACTATACAGAGTTTTTTTACTGTTGTTCATATTTAAGAATGTTATGAGAAGTTTTGAGCTGGAGAACTGTGATAAGGGATTGGTAAATGGCACTAGATTGTAGGAGGTGGAAAATAGGAGAGCAACTCCATCTTCTTTTTTGTTGGTCCTATCTAGCCTTATTGTTTGTTATACTGGAAGGAGAAATTCAATGTCTTTAATATGTAGTTTTAGCCAGGTTTCGGTGGTTGCAACGATGTCAGGTTGTTGGTGTAGAACCCATGCATGAAAGTCAGAGATTTTGTTGTTAATGCTTTAGAAGTTTAGGTTTACTATACAGAGACTTTTTGGAGGTACTGCTGATGGGTGTAGAGGGGAGACCAAGTGTGGTGGGACCTGTATTGGGGTGTATATCACCACATAATGCTATGTATAATGCTATGTTAGAGGGTGAGTTGCTTTGGCTAGGGGTAAGAGTGGAGTAAATTATTTGAAAATATGGAGTAGGTAGTAAGAGTAGTTTCAAGTGGTTTTTGAGTGCTGAGGTTAAGGGTTTCACTTTGTGGTGGAGGAGAGGATTTAACTGATATAGGCTTGGGCCGATGTCAGTATAGCAATTAGGTGGAATAGGCAAAGAGGTGGATGTTGAAGAGGTAGAAGAGATGTTAGTGGAGAAGGAGATGCCTTTATGAGCAGTAAGGTGTAACAGGGATATTAGTACTAAGAGGAGAAGTGAGGAGGACAGTGTGAGTACTGAGTTTGAGGGGATGCTAGCTAGAGTTGGCAGCAGGGGTATAAACAAAGATCAGATGTAGGGAGATGCTAGGTGATAGTATTTGGGAGCTGGAGAGAGTCTAGTCTGTTGAACAGAGTGAGGAGTTATGAGCAGTAATGGTTATGGGAGGAAAGAAATAAGAATGTGGTGAAGTGGGGTTTGGTAGGTTAAGGAAATGTACGTAAAGAAATTGTAGAGTGGAGGAGTTAGAGGAGTAAAACATTTGCATGGAGTTGTATGGTGAAGGAGTTCTAAGGGGGAGTGGCTGGGATTGGGGAAGTGGCCAGTTAGGAATAAGTGTAAGGGTTGGTAGAAATGGGGGTAATGTGGGGGAGTGAAGTGAGCCCGAGAGTAGCAAGGGTGACTGGTACAGGTTAGACCAGGTCTCAGAGCACCAGAAAATCAGAAAGAAAAATCAGCAAAAACAGTCAGTGTTTAAACTATTTGCAGAGAAAAAAGAAAATAGCTTTAGGGAGTCAGGAAATAGTAGAAGTTGAGTGGTGGGAAGGGGGCATCCAGTATGAACTGGAAAAAAATAATATTAGAGCAATAGAAGTGGGATTAAAGAGGGGAAATAGAGTAAAACATACCTAAAACACTAGAGTTGGAATAGAGAGAGGAAAAGAGTACAGGTGTTGCCTGCAGGGTTACAGAAACAAAAGGGTAAAATGCAGCAGGAGTGGATAAGTACAGGAAGAGCAGACAGGGTTAAAGGTAAGGGTATATAAGCATTAATATAAATCATTGCACCAGAGCAGTGAAATTGAGGAGGGGGCGACAGAGTGACTGTGAGTGGAGAGGGGAAAAGCTGGGTGTAATAGTAGGGAGAAAAGAGAAAAAACTAAAATTAGTTGTACAGTGGTGGAGAAAATATAAAACAAATATGAGGTGTGGGGTGGATAAGGGAAGGGGCAGTGGATGCTAATATGTCAGGAGGAAAAGGGGCACACACTGAGTGTAATATCAGAGGGGAAGTGTGAGACTAAGAAAAATAACTAACAGAATATATAGTTATAAAGTGGGGGGGATTTGGGTCTTTGGTGGTGTGCGTAAAAACACAGTTAAAATTACAAACAGGTTTATAGTTAATTATAGGAGTGTAACATACAAAAAGCACCAGATATATGTACTGGAGGCAATGTTTGGCTGGAATAGAGGTAGTTCTCAGGTTCAGCCTGGGTTGTGGGATGATTTGTACAGTTGACGCAAGCAGCAGTTACCTCCTAGAAAAGGAATATCACATAGATTAGAACTAAGGTAACAGTGTGATAAAGAGTAGAAAAGGTTACAGAAAGACAGGACTGTATTACAAGAAGGGTAAGATGAAAGAAAAGGTACAGGGGGTAACAAAAATACTAGTTTCAGTGCAGAAAGGAGTCTGAGGGATAATGAGGAAAAGGATATTGGATAGAAAGGTAGATGATTGATAAAAAGTGTTAAAATCATGAAGTAGGAAAAGATAGCAAAGCAGGAAAGTGTAGAGGAAGGGGACGGAGTGATAGAGGTAGGATACAGAAACTGGATATTAGGAAAAAAGTAAAAGTGTTTGAAACAGTGAAAGTATGAAAAAAGTCAGCAAATTTGTAAAAGTATAGAAGACAGAGATTAGTGGGAGAGGTACCTGTGAGACTAGCAAAAGGAGATAAAACATGCAGCCATTGCATTAAAATGGAGCAAGCTAGAGTATCTATCAAAAAGATTGAGATAGGCAAGTCATTGTAAAACATGGAATGAACAGAATATTATTTGCCCCTTCCATTAAGCAGTAAAGAAAATCACAAAGTAAGAGATATTCTCTGTAGTGTACAAATGAAAAATATCAGGAGAAGTAACAACACAATTGCAATTTGGAAACATGTTTGTTTCTTGTAACAAAAACAGAAACAAAAAATACCTCCCCGATTGAGGAGGAGCACATTAGTAATATATGTACTCTCAAATATAAGTACTCTCAAAAGGTAGATACTTTCTACAAGGACCAGCCACTATAAAAGTTGTAAATATAATTATAAATAATAAAAGAACATGAAAATATTGAATATATATTTATAGTAATCCACAACATTCAAATCACAGAAAACATTGAAATTATAATTATAAAAAATAAAAGAACATGAAAATATTGAATATCTATTTATAGTAAACCACAACATTCAAATCAAAGAAAACATTGAAATTAACATTGATGGACAAACTCATACAAATAAAGAAAATCACTCTCTGAACTAAGTCTCACTATATTCCTGACTGAATCTAAAAGAATTACTGTTCCCTATTTAAGTTACTTACTACCACAAGGTAAAATGCTGTGGGTGAGGGTCTTTGTAGCCAGGCTTCCCAAACAGAATACTGTATACTTCCAGATTTCTCTTTTTAATGTATAAAATATAATTTCCAAGAGAGCTGGCAGAATGAGCTCATCTGGTCACCTGACTCTAGGTTCTCACAGTATTGACCTCTGAAGCTGAGGCAGGAATTTAGCACAGATGGCCACAATACACATCCAAATGTTTATGGCAGTGCCTGCGGCCTCCCCTCTTTTCACTGAGCTAATGAATAAGGGCTCTGTCTCAGACCTATTGTCTCTGGTCCTATTCAGCACTGTGGGGTAACATTTTAATGGTTTAACAGCTCATTTACATTTCCCTTATTCTTCTTAAAGTTAACCTTTGCTGTCCCAGTGTCCTCTATTAAAACATATACATTTAATTCAGTTGCAATAATACATGTACATTTATTTTCATTTCAGCAGGGTGCACTGTTGATATATTTTAACTCAGGCAAACCTCACCAATACATTTTCAGCACAAACATCTGTACAAATCAGTTTGATATACAAATGACATATGGATCTAATACATTGGAAATATAAAAAACTACTCAAACCAACCAGAGTCCACTTGTCAGATAGAAAAAACAATGCAGTAAACGACACAAGTGTACTCAGCACGGTGAAGGCAACAGTATAATCAAACAAAGTCCAATGAAGAAGTAAAATCCTTTAATCCATGGAGAAACATAGACATAAAATGAGCGCTTTCACGTAACTCAATGTACGCTTCATCAGATTTCAAATTACAATGAGTTTCATTCAGTTTAAATACAAACCTAGCAATTTAATTAACTTCAATCAAACAATTAACTGGAGCATTGATTAAATAATTTACTAGCTGCAAAGAACAGACCCTGTCTTCTTAAAAAGACCTTACATAAATGTCTAGTGCAAGCAGTTGTAGAAACATTAAATGTATTAATAACATAATCTCTATATGAATAAATGAATAAACAACAAATAATACTTAAATGAACACTATCTAAAAAATATATAAAAACGTAAAAAATAATGATAATGTAAATATGAATAGGCTGATTAAAATAAAATGTCATAACTATATGACTATCAAATCATGAATTATGTTAATGCATCACATTATTGCAAAATATTAAATATATATGTAGTCAAGTGTATCAATATGCACTGACATTATATAGATGGTAAAACAGCAATTCAATCTAATGACCATTGTATTAGTGAATATAATGACAAAATTTTGTTGACAATTCTTAATGTTATTCCAATGTATTTATATATAGTACAAAATATCCCTCAAGTGTACATAAATGGAACATATAATGAATAAAAAGATAAAGGTATGACTTGCGTTATTTACGAGACTTAAGTATGGGTTTAAGAGATATATATTGGTTCAACCCAGGAAACTGATGGGCTCTCAACTTAAAGATCCATTCAAGTTCTTTCTGTTCTAACATATTCATATGGTATCCCCCTCTTCTTTCATCAATGTTCACAATTTGTAACACCCTGAATCTGAAATTATGATCTCTATAATTGGATATATGTTTTGCCAGTGCATTCAATTCATTTTTCTTTTTGATGTCATATACATGATTATATATTCTATTTTTGAGCTTTCTTTTGGTTAAACCTATATAGTAAGCAAGACACAGTTGACAGGTGGTCAAATAGATTCGATTGGATCTATTACAGGAAGCAAAGAACCTAGGAACAAAAGAGTAATTTAAAGTAGGATGGGAGAACACTTGTGTTTCTGTAATATGGCTACACATATTGCAGCGACTACAGGGATATATTCCAAATCTTGGAGGAATTAAAAGCCTCGATGTATCATTTACATTCAAATTGGTGCAAAGCAGTCTTTTTAAATTTTTGTTGTTTCTATATATGAAGCTTGGTGTATAGCCTACTAGTTTTGTTGTTTTATCATCTATGGTAAGCACTCGCCAATTGCTTTTAATGATATTTTTAATAATTTTATTGTCATTGGTATAGGTCGTGATGAACCGTATTCTGTCCTCTGGCATTCTAACATATCCACTTCTATTGTTATAGTTCCCAGTGCTGGCATTTTTAGGCATCATAGAAACTTGTTCATCACCTAGAACCTGGGTTCTAATTCTCCTCACCATTCTTATATCGTAGCCCCTTTCTATAAACAAATTTTCCATATAGTCAGCCTCATGTAACAGATCCGAACTCTCTTTGCATAATCTTGTTAACCTTATAAACTGACTTTTTACTATCCCTGGGAAAACGTGTCTGGGATGCATACTATCGTAGCTTAAGAGTGTATTTTTCCAGCACATTTTTCTATGTAGTGTGGAGAACAGTCTGTCGTCCTTAATTCTTAGCCTTACATCCAGGAAGTTCACTTCTTCATATGAAGTCTCCATTGTAAACCTTAGGAAGCTTGTAGTACTTTCTAAATATACCAGAAAAGATCTAAATTCCTCTGCTGTTCCCTCCCATACAATCAGAACATCATCCACAAATCTCCTGTATATTAAAATTTTCTTGTATAGTTCATTGGTGAATAGGTATTCCCTCTCCCAGTGATGAACTACCAGGTTTGCATATGTATTTGCGCAGGGTGTGCCCATGGCAACACCCCACTTTTGTAGATATAGAGAATCTTGAAAGGAGAATACATTATATGAAAGTACTAAATCTAAAAGTTGACAAATTAGAATCTCTTTACTTCGACTGATTTCTGGACAAGTCTGAAGTAATTCTCTGATGGCTTGAACGCCTTGTTCATTAGGGATGCAAGTAAATAAATTTTGGACATCTAATGTCACAAGGAGATGAGTCCCTTTCTGTACTCTAACATCTAGATTGTCAATAGTATCTCGTAACTGGTATGTATCTTTCAGTATCGTAGACACCTTGTTGACTAACGGTTTAAGTGTCTTCTCTAAATAAACAGAAACATTTTCTGTGATCCATTTGTCTCCAGATACAATGGGTCGTATAGGCGGGGGGTGAATGCCTTTATGCATTTTTGGTAAGCCCTTTATAACCGGGATCTGAGGGTGTTCATTTAGAAAAAAGTCATACAACTCCTTTGTAATTTGTTGGCACATCAATAAGTCATAAAATACATCATTTATCTCTTTATAAATGACATTAAGTGTGTTATGATTAATTCCCATATATGTGTTGTTATCATTCAACAATTGAGTCATTAGTAAAACATAATCCTCTGTATCAAATAGTACCAGACCTCCCTTGTCTGCTGGTCTTATGACAAGGGCGGCTTCACTGGATAACATTTTCAAAGATTGATTCTCATCCCTGCTCATATTAAAGTAGAGACACTTCCTATTACCATCAAAAAAATAATTGTAGAAGCTCTGTTCACATAGCTTAATGAAGCACTCTACATGTGTAGGTAATGGTGGAGAAAAAGTACTTTTACACCTAAATTGCTCTACATCATTATGTCTATTCAAATTAGTTAAACACTTATCATAAAAATATAGTTTCAATGCTAACATTCGTCCAAACATTCTTAAATCAACTATTAAATCTTGTAATTTGCTACCTTGTTAAGGTACAAATGTTAGTCCTCTATTCAATAACTTAATGTCTGATGCAGACAGCACAAACCTGGAAAGATTAAAGAATAAATCAACTACTGTCTCTGTCGTCGTCTCTGCTGTGGATTCTCCCCTGAGAATTTCCGTTTTCTCCGGTCCCAGCTCCTTGAACGATCCCTTTGGAAGGTATGTTTCCTCACTGGGTAGGGTAAAAAATGGGCCGCCGTGCTTCGGTATAGCACCCATATCTTTGGGTGCTCCTTTGTTTTTGTCTGCTTCTTGGTTAGGCATGGGTGTAGAAACAGAAGCAGCTACAACTATTCGTTCTATCGTATCCAGAGGAGTAACAAAGGCTTCATCTGAAATGCTACCTGGGGAATCCCTTTCTCGCATGACTGACGAGGGAGAGGTGTTCTCCGTAGCAACAAGCGTAGTGTTCATCTGTGACAGACTCTGTTCCGTGCCTCGACGCCTTGACGTGGAATTCGAACTCCTGGGCCAAACAAAGACGCTCCCTGAAGAAAAATCATGATGGTCACGTTGGAGTTTACGATGTTTCGCTAGATGTAACTTATTACTATATGACTCCACTTGCAAGTAAATGTCATCAAGTCTTTTGAGGCAGGAATCATGATTAAAAGATTCATGGATTTCTTTGTTTAATCTGGTAATTTTCAATAGTAGCTCATTTTCAAGAGGTAAAAAATAATCTATAATGAGCTGCATGTATTTGTAACTCATATCAAGGTTAACTTCTTGCCATCTTTTTAAAAGCTCAGGATGGCTATCCCCATAGGTAGGCATGCATAGAACACGCATGCCTCTGGGGACTATGCGAAAATGCAAGCAAGCCTCCATATGCTTGCATTGCCACACATATCGCTGTAATTTAAACAAGTCATTTTCGAGTTGTTTAGTTAACACACTAAACTGCTCAATATTATCAATGTTATTAGTTGTATTCATCGAATTACCAACCTCCAGGTCCAGAGTTAATAAAGGGTTATTACCGTGTTTTGTAATGTTCATCCATTTATCACTGTAGACCCTCATCTCCGGATTGTAGTCTAGTTCCACTGTCACATTAGCCATTCCGTGTGGTAGAGTAGTCAAAAATAGAAAGTAATGGAAATATAAAAAACTACTCAAACCAACCAGAGTCCACTTGTCAGATAGAAAAAAACAATGCAGTAAACGACACAAGTGTACTCAGCACGGTGAAGGCAACAGTATAATCAAACAAAGTCCAATGAAGAAGTAAAATCCTTTAATCCATGGAGAAACATAGACATAAAATGAGCGCTTTCGCGTAACTCAATGTACACTTCATCAGATTTCAAATTACAATGAGTTTCATTCAGTTTAAATACAAACCTAGCAATTTAATTAACTTCAATCAAACAATTAACTGGAGCATTGATTAAATAATTTACTAGCTGCAAAGAACAGACCCTGTCTTCTTAAAAGGACCTTACATAAATGTCTAATGCAAGCAGTTATAGAAACATTAAATGTATTAATAACATAATCTCTATATAAATAAATGAATAAACAACAAATAATACTTAAATAAACACTATCTAAAAATATATATAAAAACGTAAAAAATAATGATAATGTAAATATGAATAGGCTGATTAAAATAAAATGTCATAACTATATGACTATCAAATCATAAATTATGTTAATGCATCACATTATTTCAAAATATTAAATATATATGTAGTCAAGTGTATCAATATGCACTGACATTATATAGATGGTAAAACAGCAATTCAATCTAATGACCATTGTATCTAATACAGTCATAACATAAGCATCTTGTATACATCAGTTTGATATTCGCAGGACATATCCCTCTTTACAAAACTTCAGCTGTCTATGCTGACACTTGCCCATATCATCACACCTCCACTGAGTGTAGTTTCTGATTTACACTCCTAGCATTAAGCAACATAACCCTGAGTTTGTCTTTTGAGGATATGTCTACATGAGGAATTTTGTTCTTATGGCATTGGTTAAAAGGCGACTATGGGGGAGACAAGTACCTTTGCCAGTAACCGAAAGGCAAGAGGTGACAGATGAAGACCATCCCTGGTAAAGCAGAGTGGACTGTTGACCATATCATCCCAGGCTGGCAAATACCGTATCCTCCTGGATTGACACCAGTAGCTAAGCCAATTGTTGAAGTCAATAATTCTTTTGTATTTATTGAGGCATATCCAGTGTGAAGGTAGAATGCTGCTTAGGGATACAGACATACCTGTCTGGGACACATAATTTGAGAGCTCAGTCATATCTCTCTTCATATAGTCCAGTGAGGTACATCTAAATTCATTTACTCCAACATGGATGTGACGCCCATGCCCTGGCCCAGCAATCAAGGAGCCTCAATCCTCACCATTAAGACAAGTGAGGGCATCTCATATAGGAGGAAAGGATAACAAACACACACAGTAAAGTGCAATTTCCCTTAAGAGCACACAGAGATCCCAATCAGTCTGGGGCTGGTTGCTCCCTTGCTCTCCAGGTCACCAATAAGACTCCCCACTGGCAAAGCTATAGGGTCCAGATCTCAGCCTAGCTGGGCAAGCTAAAACCTCTAGCACCTTCTCTGTCCAACCAGTGCTTCATGTCCCTGCCCAAAAAGCTCACACACACACATACACACACACACACACACACACACACACACACACACACACACACACACACACACACACACACACACACACACACACACACACACACACACACACACACACACACACACACACACACACACACACACACACACACACACACACACACACACACACACACACCTTGAGAAGCAGTTATACAACCACACAGACACTTCTGGGGAAAGCTGGCACAGGTTTTCCAGCTGTGCCCCTTTTTCCCAGACTATACAGTAGTATCAGCTGCCACCACCCACTAATATTTATCAGTTACCCAAAGGCCCTTAAAAGGGTGTCCAATTATTACTGTGCAATATTATTATCCAATTGGTAGTATAGCCCAGGGCTAAAGCTATTAGAGTGGCTTTGTACAATTTTACTAAAGGCATACAAGTACTCCTAAAGAGCTTAAATTGTCTCTACAAAAACAGCCACAGTTGAAAGAGTTTAAAATATTTAATAACACATAGTCAAAACACAAGACAATACTGTTAACTACACAGTGCTAGTCAATAATTCAGTGAACACAGAGAAATACAGAGAGTAATTCAGTACCCCTGTTGTCTCAAGACAACCTACTATTGGCATTTTGTCTTTCCCACTTACTGGTTCCCTCACCTTTTGTTCCCCACCTTGCCTCCATGGACACCTGTACACTACATGGCCCCAGTGGTTGCATTCAAAACATTTAACCCTAGCTCCTGGATGTGTACCTGGACTAGTGGCTTCCCCTGCTACTGGCAGATTCTGTTGGGGCAGTCTGTGCTGCCCACCCTGGGTTCCTTTAGACCCATGAGCAGTACTGGGGGTCCGTTTCCTGTGCAGGGCTGCCCTGCTTGCCAGGTATAGGTCTTCCTTCCTCCCCAACTCATCTGAAGTAGCACATTGTCTATCAGCTAACCAGATTTTCATATCCCCAGGCAAAGTGCTAAGAGCTTTTTCCCTCACCAAAAGGTCTGCCAGCCCTTCAAATGTGGTGACTTGACATCCACTCACTCACCTATGGGAATAAGTACTCAGTTCAGCAACATATTCATACACACTTTTATCTGCCTTGCGTCTGTACTCACAAAACTTTTTCCTATACGTTTCAGGTGTTAGCTTAAACAATTCTAACAAATGATTTTAGCAGCAGTATAATCAAAACATGCAATGTCAAACATTTTTGACAAAACAGTTACAGCTTTACCATGGAGTAAGGGGGTCTGGAACCGTATCCAGAGCCTTTGGTCATCACCATACTGTTTGCATACCCTCTCAAACATATGAATGAAACTATCAAAATTATCCCCTCTTTAAACTGCGGAAGAAATTTACTGACCTGATGTGCTTCTGGGGTCCAGTTACTCCCTTCCCTATTACCTCCATGACTCTGGTGAACAGTCAACATTTCCTAATCATGCTTCTTCTGCCGCTCCTTTTACTCGGCTTCCAGGCGTAGCAGTTTCTCGTTCTCCTCAGCCTGTACAGTCCTCAGTCTCTCAGCTGCTTCTGTCTCCAAATGCCTGGCCTCCAACTCAAGTCTCTTTAGCAGAAAGGTTGAGCTGTCCATTCTTTGAGGGTATTATATCTCCACTGCCAGTCTGATTGTCCTCCTTGATGCTGTTTTCTGATGCAGCTATAACCAAGGCTGCAACCAGGTCTGCCTTACTCAGGCTTCCATGCACCAGTCCCCTAGCCTGGCACATCTCATCCAGCTGGCTCCTTATCAGCTTTCCATACTCCTCTGCTGACATTCTGCCTGCTCAGCCTGACTAACTAAGCTAACAAAAGAAATAAAACAATTGTGATCTGAACTCTGATTACTCACTGTGTGGCTGATTTAGTGTACAAAACACCTTCAGAACTCACTGTATACAAGCTACAGGAATTCACTCTACCCACACCACTACAAGCCAATTAGTATTTGACAACCAATTAATATGTGGTTTGGATATCCCACCACTGCCAAACATTTAATATGTGAAATCCATGTCCTGGCCCAGCAATCAAGGAGCCTCAATCCTCACCACTAACACCAGTAAGGGGTGTCTCATATAGGAGGAAAGGATAACAAATGCACACAGTAAAGTGCAATTTCCCATAAGAGCACACACAGATCACAGTCAGTCTGGGGCTGGTCATTCCCTTGCTCTCCAGGTCTCCAATAAAACTCCCCACTGGCACAGCTATAGGGTCCAGATCTCAGCCTAGTGGTCAAGCTAAAACCTCCAGCACCCTCTCTGTCCAACCCGTGCTTCGTGTCCCTGCCCAAGTAGCTCACACACACACACACACACACACACACACACACACACACACACACACACACACACACACACACACACACACACACACACACACACACTTTGAGAAGAGGTTATACAACCACACAGACACTTCTGGGGAAGGCTGGCACAGGTTCTCCAGCTGTGCCCCTTTTTCCCAGGCTATACGGTAGTATCAGCTGCCACCACCCACTAATATTTATCAGTTACTCAAAGGCCCCTAAAAAGGGTGTCCAATTATTACTGTGCAATATTATTATCCAATTGGTAGTATAGCCCAGGGTTAAAGCTATTAGAGTGACTCTGTGCAATTTTACTAAAGCATGCAAGTACTCTTAAAGAGCTTAAATTATCTCTACAGAAACAGCCACAGTTAAAAGGGTTTAAAATATTTAATAACAAACAGTCAAAACACAAGGCAATACTTTTTACTACACAGTGCTAGTCAGGAGTTCAGAGATCACAGAGAAATACTTAAAATAATTCAGTAGTACCATTCTGACATCACAGAAAAACACTTAGTCTAATCCTTCTAGTTTCTAGCTATTTGTAAGAGAAAACAAAAGTCTAAGATAAACTTACATATAGAGCAAAGCAATGCTGATGAGTTGGATAGTCAAGACAAAAAATGCTTAATGCTCTCTGATTCTCTCTGTTTTTAAAATCACATTCCTGGCTCACATTACATCATTCTTCACACTTCCATGGGTTCCCAGGCTAATTGAAACTACATTTAATTTCTTAACATCTCCTTTTGTTATCTTACAGCTGGCCAGGAAGCAGAGCAATAAAAATACATTTGCATGTTTAAATCTAGCAATTTAACTCTTGATTAAAACAATAGAAAGAATGTCTTCATTTAGACATTTCAGCACCGTGTTTAGATCAAAGGGTCACAACATGCTTTACTTGGTCAACTTTCTGCCAGCAGAGTGCACTGTTGTTACATTTTTTTCAGCTCCACATGTAACTATTTTTACCATTTAAGACAACAAGCCTGTTGTTTACATTAATATTTACAGATGACAGAATTATCTATGAAATTCTATCTGGCTAGGCTGGCAACCTTTACAATGGAGTATGACAGAGGTGTAACTGTTCTTGTTGTTGTGACACTTGAGTGCATACATGACTTTCCAGATCCTGACTCCTGACAGGCAGATGACCATTGACTTTCTCTTGAACAACCTGGTGAGGGGGACATCTGTGTGTCTCACTATGAATTCTCCTCTGCACAAGACATTGGTTTTCAGGTGTTTTGCCTTAAGGGCTTAGTGGGTGACATGATGATATATTTGTTTTTATGTGTGGTGGGTTCCATTGGAACTGTAACTTGTGCAGAAAGTTTGCATTTGTGAGGTCTGTTGACAAGCTTCTAATGGCTAACTTTGGTATGTAGAGTTATGTGTTGTGCACTTAGTTTGTTGAGGAGGTGAAGTATTTGTGCTGCCAACCTGTTTGACATCTGGTTTGTTGTCACCTGAGAGAGAGAACATTTATTCTAGATTCATTGTATATTTGCATCTGTCACATATTGCATTTGTAAGTTTTAGGAATACATGGTTGTCAGTATACATGCCAAAAAAACACCACGCTGGACACAATGTTGTAGATAAAATTAGCACTTTCGTTTATACAAAATAGATAAACTTCTTCAGATAAAATACAAGGGAAATTAGGTGTTTAAATACAAATACAAAATGACATCACATCCTGTCAATAACATCTTCCAATACAAAAGATTCAAGCATTCTCAAAGATATCAAAGAAAAAAATATACAAATAAAATTTATCTAATATTATATCTGATAATTAATAAATTAAATTACCAGAATAAAATACTCTCTATCTAAATAATGCTTTTAGTTTTAATAAACTGGTGATGGAGATGGTGTCATTTAATCCAGGAGACACCGAGGAATTTAGTTTCAGTTGCCAAACTAGCTCCCTTTCTTCTAACCTCAGGGGGGAAGGCCCCCCTCTACCATTATCAGGGATACTCTCAATAACTAAAAAATGAAAACTGTGATGGGGGAATATTAGAACATATTAGCCAACTGGCGTAATAACAGAACTCACACTGTCAAAGTTAGGGACTATACCTCCAGCACTAACACACTCACAAGTGGAATACCACAAAGATCTGTGATGGACCCTTAACTGTTGATGCACAGTCAACAGAACCAGGTGTGTTATTTACCAAGTTTGCAGATGACTGTTAACTGGAGGCACCCATATAGATTGCCCAAATGATAGTAACATATTACAGTAGGGGCTGACACAGACTGATGATTGGCGAGAAACTCAAAAACTGAACTTTAAGCATACAATGACTCTGTCACCTTTGTCAATGAAGTACTCCTGCTAATTATGATATACATAACATCCCCCTAAGCTCAAACACAGTGTTGTGGGTCTTGGGAGCACATGTTGATAGCAATCTTCACTTTCATCACTATAGACCTATAGTGGTGAGACACACAATCTGCATTGCAGACATCATACATATGGACATCATATCCAAGACCAGAGTAGTCATACCTCTGCTGTGCTTTATTCTTATCACACCAGTAATGGAGTACAATGCTCACAATTGTCTGTACCTCACCAGACACTTGCAGCAATTGGAGAAAACACAGGGTTGTGCTTGGGAAAATCCCAGTCCTCCAAATATACCATACATGGAAAAACTGACATACCTGTTACTGTACTCAGTAAAATGCAGGCTGATGAGAGGTGACCTATGGCTGCCCTGCAGCACAGTCTCAGACTCTGCCCTACGGGAAATAATGGACTTCTGTATTTCAAATGGGGCAACTATAATTTGCAACTATAATTTGCCCCAGGGTTGTCAAACTAACCTGTGACATAAACATGCTGGAGAGACAGATATATTCCATGATTCACATTCCTCTATAATAGGCTCCAACTGCATGTGAAGTAGTCCTCCTCAATGACCCTGTTCAAGCACAAACATGACTACTGGTTGGGTGATTGTAAAGTCACCTCTGGGCTGGCACCTATGTCCATCATGGAGAGGGCCTTTTGGTACTGCTCAAAAACATGCTGTACTAAAAACAACTATACAACTATGCTCAATAAGGGTATTTGTTTTTTACACAGCTGCACTTCTAAACACGCTTGTGGTATTAGGCTAGTAGCCTCATATGAATCTATGAAGCTATGCACCTCTGCAGGCCTCTCAACCTGCTGTCCCCCACATGGCCTGCTGATGTTATCTACTACAAGTTCACCTGCACACTTGTCTAAATCAGATTTGTGCCATGGTGCTTGCGTCATGTACTGTGTTCTGTAGCCTGTGTACTTACATAGGTAGGGGCTCTATTCTCACTGCAGATGAGTATATGCATGTGCCTAGACAGCAGAGTAGACATGTGTATCCTATAGTTACTTCTCCAATTACAGGGATAGCACTATTTTGATACTTTTTCATGCCTGCACATCCATTTCATACAGGCTCTTGTCTCCCACATGGCCTGCTAATGTAATCTACTATAAGTTCACCTGCATTGTTATATAAATAAGACTTGTGCTGTGGCCCTTGTGTTGTTTGACATTACAGAGATCATTTTACCCATGTGGGACACTATCTTCTCCTCAACAGACACTGCTGATGTCATCGGCTATAACATGTTGTCTGGCACACTCCAATTTTGAATTGAACCATGGCACTTGCAAAATGTAATATGATCTCTTGTCTGTGTACTTAGGTAGGAGTTCTATTCCCACTCAAATCAAGTGTGTGTGTGATTTTGTGTGTGTGTGTGTGTGTGTGTGTGTGTGTGTGTGTGTGTGTGTGTGTGTGTGTGTGTGTATATGAGCTGTTGTTTAACATTACAGAGAGCATTTACATCAGCAAGTAAGACACTGTCATCTTCTCCTTAAAATACACTGCTGATGTCATCAGCTATATCACATTTTTGGATATGTAGTACTCACACCAGAGCAGGGTCAGAGACTGGTCTGGTGACCAGGCAGAAGTCACCTCATCATAAACAGTAAAGTTTACAGTGACATTGCTTTTAATATATCCACAAACATCATGACATGGTGTGTAGACCCTTTGTTATCTTGCTGAGAAAGCCCTGTGGGTTCTCCAGTTGCTACATGTGTCTGGTGAGGCACATGTAAAAATACACATTATACTCCATTAGTGCTGTAATAAGGTTTGAATACAGTGCTGTCATACAATCCCAAAATATCAATATGATGGCATAAGTTATGATGTGCACAACATAGGCTTTCAATAATAGTATAGACACTTGGTAGTCTAAGTTCAGATTGGATATGTATGCCCAGTGCTTGCATCACTGGGTTTCTGCATAGCAAGACTGTTGTCAATGCTGTAATTAACATGGAACTCCATTTTCAGATGGGCAACATTGTAGACAAACATTTCTGCATTTATTTGTAGATTGTGTACCTTTGTCACCATTCAGTTGTATGTGTTAGCTCCTCCTGTACTATATCACCATCACAGATGACATACACATGCTGTGTCCAAACAGCTGCCTGAAGGACTACAGCTTGTGGGCAATCATTGACTCCAACTGTGCTATTAATATAATACAGATAGTATCAACACATACCAGAGAGTGCTACCAGTCAGGACAACACCTGCAATGACGAGATACATGAAGGGATTTATTGAATCAAGAAAAAGACACACCACCCAAGCATAATGTGGACATCACACCCTATAATCAGACCAATAGGTATGTGTCCTGTGGTGGAGGGTAAGTGGTATATCCACCAGCATGTACTCACAGGATTGACTAAAACCTTGAATGTAAAATAATTATTGGGTATGTGATGGGCATGCACCCAGCCTTCATAACACCAATAACCAAGCACAATGTGCCCTTCTTTATGTACCTCCATACACATCTTCCAGTGATGTGTAGCTGAAGTGCACCACCTTTGTCACAGTGTGCTATCGCACAGCTTATAGGCCATGCCTAGGTATAGTTTCTGCGGAATATACATGACTGTCTGATGGTGCAGAAGGTTCATAGGTTTATAGGAGTTTAGACAATCACAAGGGCCTTTTTTAGCCTAGCAATGCATCTCAAATCTTTGACAAGTTCTGATACCCATGATGAGTGTAAGATGGGGCTTGGGAGATTAAACATTTATAAGCAGGTGCCTGGGAGATGAACCATTTACAGGTTGCCTGCGTCCATTAGAGACATAGTTGCCAAACCAGGGATTAATTTCCTATTCCCCATCCAGTTATGCAAGTTGCACTTGAATTGGGTTAGGGAGGAATTCTGCTTCACATTGATGGGGAGCCTCTTGAAGAGACAGGGTATTCTCTGGGATACTTACCTGCCTGTCCAGCAGGTACTATTTATATTACAGGCAGGTGTAAGTGTTTAGAACTGGTAATTCTGGTGCTGTTTGTTTTATGGATATGCAGGAGATCCATCAGAGTGGAGTCTGAGAATGTCTCAATGCCAGTCATAGATGTCCCCTCAAAAACCTGTAGGAGACAGAATACAGGGATAGGACCTTGAGGCGGTCTGCATAGGACATTTTACTTATGACCTGCATTCTTTTAGTGAGGAACATTTATAGACATTCCAGTTGTTGGATATGTCTGGTTAAGTAAAGGGGGAATTGTACTCAATAATAGGTCTGATGAATGCAAAATACAGTGGAACAATGACTTCCTTGGACTTAGATGTCATACCTCTGTATTTAAGTTGCACAACATAGAGTGATTTCCTCAGTACTGTAGACACATGATGGTCAAAGGTCTAGATTATTGTCTATGTGTGTTCCTAAGTCCCTGAGTACTGGGTCAACTATAAGGGGTGTGTTGTCATTATGATATTTAATAGAGGTGGATGACTTCCCGAAAAATACTGTTATGTATTTTTTTGCATTTTGTTTAAGTCCATGACTCTGACACCAGTTGCATGTCTGTATCAGCCCTTTCTGGAGAACATTTGTGTCAGTGTCAGATTCAATGACAGCTCCTAATATGCAATCATCTGCAAATTTAGTCAGCTAGAGACCATTGACATTGGCCTTGACTTCAGAGAAATAAATGCCAAAAAGGAGTGGTCCAAGGACTGATCCCTGAGGGACTCCACTTGTGACTGTTCTCTTTGTAGAGGTGGACTCCAAAATTGTAACTTCCTTTGTCCCGTCTGTGAGCCAGTTGGCTATCAACTGGGTGACATACATGTTCGTATGTAATCTGTTGAGTTTGTCAACAATGCCCGACTGGGGTACTGTGTCAAATGCCTTGGCCGTATCAACACAGGCAGTATGAACTATTTTGCCCTCATCCATTGCTTTGCTGACCTCCTCAAAGAAGTTCACCAGATTGAGTAGGCATGAAGTGCTCTTGATGAAAGCAAACTGGGTTGGCTCAAATATCTGGAGGTTTACTATATCACTACTGATCATTCCCATGATAATTTTTTCCATGCCTTTACATATAAGACTAGTGAGACTTATGGTTCTGTAGTTTCCAGGGTCTGTAGATGGTCCACCTTTGTGCAGAGGGATGATTGTTGCTGTCCTCCATTCATGAGGCATGATGCATGTTTGGAGGCTACAGTTAAATAGCAATTCCAGAGGGCCTGATAGGTCATGTATCATGCTATTTGGAAAGCATCCTGGGATATTGTCTGTGCTCATCGATGCAGTGTTCTTGGCCTTGGAGAGTTGTTATACCAGAGGTATGTCTGCTGTCTGTTCATTTTATGCACACACTGCATACATAGGTGTTTGACAACATTAATGACATGTATATCATTTATGTCAGTGTGGATTGTGCCATAGATATATGCCATGCACACAAGGCAACTGGACTGTATTGCCCATCTGTCACATGCAGGTATAGCAGTGTCCACCTTGACACCTCCTGCAGATATTACAGTACCAGGACAGTGTGCGTGGTTACACTCATACAGTATGGATGTGTCATAATAGTTGTCAAGTGAGTGTGTGTGTGTGTGTGTGTGTGTGTGTGTGTGTGTGTGTGTGTGTGTGTGTGTGTGTGTGTGTGTGTGTGTGTGCGCGAGTGTGTGTGTGTGTGTGTGTGTGTGCAGGCTCATCTGTTATCAGTCAGCATCGCATATGTGACATCACAGGCATGGGATTAGTGATGGTATTATTATGATATCGTCCATGAATGAGTTTGATTCTTGTAATGATTGCTATGATCCTTTGCCTGTGGCCACCTTGCTGGAGACCTCTGCTAAGAGTACACTCATATTTAGGTAGAACTGTTTGCACAGCTTCCCAATATAAACCCTACCCCAATTATATGTCAGATCCCCATTAGAAGTCTTCTGCATTATTCATGTAAGGATGCTTATCTCAGACACACATCCTCCCCTTTGTTATGTCACCTTGTGTGACAGTCACAGACAACACATTTTCACTGTACAGTCCATACTGTACCATGTAGATATGTGCTTGGTGTTGCTGCTACAACCATCTTCTACTGACATGCCTCCTCTGCTGTACATACGGGGTTTCTCCTGTAGTCTTTCCCTGTGCTCATTCCTGTAATTCATCTGTGTGCCCAATTCCACTAAACACACTTCCCCTAAGTGATTATTTTACATGGCAGTCCCATGTCCTGTTACAGATCGTTAACACAGCTTCAGTACAGTATGCTAGGAATGGGATATCATACATACATACATACATACATACATCATACATACATACATCACACATACATATTCTGCACTGTAGGTACACTGTCCTGTACTGTGTTTGGACCATATACTTCACATTCATACCTCTCAACCATCCAGATATTCTGAGGATGCCCCCCCCCGACAGCAACTAAACTAAAAAACTACTCCAAGCAGATTATAACCTTTTATGGGATAGTATAAATAGCTTCACTGTACCTTCTTGCTCAGATGGAACTGGAAACTATGCCGAGCTGTACAACAGTGCTTTATATGGACACCTTTATACTTGCATTGACTTGGCCATACCTGATAGGACCAAAACAAGCTCTTCAATGAAGAGCAAACCTATCTGATGGACAACTGCCATTAACAGGCTGTACAATAATAAGAAAAAGTTGCTGTCTAAGAGTAAGAGGCAGCAATCCCTCCTAAAGTGGAAACATTCCCTCCACAGCTTAAACAATTAAATAAGACTTCTTGTGAAGTCCCCCAAAGCAAACTACGAGTCCAAATTAGCTTCCTCAAGAAAGGACAACCACAAGGCATTCTATAGTTGCATCCGTAACCTAAAAGGAAAGGCCCAGATTTGTGCCTAGCTTGTTAATGATACCACACATAGCTAACCTGTTGGCCAACACATTCTGTGAAAACTTCACTCCCCTGTCCCCACCACACGTGCCCCATGACATCCCTACCATCTGTCCCCTACCTTGTATCACTAAAGAGCAGCTTGTAAATGCCCTCTCTAAGGCCAAAAACACAGCACCTATGGGACCTGATAATATTCCAGGCTGCATCCTACATGGGCTCCAGCATGAATTAGCAACACCATTGGGTACTCTTTTCACTCATAGTCTAAGCACCGGCTTCATACCAGCTGAATGGAAAACAGCTACTGTTATTCCATTGCACAAAGGTGGTGCTTTCACAGACCCCGGGAACTATGCCTTCTCTGCATGGACCTTATAAAAAAGATACAAATGATCTCCAACACTTGACCCTACTCAGTTTGGATTTGTCAAAGGGAGACCATGCTTGTTAAACCTGGTGGATTTCCTAGAGATAGTCACCAAGGCCCTGGATGAAGGGAAAATTTGTGCATTCAGCCTATCTGGACTTAGCCATGGCATTTGACACTAAACCTCACTCATGTGAAATTGATGAACTCACCCAACTAGTCATCAACCCTTATATTGTTAGATGGGTTGCTAACTGGCTCACTGATAGAACTCATATAGTCAAAATAGGGGAATCCACCTCCAACAGCAGACCTGTAATCAGTGCTGTTCCACAAGGATTTGTCCTGGGACCTCTAATGTTTGGAATCTATTTCTTTGAAGAACAAATAAAAACTAAAGGTCTGTGGCTGACAAAGTTTGCTGATCACTGCAAACTGGGAGCAGTCATAGAATCTCCAAATGATGTCAACATCCTACAAGGGGGTCTTACACAAACAAATGATTAGTGCTAAAGTCATGGACTTAAACTCAATGCAAAAAAATGTATTATCATTCCTTTTATTTAAACGGTGTTTCTGCTAACAACCACATCAACAGCAACACCTTAAGTGCACTAAGTGGTGAGAGGCCTAGGCACACAGGTTGACAGGAACCTTAACTTTGACCAGCATGCCTCCACAGTGGTAACAATGGCATTTTGTATTGCTCATCTCATAAGTAAGGGCATTGCATCCAGAAAAAAAGAAGTTATAACCTCCCTGTACTCTTCCCTCATCAGGCCAATAATTGAGTACAATGCCCTTTTTGGTATGTACCTTTCCAAGCACCTGTAGCAATTGGAGAAACCATACAGGTTCCTCACAAAGACAATTCAAGGACTTCAGCATCTGTCTTATGGGAATCATCTGAAATCACTGTCACTTTATTCTGTTTCATACAGACTACTTAGAGGTAATCTTTACCTTGCATACAAGGCAATCTCTGACCCTGCTTTATTGGAAATACATATCCATATGTCAAACGGTGCACAGGTTACTTGCTCTAAAGACCTTAACCTGGTATGTGACATTAATAAAACCTGCTGGAGGGACAGATTTGTCTCCCAGAGATTACCACACCTTTGGAACAGACTCCCATTTCAAGTCAGAGTACCTCCTTAGCCCTCTTCAAATACAGTCTGGACAATTGGATGTGTGACTGTAAATTCCCCCCAGGGGTTTCAACTGTGTCCCTCTTGGACAGCAGCAATAGGTGATCATCATAAAAATAAGGGTAAGAACTTGGCTAGGGTTGTAAGGGCCCTAAGGCCATTAGCCTTGTAACTTCCTATGATCCTTTGATCCTGTGTTTTCCTTATCAAATATGTGGCTTTCTGCCATATCACTGACATGATCTCTGGACTGATGTGGCTGAGTAATGCATACATTTGAGTACATACCCCTCAGCTGACCTGATCTGTGCAGAATGTATAGTTTTTGTGTTATATTTGTGATCTTTTCCTCATAACATTTTTTCAGGCATATCATTGACATGTCATTGTAGAGTGCAGTCAGAAATTAGTGCCTGACATTTTAGTTTCAAACTTCATGCTCTTCAGAAAGTTCATGCTAATGTACATCCTATATATACTATCAATATTCTAGGTTTAGAAGTGAAATATTAAACATCTGTCCTTATTTCTGGCCCTTTGTCCCCCCATTGTGGCTTTGTCCACATTTCTCAATCTAGGATTTTGAGAGTGTTGCATTCTAACACACTCCTATGTAACATCTATGGTCAAGTATGTCCCTATTATTGGTTATTTGTCCTCTGTTAAGTTTGCCTCTGTGCAGATGTGTTGCATTAACAAAATCACAGCTATTTGTAAAGCCATGCTGATCACTGTGGCATTCCGTGCAAACCTAGGCACCGTAGCTGCTCTTCTTTACATGGAATTGCTAACCGCTATTGATTAAAAAGATTTCATGGCCAGCAACACTTTTGCAAGATCTGAAACCTAACCAGCCAATACTATCCCAAATAACTAGGCAGCAAAATCTCCAATTAACAAAAAATTCCACCAAAACTTGTAATAAAAACCAGAAGCTGGATTAGCAGTAAAAAGTTATATTCCTTTCTTTCGTCTGAGCAAGTCTTTTACAGCCGAAAGTGAAGAATAAAACTTTTTTTCTGCTAATCATCTTTTGGTCTTTGTTATTACAAGTATTGGTGGAGTTTTAGTTAATTGAGACATGAAACCTAGCTGAAGCGAGCCGCCCATCATTAATATGCATTGCGCAATCATGCTCCTTGAACACTGTCGCTCTAAGACATACCCTTTATGTAGGCTCTGTACGAAGCCTGCACAGAATTTATTCAATCCCAGGGTATCTACATATCTATCTATATCTATATATCTATCTGTATCTATCTATATCTGTATATCTCTCTATACATATTTATATATATATATATATATATATATATATATATATATATATATATATATATGTGTGTGTGTGTGTGTGTGTGTGTGTGTGTGTGTTCTTCATATTCCTATCATGTCTGGGGTGACAAAGCAATCGCTTTAGGTTGCTCTTATTCCGAAATAGGAAACTTGGTGTCTCCCCCACAATGCGTTTCAAGTCATCATCAACCAGGAGAATATCCCAATGTTTGCTAATAATTTCCTTTAACTGATGTTGATCAGAAGTATACAGAGTAGAAAATTTAATAGATCTGTTTAACATATGATCTCCAACGGTTTGATCTTGGACCCTGGGTCCAAAGTATGGTGCACCTGAAGTGGTGCGTGACATGTATGCTTCATCCATGTATGGTATAATCTCATTGTCCTTGTATCCCCGGGTCAGTAATCTATTTCTCAGATTGTCTAATTCTGAGATAAACCCCAGTTCAGTGGGGTTCAATCTCGAGGCTCTAATGGCCTGTCCTTTCATTATATTCTTAAAAACAAATTGTGCGTGCATACTGGACCTTAATAACAAGGAATTGCAGTAACATGCCTTGCGGTAGACCCCCGTGTTTATCATATCATCTGTTAATCTCTCAATATATAAGTCTAAAAAAATCAATTCTATTTGTAGAATAATTCATGGTAAAAGTAAGGAATGTAGTTAAGTCATTCATAATGGATAACATTGATTCCAGCTGTTCTGATGTTCCATTCCAAAGAACAAAAAGGTCATTGACAAACCTTCGATAGAACACCACATGTTCACAGAAAAGTGCATTCTTAAATAAAACATGTTCCTCCCAATGTGCAAGGAACATGTTGGTGTAGCTATTTGCACATGGAGTACCCATAGCTACGCCATCACGCTGTTTATAGATCTGGTCTTGGAACATGAATAAGTTGTTCTCCAAGACCAGTTCTAGAAAATGAACTATAAGGTCTATCAATACTGCAGTGTATGTACTGTGTGCTTTCAGATAATTCAACATATAATCAAGTCCTATATCATTAGGTATTACAGTAAATAGAGATTGAATATCAAAAGTCACAAAAGTACAACTAGAGATTCTATCATGGTGTCCAATACATTCATACAGGTCAATCAAAAATTGCTTGGAATCCTTCAAGGCTGTAACATTGTCATTCAATACACATCTCAGATGTTTCTCCACAAAAACTGAAAGAAGTTCAGTTACCCAACCACGCCAAGAAACTATGGGTCTCATGGGTGGGTTCTTCATATCTTTGTGTACCTTGGGGAGACCTTGTATAATTGGTATAGTGGGTGTATAAATCATAAGGTATCCATATAGCTCCTTATTTATTAAATTACTTCTAAGAATGTCATAAAGCATGTCATGAATATATCTGACAACAGAGTGAACCTGTTCCGTAGAAGTAGGTTCATAGAACCTGTCCTGTAACATGGAGGATATAGCCTCCGTATAAAATGACATGTCCAGGACTACAACTTTCCCATCTTTATCAGCTGGTCTAATTATAATGGTAGGATTATTCTGCAATTTCCTCAAACACTGACGTTCCCGAAAGCTGAAATTGTCCCGCCTCTTCTGTTTATGGGGTCCCAATGGAGTATTATAGTAACTATATAATTCCTCCTCTGTTAACTTAAGGAATGCTTTAACTAATGGGTGGTGAGTTGGTACAAAATTACTTAAATTCTTAAAGCAAACTTCCTGCTCTGTGCTGATTCTTTCTCAGAATCATTATAAACGAATCTAAGCATTACATTCCTACAAAAAAGTTTTAAGTCCACCATTGTATCAGTCAATTTGCTCTGACTTTTAGGAATAAAATTCAAACCTTTGTTTAATAAACTGGTATCATCATCTGTTAGAGTAATGTGGGACAAATTGTAAATTAACGCTTGTTGTTCCACATTCTCTTTAAAGTCTGATGGGGCATAAAATCCCCTGATAATTTCCTCTTCTGTCTGCCCCTGCTCATGGAGCGAGGTCTGCTAGGACCTTTCTCCATGTGCACTGGCAGAGGAAAAGTCAAATCCAAACTTGAGAGATTGCTCGAATCAGTCAAAGTAGTGGTTTTCTTAGGTTTGACAACAGGTTCTGATCCTTCTTTTGTAGAAACAGGTCTATTCTTAACCACATGTACTTCAGGATATAAGTTGTTTCTAGTACATGTACTGGGATGTACAATGTGAATAACATCCACAGAGTCCTTGCAATTGTCTGTGGTGGTCCCAGCAACAGGTGGTATTTCATCCAGAATACATGCATCCTTACTGATGGTAACCCCCCCCCCCAGTGCAAACCTGGGCAGAGTCCATCTCCACAGGAGTAATGCTGTTGTGTCCATTCAATTCAACACCCACATTCATGCCATTTGTCACACTGTTACTTGTAACATCGTTGATAAAATTAAAGTGTGTAGATTCCTTGACTTTCCTAGGAGGCATGGGGGTAGAAGGATCCAAGGGCGCCCGCAGGCAGGTGCAAGGGGGTGCACTTGCACCCCCCTGGAATCGAATCGGCTGACTATTATAATTTAAAAAAAAAGTTTTTTTTTTTTTTTTTTGGACTTTCTTCTTTAAGAAGAAAGAAGAACGGTCGCGGGCGTGCTGACATCATCGCGCGCATATTTTTGAGTTTTGCGAGCGGGAACTCACATGGATGGATGGTTTTGGGGTTCACAAGTGGAAAATGGGACCACGAGCGGGAACTGAAACGGACGGATTCGCAAGCGGGAGGAAACGAGCGGAAGATGGGCCACTTTCAGAGTAAGTGTGTGTGTGTGTGTGTCGCAGTGTTTCAGTTTGTTGAGCTGAGTGTGTAAATTGCATTATGTCTCTTTCTCTTTCATCCAGCAGGTGCTGAACACCTACTGTCTTGCCCAACTTGGGGAATCCTTATACTTCTAGCAGCCATAGAATGTTTACGATCCTCTTCTGGGAATTTCTCTCACACAAATCACACCTTGCCTTATTGTGGAGGGAAGACTTCAGCTGTATTTATCAGTGACAGAAAGCTTGCTCTCAAAAAATGCATCCTGCCCCCTCTTATGTTTAATGCCCAAAATTTCAAAACAAAATGCCAGATGCCTAAGTAACCCACTTCCTGTTTGCTGACAATGAATGAGCTGGCTGACTGTCATCAGCTTCTTCTGATCATGGTCATAGCCAGGTATGTCAGGACACCTCCCTGTTCATCTCTGTCACAACTTAACTCCTGTCACGTATTTTTAATTTTACTTTCCTTCGACCACTCAAGCACTATTCCTATCTTTGCAGAGAGTAAAAGTATCAGATTTTATTTTTTATCCTTTTTTTGAATTCTGTTCCCCTCACAATATTAAATCCTCATTTCCTACTGGCCACTTGTTCTACAACAGCAAACAGAAAGAAAAGACAGCCCAGAATCATGTCTGTCATCCACTTGGAACTGGGAGATTTTTATAAGTGCACTAAGCACCTACAAATAATCAGAAGCACAGAGCAATACCTACTGTGCTGGACCCAGTGTGAGTGGAGTTCACAGACACACACACACATGCAGAGCTGAGCTACAATGCAGATGCATGCTTTGGTGGAATCCTGCTCCCTGTGAGTTCCATTATATCTCATTGGTCCAATATCAGTCCAAGCATCAACTGGATGGAACAGACTGGTCAAAGCTTTGACCAGGCAGTAAAAAAAGCACTTACATTTGTTCTGCACCCTCAGTTATTTAAACACACAAAGTGCACAAGCACATGACCATGGACAAAATGAAAAGCCAAAAGACTAAATGACCAGCATGGCTTAAAGGGAAATTGTGCTAGCAGTGATTCCCTGGGGAACGTAGTAAATACGTTGTAAAGGGTGAAGTGTAAAGAGATAGAGTTCACTCAATGACAGGTGGGAGGCTGGCATAATGGTTAAAGTGCTGACCTTACAGACTCAAGGTGCGAGGTTTGATTTTCACATGGGACAATGGGTTAGGCTCAAAATGTCCCACAAGGGCAGTTAGCCTAGTACAAACCTATGAATTGAAACTTCTTCCAGTTTTCACTTTACTTAGGGCATGAAAGCCTAAGTTCTAATTTGAAAAGGTGCAGTACCTTGGCATTCCTCTGCATGGAGCTCCTACAGTGGGACTCATCTAGGGATAGGGTAGTTGGCACCTGCGACTCACTCCTCTCTCACTCTAACAGCAACTTATCTTACTTCTGGAAGCCTGGACTACAAACTGAACCCATGTTATCTGAGAAAGTTGTCAGGACTCCCTCTCTCCACATCACAACAGCACCTTTCAATCAAATCCTACAAGAAATGCTTTCTGTTGATGTTGATGTCTGTCATTTACTCATCCATTTGTTGTCCTGATGCACGCAAAAATTATAATGCCTGATAATGTATCTGACTTTTCCTAATTTCCCAATCAAATATTTCTCATGTAATTTCTTATATAATGTTTGTATTTGTTATGTATCCAACAGCTGTTAGCCATCTCTATTATGTCTAGTCACTCACTGATGTACAGCCTCAGGAGGTTAATTAATGCTAGTAAGAGCAACGAATAGTCAAATGCAAGGACATCTGACTTCCTGCTAATGTATTGCAACTTTTTATTTAAACCATATAATCAATGAACACCTCAAGACAAATGACATAGTTTCATGCATAAACACCTTTCATACAGGATTGTGTTATCTAATTATATTCTCACACCTGCCTCAAACAAATTAAGAAGCTGTTTCATATGCCGCATATCTAAGTCAGCAATCAGACAGGAAAAAAAATGCATTTAAATACTGAACACTTACTTATTAGTCAGTTTTAACAAATCTCACATAAAAGAGAAAAGATCAGGTCCTTAGACTTCTTTCAAGTTTGTTATGATGATGAGAATATATATATCAAGCATATAATTTTCTGAGGAGGCTATGCTTTATAATATGGAATGTCATTTGTTAAGCATAAAATAACCATTAGCCACAGTTATATTCTACATTTTTTTTTTTGCTTTTCCATGCAGGATCTGAATAAAGCTCAACATTGTTACACATTGGAACTTTGGTTTAAATTCATTCAATACATAAACGTTTGATTGTGACCATTAATAAAATCATGCACAAAGGCTATGAATTGTGACCCACCTGTTGCCAACATGTTTATCATGACTTAACTAAGGAACCCTTTCCTCCTTGGTCATGGTATTTCTTAGAATCAAGCAGGCATTACTACCTGATAAATACTTGGCACTAAATGAAAAAAAAAATACCAAGTAATATTACCTGCTGATATCTGAATTTGTTTAGTAATGAAGGAAACAGATTGCATGGTAGACATAGCTACTAAATTTGTTGCTGAATCAAAAACTTGCAGTATTAATGTGAAATAATAACAGTCTATGTTTTAATAAGTTAATCTAGGCAAACAATTCAAAAATGAGAGAGAATACACCACAAAGGGTGCTAAGGATTGTGAGCAGAAGAAGAGAGAAAGCAATATCTTTTCTTGCAGTGTTGCTCAGGAAAGGTTTAGTTTTATAAAGGGAGCCTTTGACATTTTTTTAACTATGTGTTTTATGTGGTAGTCAAATTTCAGATTTTTTTTTTTATGCTTACACCTAGCAATTTGCAATATGTGACAAGTTCAATATTAGTATTATTTGTAGAGTTAATATTTAGTTGAATATTTAGTTGTTTGGGATTTCTTGGGGCTGAGAAATAACTGTGATTTTGTTAACCGGGTCACTATTAAAAAAGGTAGCCTTGTGTTAGTTTTTGTAGACTTTCAAGGCTGTTGACAGAGCAGATAAGAAGGGAGAACAGTTTATCCACATATTGTACTGTGGAGACAGTTTTGTTTGATTGTGCAGAGGTCAGTGATGAAAATGTTCATAGGTTCATAGGTTCATAGGTTTATACTAGGCTATCTGCCCTAAGGCATTTATAAGCCTAGCCCAAATTTTTGTGGCTTACGCCACCCCTTATATGAAAAATACTGTGCCCATTAGTTTGTTGTGCCTCTGTCCAGCAGTGACACAGAGATGATTCCCGGGGTAAACCTACGATCTCCCATCCACAGGTCTAGATTTCTCTTGAACAGAGTCAGCGAGGTGCTCTGCCTCACATGGACCGGGATTTTATTCCACAGCATAGGGAGTCTCTGAGTGATAAATCTATCCCTCCAGCACGTCCTATTTATATCCGTGCTAAGGTTTAAGTCGCTTGCTCTAGTGGTTTTGGTGGATTTGGATTTTTTGAGGTGGAGCATGTCCATTAATTCCGGGTTGGACATGGCACATGTCACCTCTGAGCAGACGGTATGCGACTGAATAGAGCTGGAGTTTCTTCAATCTGGCAGCATATGACAGATTTTGGAGTCCCTTTATCCTTTTGGTGAGGAACTTTTGGGGTCTCTCCAATTGCTGCAGATGTCGGGTGAGATACATCCCGAATGGGGCATTGTACTCGATCATTGGTCTGATAAGTGAAAAGTACAGGGGAACAATGACCTCACTAGATCTGGATGTGAATCCCTTCATGATCAGGTGGGCAATGTAGAAGGTCTTTCTAACCACTTTAGCAACGTGAGTGTCAAAAGAAAGGCCACTGTCAACCTGGGTCCCCAGGTCCCTGATAACCTCTTCTGTGCTTAGTGGATTGCCACCTATATGGTAGCTTGGGGTTACCTTGTTTTTCCCGAAGGGTATGACTATACATTTTTGGCGTTTAACTTCAGGCCATAGCTCTGGCACCAGCTATCTGTTTCCGTGAGTCCCTTCTGAAGGATATCCGTGTCGATGCACTTTCCACTATGGCCCAGTTTGCAGCGTCGCCTGCAAACTTTGTCAGCCAAAGTCCTCCCATGTTGGCCTGTACTTCTGAGAAGTAGATGCCAAACAATACGGGCCCAAGGACCGAGCCCTGTGGGACACCACTTGTGACCGGCTTGGAGTCTGTCACAGCGCCAGCAACTCTAACCCTGTGGGTTCTGTCCTTAAGCCAGTTTGCAACCCATCTTGTGACATATGGGTTTACATTTAAGCTGGTAGTTTTTCTACAATACCCGAGAGGGGTATTGTGACAAAAGCCTTTGCAAGGACAAGGTAGGCAGTATGAACTGCCTTTCCGTCATCAATGAGCTTGGTGACTGTTTCGAAGAAGTCGACCAAGTTCAAAAGGCATGATCTTCCCTTGACAATGCCAAACTGGGTCGGGTCCAATGTCTGCAAGTCCCCTATATCTTTGTTTATGAGCTCCATTATGATCCTCTCCATAGCTTTGCAGACTAGACTTGTTAAGCTTATGGGGCTGTAATTACCAGGGTCCGTGAGGCGCTTTTATGGAGTGGGATCACAGTTGCCGTATGCCACTCCTTGGGCACGTATCCTGTGGTAAGGCTGAGATTAAACAGCTGCCTTATGTGCGGGTTTAATTCCTCATTTAGCTCGTGTAGCACACAGCCGGGGACACCATCGGTCCCATTGATGCTGTGTTTTTAGCTTTAGAGAGAGCAGCTTTCACCTGCGCATTTGAGATGTCAGGGAGGCTACACTCGGCTGGGATAGTTATCTCTCCTTTAGGGGGGGGGAGGGGGGTGAAGTTTGCACTGAACCTGTCTGCCAGTATGTTGGCAATGTCTGTGGGTTCAGTGATTTTTGTATCATTTTGGACTAATTCTGAGCATATCTGGGAGTTTCCACCCAGGTTCCTAACATAGCTGAAAAAGGCCTTATGATTGTCCTTTGAATCCATGGCAATTTTTCTCTCAAAATTGGCCTTAGTTGATTTTATGAGTGCTCGTATTTTTTACTAATAATGATCAGGGGTGACTTCCCTTTTATGGATTTTGTTCTATCATGTAATAGCTTTCTCCTCTTATTGTAAAGTTTGTTAATGGCTGGGGTCCACCAGACTGGACGTTTGCCCTTTGTGGAAAGAGTCTTGGTTTTATTTGGGATTGCCTGATCCATGCAGTCCTGGAGGTGTTCATAGAAGGCATTTGTAAGGGCTTCCGCAGCAGGTTGTGGTTTCCTCTGGCTCAGGGGCCTTGAAGGATACCACACCAGTCTTGAGTAGTGTGAAGTTTGCTTTAGAGAAGTTCTTCACTATGGTCTTTTTTGTTTGGGGTGGGGGCGGGATGTGGATTTCCAGTGAGATTAGTTTATGATCAGATCTTACCAATGAGGGATATACTTCCGGTGTGGAGCATTTTGTCCCCATGTTTGTGACAATGAGATCTAGTATATTTTCTCCTCTCGTGGGAACAGTGACTAGCTGTTCCATGGCATTTGAATTTATGAACTCCAGGAACCGTTGGGCTAGAAAGTTAGGGCTTGAGTAATGTCACCCAATATGATGGTGTTTGGAGATACATTTATACCCTCCAGTGTCTTCAGGAAGGCTGTGTGGGGTTCCTGAGTTTGAGAGGGTGGCCTGTAGCATGCTACAATTTGTAGAGCAGTTTTGCCTATGGTTAGTTGCACCTGGATGGTTTCCAAGCTATGCGTTGCCACCAACCTGGAGGTGTGGGTATCCTTTATGAATATGGATACACCCTCCTTTTGTGGTGTGGTCCAGGTTTTGGGCGGGCATGATATGAGGTAAAACCTAATAGTGCTGGGGTGCTCTCAGGAGCCTTGAACCAGGTTTCAGTTACAGCACAGACATCGATGTTCTCCATACTGAGAAGGGCCTCGAGTGCATGCATTTTGAGATTTAGACTTCTGGCATTGAGCAGCATTACCCTCAGTTTCTTCCCATTTTGTTTTCTAGGGTGGTAGGTTTAGAATTTGAGCCTTGCCTAAAAGGCACTATGGGGTGGCAAGAGCCTTAGCCAATATCCGGAATCCCAGGGTGACAGGTGCAAGCCGTCCCTTGAAGCAGCGTGGCTTGTCAAGCATGTCATCCCAGGCAGACAGACACTGGATCCCCTTTGAATGACACCAGACATTAAGCCAATTGTTAAAGCTGATCATCTTGTCTCTATATTGTGGCATCATTCTTGGTGAAGGAAGGATACTGCTCAGGGTTAGGGTCATACCTGCCTGGGCTACATAATCAGAGAGCTCCTCTATGTCTCTTTTCATGTAGTCCAGGGAGGTACGTCTCAGGTCGTTCACACCAGCATGGACAATGACTGTGTCATATTTGTACTTGCCGTGGAGTGACCCTAGTGCTTGTGTTATATGGCGGATTCTAGCGCCCGATAGGCAGCTTACTGTGACCCTCTCCTTGTTCAGCCTGGTGAGTGGGACGTCAGTGTGTCTGACTATGGAGTCACCTATGACAAGTATGTTTGGTGTTGTATTTGGCCTTAAGGGCTGTGACTGCTTTGCACACTGCTTTTGTGGTTTATGTGTTGCTTGTGGGGTGTCTTGAGGTAGCAGTTGTTTGGGTGTCTGCTTTGGAGGCCTCTGCTGTTTAGGTAAATTTTTACTCAGAGCCTCCGAGTATGTCTTTGTGTGTTTATGTGTTTGATTCAGTGGAGTGGTAGCATTATGTGAGGCTTGTTTTGTGGTGTGTGTAGTTGCCTTCTCCTCCTGTCTGGTCTTGCCAGTCCTGAGGTGAGAGAGCTCAGCCTCCAGTTTGGCTAAATAGCTGCATCTCTCGCAAGTATTTGTGTTATATGGGAGGAGGAGAGGGTTGTCTGTGTACATGAGGCAGTTATAACATTGCCTCAAGATTCCCAGATTCACCAGCTGGACCGGAGAGGAGATTGACAACTGACCTTTGGACATGCTAGAATAATATTGGGAAATCCTTAATTGAAAACAAGGGCCAGTGGGGAGTGAGGGTGTAGTGCTTTTAATTTTTAGTGCTGACTTATATAATTGCTTTAGTGAGCAAGTGCCAGGTAACTTGAGTGCAATGTGTTAGAAGTAACTAAATGCAAAAACGACAAACAGTAACTTTCTTTCAAGTGAAACAAGGAATTAAGTACAGTAAGCAATGCAGATATCACTAGTGATCCACAGAAGCACTGAGAAGTTGCGTATTAGGTGGAATTAGCTTCCAGGGAATAACAAGCAAACAAACAACAAGCATATAAACAAAGCTAGATTCAGCAGGCCTGGATCTAGTCTATGCTAGAGCAAACAAGGTGTACCAATTTCAGTAAGATACAGTTCAAATATTCAGGCACTATAAATCTTTAACCAGAAATTCCCAGCTCAGAAGGGCAGAGTCCAGCCTCTTCTCCCACAAGAGTGCAGACCACAAACCTTCTTAATGTAAAATAACTGGCCTGAAGCCCAAGTGCCTAAACCAGAACTAATACACTTGGACACTGGGCTCTCAATCAGCAGTTCCCAACTTAGAAGGATGAAAGCTACCTGTCCTGCCACTACAGTGCTTGCCACAAACCTTCCTAATGTAAAACAACTGGTCTGAAGCCCAAGTGCTTAATCCAAAAGACTTGAATGATAGCTACACTTTAATCAAGTTACAACCAAGCAGTAATAAATACCATTGAATACTTTAGAGAATGTCTGGATTAGTGCTCAAGTTACACAAACAAAGCTAGATCCAGCAGGCCCAGTGGGGCCAAAAATGGATCCTTGGGGGACACTAAATTATGGAAGAAATAAGGATAAATTATTTTGTCACCTAACTGCTTGTGATCTATTAAAGAGCTAGTTGTGGAACCAGGTCAGAAAAATATAAGTCATGCTGTAATAGCAATATACCCTGCCTAAGTGTTGGTTTCAGTGGAATTTACTCTCATCTGACTTAATGTGGATTTTACTACTTCAGAGATTGTGCATATTTTTTTACTGATACTGGTGGACTATAGAAAGTTGAGTAGACTTTTTATGATGGAAATGTTCTGAATTGGGCAGTTTTGTCATTGGTGTATGCCTTTTGTCATTGTTTACCGGAAAATGTTCAAAACAATAAATTTAAAATGCCCTCTGACAACTGTACTGTATTGTACAAGAAAGGTAATGTAATACAGTCAGGAAGGTGTATCAAAGAGCATGTGTATGTTATGTTCAAGGGGCCTATGATTGTGAAGACAGCCCAGAGTTAATATTTATCTGCCACTGGCAAAATGTATTTTCTTTGAATGTGAGTTTCAATGCTGCTTCAATGCATGTGAGTTTCAAGGGCAGAGAAGTTTTAATGTTAAGCCTATTTTCATTGTGAGACTGCATTGCTTTGTTTAACATATATGTATTAGAGTTTGTGCTGTAAAATGCAAAATAAAACTTTCAAATGGAAATCTAAATAATCGCAGAAGTAAAGCAGTATGCACATTAGTGTTTATGGTAAATGGGGCAAAATAACCAAGGAATGGGACATTGGAATGGCTGCAGGGAGGAAGCTCCATTTGACCATGATTTTGTGAGGGGGGGGTAGCATTGGTTCACAGGTTCATACCAGGCTATCTGCCCTGGGGCAATTATAAGCCTAGCCCGATTCTGTATGGCTTACGCCACCCCTTGATTTGAGTATACTGTGCCCTTTTTAAGGTTTAGTTTACTGTGCCTCTGTCTAATAGTGACAAGGGAGTAATCCCTGGGACAAACCTACGATCCCCCATCCACCTATCGAGATTCTTCTTGAAGAGATTCAGTGAGGTGCTCTGCCTCACATGACCTGGAATTCTATTCCAGAGCGAAGGAGCCTCTGGGTTATGAACCTGTCCCTCCAGCAAGTTCTATTTATTTCTGTGCTGAGGTTAAAGTCCCTCGAGCGTGTGGCTCTAAGGGATTTAGATTTACTGAGGTGGAGCATGTCCATTAATTCTGGATTTGACATAGCTTTGTATGCCAGGCATAGATCGCCTCGAAGTAGGCGGTATGCAACTGAGTAGAGCTGGAGTTTTTTAACCGAGCAGCATATGGCATCTGTTTGAGACCCTTGATCCTCTTGGTGAGATACTTTTGGGGTCTTTCTAATTGCTGCAGGTGTTGGGTAAGGTACATCCCAAAAGGGGGCATTGTATTCTATGATAGGCCTGATGAGGAATGAATAAAGGGGCACGATTACCTCTCTTGATCTAGATGTGAAACCCTTCATGATGAGGTGGGCTATGTAGAAGGCCTTTCTAACCACTTTGGCAATGTGGTTTTCAAAGAAGAGATTACTATCAACTTGGGTCCCCAGGTCCCTAATAACTTTCTCTGTACTTAATGGGTTTCCGCCTATGTGGTAATTTGTGGGCACATTGTTTTTGCCAAAGGGTATGACTATGCATTTTTTGGCATTTAGCTTTAAACCATGGTGCTGGCACCAGTTATCTGTCTCTGTGAGACCCTTTTGAAGGATGTTTGTGTCAGCTGGAGAGTTGATTATGGCACCCAGTTTGCAGTCGTCTGCGAACTTGGTGAGCCATAGTCCTCCCACATTTGCCTGTACCTCGGAAAAGTATATACCGAACAAGAGTGGTCCCAGGACAGAACCCTGTGAGACGCCACTTGTGACCGGTTTTGAGTGTGACATGGCTCCAGCAACTCTCACTCTGTGGGTTCTGTCTTTGAGCCAGTTTGCAACACATCTTGTGACATAGGGGTTTATATTTAAGCTGGATAGTTTATCTATGATGCCCAAGTGGGGTATTGTGTCAAATGCCTTTGCAAGGTCCAGATAGGCTGTGTGGACTACCTGTTGTCTTTGTTTTAGGCATTTGTTTTTGATGTTATAGTTTCTCAGGTTTTAGCTGTTCAAGGTATAATAGTGAAACCATTTTAATGCCCCCTGCCACTGGAGATAGAGTTGAGCTACTTTTTAAAAAATCGCACCACAAGGTGAAGACTCTGATGGGTGTCAGCATTTTCTGACTGCAACTGCAAGATCATTTCAAATCTCTAACCAAATACATCTGATAATATTAAAACTTGTTTCCAGGCCTTTAGACCAGTATCTTTGCACTTGACCCTTAACAGTTAATTATTCCACTTCATGAATGCTATAGACAGCAACACAATACTATGGATCCTGTCTGGCCTTTTAAAGGAGCACACAGGGTGAGGCAAGAAGAATTGTGGAATGAAACGGAACATTTGCCTGTTCAAGGTATTCCAATATCTTTTGTTTTCTTGATTATTGATTGAAAAGGGACATTTGTCGGTTCAAGGTATTATGGAGTGCTTTTTTGTCTTGATTGTTTTCATTTCTGAAAGACTACTGGGGCAAAATCATTACTTTTGTGAAGGACATAGTATATTACGCTGACAGCAGACACACTGAAGTCTGTACATTTTAGTATCGAAAACTAAATGGGCAGCCCATTTATATTGTTTATGTGCTGACAAAGACTCAAAAGTCCTAAACAGGATGATCTATCATAGGTTCATAGGTAGCTACTAGGCTATTGGCCCTAGGGCCTATATAACCCTAGCCAAAAGGTACCCTGGCTTTCGCCACCCAAGAAAGTTATTTGCCTGTGCCACTATCGAGCAGAGTCACAGAAGTGATCCCCGGTGAATTTCCTATCTCCCATCCAATCATCAAGATTTTTCTTGAAGAGTGCTAATGAGGAGCTTTTTTGATATAGATAGGTAGTTTGTTCCAAAGTATGGGAAGTCTCTAGGACAGGAATCTATCCCTCCAGCATGTTTATTGTTGTGACAAGGTTTAGTTCCCTAGAGTGTTTAGCTCTGAGGGATTGGGATTTCTTTAAGTGGAGCATGTCCAACAGCTCTGGGTTTGACATAGCTTTGTATGTAAGCAGAGATTGCCTCTGAGTAGGTGATATGTGACAGAGTAAGGCTGGAGTATTTTGAGACGGGTTCATGAGGGCATCTGTTTGAGGCTGGTAATCCTCTTTGTGAGGTATTTCTGCGGCCTTTCCAGATGTTGTAGATGTTTTGTGAGGTACATACCAAAAGGGGCACTGTATTCTATAATGGGGTCTAATGAGTGACAAGTAGAGGGGAACAATGACCTCTTTTTTTCTCTGGATGAGAAACCTTTTGTGATGAGGTGTGCCACATAGAAGGATTTCCTGTCTACTGTAGTGATGTGATTATCAAAGGAGATACTACTGTCCACCTGTGTCCTAAGGTCTGTTATCACACTTTCGGTGTTAAGTAGACTACCGCCTATGTGGTAGTTCACGGGTACAGATTTTTTTACCAAAAGGGATGACAATGCACTTTTTGGCATTGAGCTTGAAGCCATGGCTTTGGCACCAGACATATGTCTCAGTGAGGCCCTTTTGTAGGATGTCCACATTGTTAGGAGTTTCGATTATGGCTCCTAGTTTGCAGTCATCTGTGAACTTTGTTAGCCAAAGAACTTCTGTGTTAGCCTGTACTTCAGAGAAGTAGATACCAAACAGGAGAGGCCCAGGACTGAACCCTGTGGTAATCCACTTGTCACTGTTCTGAAGTCGGATTTGAAGTCTGCTACTTTCACAGTGTGGGTTCTGTCAGTGAGCCAGTTGGCAGCCCATCTTGTGACACAGGGATTTATACCTAGTTTAGTGAGTTTATCTATAATTCCTGAGTGAGGGATGGTGTTGAAAGCCTTGGTGAGATCTAGATAGGCTGTGTGGACCACCTTACCCTCATCTACAGCTTTGGTAACTGCTTCAAAGAAGTCTATCAGGTTTAGGAGACATGACCTACCTTTTACAAACCCAAACTCAGTGGTGTCCAGAGTCTGGAGATTACCAATGTCATTGCTTATAAGTTCTGTGATGATACATTCCATAGCCTTGCAGACCAGGCTCATCAGGCTAATGGGGCGGTAGTTCCTGGGGTCCATGGTGGCTCCCCCTTTGTGGAGTGAGATGACCGTCACTGTGTGCCATTCAGTGGGCACAAAGCCTGAGGTAAGGCTATGATTGAACATGGTACTTAGGTGGGGTGCCAGTTCGTTCTGTAGTTCATGTAGAACGCAGCCTGGGATGTTGTCAGGTCCCATGGATGCTGTGTTCTTGGCTTTGGAGAGTGTGGTTTTACCTGTGCAGCCATGATTACAGGAACTTTGCATTCTTCCGGTATAGAGATGGGCCCTTTAGGGGGTGAGAGGGGGGTAAAGTTAGCACTGAACCTATCTTCCAGGATATTGTCAATATCAGTTGGTTCTGTACATATAGTGCCATTGTGCTGTAACTCAGAGCAAATCTGAGTGTTGCCATTGAGATTCTTGACATAGCTATAGAATGCTTTGTGGCTGTCTTTAGAATCAGTGGCGATTTTGTTTTCGTAATGAGCTTTGGAGGATTTGATGAGGGATCTCAGCTTTTTCCTGAGGCTGACCAGGGAGTTTACTCTTTTGCAACAGTTTCTTTCTTCTGTTGTAGAGTTTGTTTATGGCAGGGCACCACCATATTGGCTTCCTTTTTTGGAGGATAGCATCTTGGTTCTGTTAGGAATTGCATGATCCATGCACTCGTGTCAGTGCTTACAAAGTGCATTTGTGTAGGATTCAGCAGTCGCACCTCTATTGTCTGTCTGCATGGGTGCCGTGAAGTTTGCCACTTCTGTCTTAAGAAGAGAGAAGTTGGCTTTGGAGAAATTTTTTATGGTGGTTTACCTAATAGGGGGTGGGATGGGATGTGGATGTCTAGGGTGATTAGCTTGTGGTCGGATCTGACCAATGATGAACTGATCTCTGGTGTGGAACACCGGTTGCCCATGTTGGTAATGACCAGGTCTAGGATATTGCTGCCCTAGTGGGGTGTGGATAATTTGATCCAAGGCGTTGGAATTTATGAATTCCAGAAACGTTGAGCAAAATAAGTTGGTACATGAGTAGTTTTCCCAGTTAATGGTGGGGTAATTGAAATCGCCCATTATTAGGGTGTTATGTTGTGCCCTAATATTTTCCAGTGTAGCAAGAAATGAGGAGTGGGAATGCTGGGGCATGGTGGAGGATCTGTAGCAAGCTACAATTTGGATTGCGGTCTTGCCCAAAGTTAGCTGCACTTGGATAATCTCGGATGCATTATGCTGAGCAACTTGCCTGGAGGTGTGGATATCCTTAATGAATATGGACACACCTCCACCTTTAGTGTTTCGGTCCAGGTTAGGTGGACAAAGGTTGTGGTATGAATTATAGCCTGGTAATGCAGGGGTGCTCTCTGGAGCCTTGTATAGGTTTTAACAATTGAAACTAGAACAGAGTTGTGTCCTAGTTGCCTGTTGCACATTTGTGTTGCATGTTCTGAGAGAACGATACTGTCCGTTTTACTTTTTTTTATGGGGCTGTTATCACCCATTAGGGACAGAGTGGCATCTGCATCCATGTTAACTATTGTCTGCCTGGAGGTGGCCTTACCGAAGGTATAACTGCTGTCTGAATTAATTTTGGCCTGTCAGACATCACCCATTATTTCTGTAGTAGTATGTAGTACTTCTGCTCTGCTCCTGTGTCCACCCCTTGTTAGAGAGCTGTACCACAACAACTATTAACAATTAGTTCCAGCTGGAGTGTTATGATGTACACCTGAACTTTTGGTCTGCTGAAATACAAGCCTGCACCAGATTGAGTTGTGCTACTGTTTTCTATCTGTGCATATTTCAAATGTTTACATGTAGTTATTAGTATTTTTATTTAAAGTATGTATGCACCCTAAGTTTAAAAGTTTTCAGACACTGTGGGATTGGGAGTGTCTGTAACTTCAATTGTGCTACGTATAAATAATTTGGTTTGAAATTTGGAACACTTTTTATTGGACTTTGTCCTGATGTGACAAATTTTAGATTTTATTTTCTTAGAATACCACGCTGTACTCAAGTTTAGAGATGGGTTAGTATTTGTAATAGTAAACTTTCAAAATATGAAATGTGGTGACGTTAGATCTGTTTATTTTATTAAACATAGGGTTTTGTTTATTTAGTAGTTGTTACCTGACCCTGTTGAAGGTGAAGCTCCAGTAGGTTCATTGTAAAACCCATCTTGGCCAAATAAAGGTATTGATTTCTTCACCTCTGTGTTCCAGCTTCTGCCCATATGCAGATGGTTAAATAGGAAATGGCAAATAGAATATTTTGCAGTACTTATCAGGAGAATTATGTTGTGCTGTTTGCATTGTTGTCACATCTTTAAGAAGTGCTGATTTTTGCTGGTGATCTACCTTAATTGATAAGGAAGTCCCAAACAAATATTTTTTTGGAGAGTAGCTAGCATTACAAATCACAGGACGTCAGACCAAAGAGGGGGAGTTGTTGTTGTTATTAACTGTTTTTAATTACTTCTTACTTTGAGGCAGAAATCTGTTTTCTTAGTAGATTAATAGATATTTTAATGAAGTGTTGCATTGGTGCATTCAGGATGGATTAACATTGTCTTCTGCAAGTAGTTTTGATTTAAGCATATTGCAAAGTAACTCCCAAAGAGACAGTGTTCTTGTCACTACAGGATGTTTACTAAGGTGAGAGTATGCAAAGAACTACATATATAACGTTATCATGGAGAACATAACATTTACTACAGGTTTAAAAGACATGGCTTACTAATTTACAAATATGCAGAGACATGCACAGTATGTTTAACTGTTATGTTCTGGTGTGTATGCATTTTTATTATATGCTGGAGTCTTTATTGCTGCTTATCGAGAAAAGCTTTTTCCAGACTCTAAAGGTTAGAAAGAGGTGTTTTATACCCTTCAAGGATTGTGACAAGTTATGAGCAGTTTACAAATCATAAAGCATTATCTTCTTCCCCTGTCATACTGTATTTTTATTTAATTGTTTTATCAGTTAACATTAAGTAATGTGCATTCAGTTACAGAATAGTATAGTAAATTCACAGAGAGCCATTGTTTGGTTTCTGTTACATGATGTGCTTTTCTTTTTTGAATCCACATAAAGGTCAGATTTGTTTTTTATTTTACATTTGTTTATCGAGGAGGTCTGACTGGACAAAGCTGTCCATTTTCAGCAGAGGCCCAGGGAGAAAAGCTCCAGAACAATTGCTAACATACTATACATAAGATATTTATGTGAGCATTGTGGTTTACACAGTTATAAAATATAGCAGATATATGATTGCATAAGATATTTACATAAGCATAATGGTTTAGACATACAATTAAAAGTATAGTAGGTAGTAACATATGATTGTTCATACAGTAAGTTTAGTAGAGATAATGTTGAAGATGTACTAAATATAAGGCAAGAAAGGAAAAACTAAAAAAACACTAGCCAGATTGTCAAAGCAGGAGAATATAAACAAGTTCATGTGAGGTTCATTGACATTTTAAGGGAAACTGTGAAGACTGTGCATAAAACATATATTCCTATCCATAATTCATACCTCAGTCTCAACCTCTTAGAGCAAAAATCTGGACAAAGCCTAAAATGATGGGGAACAACTAGGGACAGATTTTAAATATTGTTCTTACAAACTTAGAAAGTTGATAGAATAATAGGTTTTGCATTACCATGAAATTTCTGAAGGATGTGGACTCTTCAACTCAAATGTTTATCATTATTTAATGACTTCAGTCCTCAGCTATTTGCCACAAAAGTACAGACTTTAGGAAGAACACAAAAATTTGAGGCAAAATCTGGACATTCTGAAAATCTGTTCAGTTGAGAGGTACAATGGTGCTTACTGCAGTAATAAGTTTTCTTTGCATAAACATGTACAAAAGCAAAAACTCAACTAGTTTTATGTATTTATTTTTGTTGTTGTCCGGGTTAGCATGATGCATGTGTTAATCATTGGTGTAGCTGAAACACATCAGAAAATGTTTTTTTTTTATCCCATACCTGACACTTTTTTGTTTGTTTTTGTTCAGTAACATCATTGATAGAAGATCTGCAAGATATTGACTACAAAGGTAGTAGTAGCCCATTGGATTCTTTAGGTTGTCTTATAACTTCAAAGTCAATGCATCAGACAAGAAGCGATCATTCAGATATAGTAGCAATATGATATAGTTCATTACTGATGGCAATTCGTTATCAGAATTCTTCATGTTGTAGGTTTTGCATCATTTTAAGATGCAGATAAAATAAGTTGAACTGAGCAGTGTTAATGGTGGAAAAGCGAGACGTCAGTGAAGAAACTAATGAGTCAAGATAGGGAATATAAATACTTGTTCTGTAATAACTGTCAAAATCCATGCCTACTATGTTTGCTCGGTGTGTCGACTGCAAATCCTTGGCAACACTAACTCAATAGTAAATTTAACTGCTATTGATCTTGCCTTACTGAGAATGTCATTCTGAAAGTGTTCTTCAGCATGGTTGCGGTGCTCCTTGAATATTTCACTGAGTCTGTTGATGTGTTGTTGAGCCTCTACTATATCAAGTTGAACAGACTGAAACATCTGAGCAACAGGCTCAAGAACTGATGAGTAATTTGCAATAATGAAGAGAAAAATAAGAAACGTGCACGAAGAGCAAGCGCTGAGTAACATATGTGCATTTTGTCTGGTTTCACCAGCAGTGCTCTTCTGAAGAAAGTCAAATATTTTCTCAAAGTTCTGACTAAACACATGAATGGATTTATATTTCTCGGTCCATCATGTCTCACACAGAAGAGGTATATTTGGTACCAATGCTCATCGTTTTGGACTGTCATGGACAAAAGTAATAATCTTGATAACACCAACAGCACTACATATTTCAGGAACATCATTCAGATCATTGACTACAAGGTTTAGTCTGTCAGATGCGCAGTGGATAAAGGCTGTTTTTGGATACTTTTCACAAATCTTTGCCTGACCACCATTCTGGATGCTTGCCATTATGGAGCAGCCATCATAGCCTGTCTGAGTAAATTTTCCAGGTCTAGATCACACTTTATGCATTCACTGACAATGACATTTGATACAGACTGTGCATCTCTCACAACAACGGGAACAAAACCGCAAACTCTTCTCGAATACAATCATCATCAACAAACCAAATGCCCAATGACAACTGCTCAATGTCTAAGATATCTGCAGTTTCATCTGCCAATACACTAAATCCAACTGCCCTGTTTGCTGCACAAACAATCTTCTTTTAAAGTACGTGTTCGTATTCTGCCAACAGCTCATTTTGCACCCTATGGGATGTGTACCAAGCATTTCCTGCAGCTGTTTCACTGTGCTGTTCCAGTATTGTCCCACGAGCTTCAATACGAAAATCTAACAAGTAACACAAATTTCCACCAGATCTTTCTTTTCCACAGAGAGGAATGTCATGGGTTGCACAGTAAATACTGGTAGATACAATTGGTTCCAATTTATTTTGGTTCTTTGCAATTTGTTTTGCTACTGCTGCATCTAGCTGCGGAATAACAGCTGTTTCTGGCTTCTGTCATGTTCGTGTATAAGAAAAATTGGAAGCATCTTCAGTAGAACCTTTGTGCCATGATGATTGCATGTGATTTCTTGCAAGACTCATTGAAGGCATTATGTTTTGTGCACACACTAGTGATGAAGCTGCCTTGCAACCCACGGTGAAGTGACTGAGGAAATAATACACAAGTTAAGCAGAGTGGCCAGGCCTTTCAAGAGAGGAGAAAATGCAAGCCACAGTGAGTACTGAGACAACCAACTATATCTGAATATAGTTGTTAATAAATAATGACATGCATTTCAGTTTCAGACTTCATATTATTCAGAAAATTCAGTTCTAACATAAATCCTTTTATTCTAGCAACTGTCTAATGTGTCCCTAGTTTTGGGCCTTTATCCCCAACATTATAACAGTCTTTGTCCAGATTTCTTGTGTTAACAGATTGAGAGGTATGATATGTATGTGTGTCTGTATGTATGTATAAGGAGGAGAAAGCATACCCCTCAGCTGTCCAGGTTTTTGGAGAATGTCCAGATTTTGCCCCATATTCCTCCTAAAAAGCATTGAAGTTGCTAAATAATGACAGACATTTGAGTTTTAGATGTCATATCCTTTAGAAAAATGCATACCAACATAAATCCTGTTATTCTAGCAATGTTCTAAGTTCATGAGAGCAATATTTATAATCTGCTCCTATTTACTTTAGGCTTTGTCCAGATTTCTTGCACTTAGAGGTTGAGGTGTGTGTTAAAGAGAGTGAAATGTCCTAGAGTTAGCAGGTGGAATTTATTTTCAAGTGCATTTTCAAGGAATTGTGAGCTTCAGGGAAGAGAGTTTTACTGCTGTTCATGCTAAGCCTACTTAAAATGTGCAACTGTTTTGTTTAGCAAATAGTATCACTATTGTGGTATGGAATTTTTAAAGCAGCACAGCAGGTAGCATACTTGCATCTTGATACAGAGGGCTGTAGGTTCTACTCCCACAACATGTAGATTTGTATTTTAAGGGGTGTATGTCCTCCTTTGGATGAGATGCCTAATAACTATTAACTTGTTTTTCAGCTTGCCACCCATTCCCTATTGCAATATACCAGCTTACCATTTTTTTAATATAACATAAGCAATTTATTTTTCAAGGGCAGCAGGCAGTGAATTTGTAGATGAAACACTGAAATATAAAGTTGCTTTCTAGCAACAACCTCTTCACTGGTTTCAGATCTCTTTAATGTGGAATTATTCAGATGAGTTACTTCTGCAAAGATTCTGCATATTGATTGATATTGGTGGATTGTATGACAGAAGTTTGAGTAGAGTGGCCCTTTATGGTTGAAATGTTCTGAATTGGGCAGGTTGTCATTATTGGTTCATATGATTTGTTTCATTGCTTAAAGGAAAAATGTTCAGAACTATAAATTTAAAACACACTCTAACAAGTGGTGCTGTATTATACAAGGGATACAATTCAATTATTATATAGTATAATTAATACAGTCAGGAAGGTGAATCAAATAACTTTTGCATGGTTATAGAAATGTGTGCAAAGAGTCTATGATTTGAAAACAGCCCAAAGATAAACTTACCCTGCCACTGTCCAGATGCATTTTCTTTGAATGCGGGTTTCAATGTTGTTTTGGTGAGTGTGGGTTTGAAAGGTAGAGAAGTTTTAATGCTAAGTCTCTCTTCATTGTAAGACTATTGCTTTGTTTAGGTTTAGTAAATGTCTATCAGTGTTTGTGCTATAAAATTTGAAATAAAAGTTGTAAATGAAATCCAAATATCTATAATCATTGTAGAAGTAAAGCATAAAAGAGTAAGCATCACTGAGAGATTTGAACAGTGTCTATGACAAAGGAGGAAAAATAGCCAAGTATTGGGACACTGGAATGGCTGCGTGGGCAGGGGTGGGGGTGGGGCTGAGTGGGCGGAGCAGCAGAGGGGGTGGGGCAGTGTGGGTGGGGCTTGGGTTTGCACCCCCCTGCAAAAAATCCTGCGGGCTCCCTTGGAAGGATCCCTATGCATCTGGAACGTTGTAGAGGAATCCTGCCCTGTTCTGGGCCATAGGAATACATTGTCCAATTTGAAATCATTAATATTCCTGGTGGCTTTGTGTTTTTTTTGCTGTAAAAGTTTTCTTTCATACGCTAGCACACAATCTAGCAAGTTCTCAAACAAGGATGCAACCACCTTGTCCGAAAAGTTACTGAAAAGCTCCTGCTGTTTGCGCTTTATATTATCTGTTAACCTAACCTCCTCAGGGAGGAAAAAGTCAATTAATAGTTGCAGATACTTGCGACTCACCTCAATGTTCAAGCGTTGCCATTTCGCAAGTAAATCTGGATGTTCCTTGCCTTGATTTGGCATATTAAGAACCCTTAAACCTCGCGGAATAATATGTTGTACTAGGCAGAACTGGAAGTGTATCCGCTGTGTCTGTAAGCGTTTAAGCCTCATGAAATCCTTCTCCATGCTATCCAAAACAGCATGTAGTCTTTCCGAATTCAGGGTTGGCATCATGACATCATCAGAAGTCGACGTAGACTCAAAAAACAGAGATGCACTGACAGTTTCTTTTAAATACTGTTGGAAGCGCGCCTGCAACGCTCCAGTCCCACGGTCTTCACTTCTCGGGACATAATCCAATTCGAGATTCGCCATTACCCAAGAAAAGAGTCTTAGTCTTGCTGGCAAGCAGAAAAAATATACTGAATAAAAAATAAAATAAAATCCACTGCTCAGCAAGCAAACGCTGTAGTTCCGTAGAGTAGATATAATGTAAGTCACAAAGAAGGCGGAGTACAGCAGAAGTAAGAACAAAACTCCAAATTTAATTCCAAGAATGTGCACTTATAACATACGGATGAGCGCTTTCACCATTACAGCTTCTTCAGATCCTTGTATAAAAGTCACAGTAGACCTCCCCTTATATAAGCAGCTCAATTAATCAATTAAAAACAATTAAAAGCAATGCTGGAGAATTTAAAGAACTCTTCTATATTTAAACATGTTGGTGTAAAATAAGACAAGAATACGTAACATATAACCACCAATGACAATAATCATACTTTTTTGTTCCAGGTCCTAGAGATAATTGCTGTGAACAAGAGGGGTGGTAATACTATGAATCTTACTGAATCTAAGGAGACTGACTGGATCATTCATTTGAAAGCTGATAGGGGGCATGGGTTGAATGATAGAGCTTCTATAAAACCTAAGTTGAGACAACGTAGGAACATAAAATGAATTATTATCTATTGGTATATATTCTATCAATATTAACTTAACAGAATGTTTATTTACATGTTTTTAGGTCATTATGTATGTTTTGCATACTCTTGTCTTATTTTACACCAACATGTTTAAATATGGGAGAGTTCTTTAAATTCTCCAACATTGCTTTTAATTGTTTTTAATTGATTAATTTTTTAATTGATTAATTGAGCTGCTTATATAAGGGGAGGTCTACTGTGACTTTTATACAAGGATCTGAAGAAGCTGTAATGGTGAAAGCGCTCATCCGTATGTTATAAGTGCACATTCTTGGAATTAAATTTGGAGTTTTGTTCTTACTTCTGCTTTACTCTGCCTTCTTTGTGACTTACATTATATCTACTCTACGGAACTACAGCGTTTGCTTGCTGAGCAGTGGATTTTATTTTATTTTATTTTTTATTCAGTATATTTTTTCTGCTTGCCAGCAAGAGTAAGACTCTTTTCTTGGGTAATGGCGAATCTCGAATTGGATTATGTCCCGAGAAGTGAAGACCATGGGACTGGAGCGTTGCAGGCGCGCTTCCAACAGTATTTAAAAGAAACTGTCAGTGCATCTCTGTTTTTTGAGTCTACGTCGACTTCTGATGATGTCATGACACCGACCCTGAATTCGGAAAGACTACATGCTGTTTTGGATAGCATGGAGAAGGATTTCATGAGGCTTAAATGCTTACAGACACAGCGGATACACTTCCAGTTCTGCCTAGAACAACATATTATTCCGCGAGGTTTAAGGGTTCTTAATATGCCAAATCAAGGCAAGGAACATCCAGATTTACTTGCGAAATGGCAACGCTTGAACATTGAGGTGAGTCGCAAGTATCTGCAACTATTAATTGACTTTTTCCTCCCTGAGGAGGTTAGGTTAACAGATAATATAAAGCACAAACAGCAGGAGCTTTTCAGTAACTTTTCGGACAAGGTGGTTGCACCCTTGTTTGAGAACTTGCTAGATTGTGTGCTAGCATATGAAAGAAAACTTTTACAGCAAAAAAAACACAAAGCCACCAGGGATATTAATGATTTCAAATCGGGCAATGTATTCCTATGGCCCAGAACAGGGCAGGATTCCTCTACAACGTTCCAGATGCATAGGGATCCTTCTACCCCCATGCCTCTTAGGAAAGTCAAGGAATCTACACACTTTAATTTTATCAACAATGTTACAAGTAACAGTGTAACAAATGGCATGAATGTGGGTGTTGAATTGAATGGACACAACAGCATTACTCCTGTGGAGATGGACTCTGCCCAAGTTTGCACTGGGGGGGTTACCATCAGTAAGGATGCATGTATTCTGGAAGAAATACCACCTGTTGCTGGGACCACCACAGACAATTGCAAGGACTCTGTGGATGTTATTCACATTGTACATCCCAGTACATGTACTAGAAACAACTTATATCCTGAAGTACATGTGGTTAAGAATAGACCTGTTTCTACAAAAGAAGGATCAGAACCTGTTGTCAAACCTAAGAAAACTACTACTTTGACTGATTCTAGCAATCTCTCAAGTTTGGATTTGACTTTTCCTCTGTCAGTGCGCATGGAGAAAGGTCCTTGCAGACCTCGCTCCATGAGCAGGGGCAGACAGAAGAGGAAATTATCAGGGGATTTTATGCCCCATCAGACTTTAAAGAGAATGTGGAACAACAAATGTTAATTTACAATTTGTCCCACATTATTCTAACAGATGATGATGCCAGTTTATTAAACAAAGGTTTGAATTTTATTCCTAAAAGTCAGAGCAAATTGACTGATACAATGGTGGACTTAAAACTTTTTTGTAGGAATGTAATGCTTAGATTCATTTATAATGATTCTGAGAAAGAATCAGCACAGAGCAGGAAGTTTGCTTTAAGAATTTAAGTAATTTTGTACCAACTCACCACCCATTAGTTAAAGCATTCCTTAAGTTAACAGAGGAGGAATTATATAGTTACTATAATACTCCATTGGGACCCCATAAACAGAAGAGGCGGGACAATTTGAACTTTTGGGAATGTCAGTGTTTGAGGAAATTGCAGAATAATCCTACCATTATAATTAGACCAGCTGATAAAGGTGGGAAAGTTGTAGTCCTGGACATGTCATTTTATACGGAGGCTATATCCTCCATGTTACAGGACAGGTTCTATGAACCTACTTCTATGGAACAGGTTCACTCTGTTGTCAGATATATTCATGACATGCTTTATGACATTCTTAGAAGTAATTTAATAAATAAGGAGCCATATGGATACCTTATGATTTATACACCCACTATACCGATTATACAAGGTCTCCCCAAGGTACACAAAGATATGAAGAACCCACCCATGAGACCCATAGTTTCTGGCTATGGTTGGGTAACTGAACATCTTTCAGTTTTTGTGGAGAAACATCTGAGATGTGTATTGAATGACAATGTTACAGTCTTGAAGGATTCCAAGCAATTTTTGATTGACCTGTATGAATGTATTGGACACCATGATAGAATCTCTAGTTGTACTTTTGTGACTTTTGATATTCAATCTCTATTTACTGTAATACCTAGTGATATAGGACTTGATTATGTGTTGAATTATCTGAAAGCACACAGTACTTACACTGCAGTATTGATAGACCTTATAGTTCATTTTCTAGAACTGGTCTTGGAGAACAACTTATTCATGTTCCAAGACCAGATCTATAAACAGTGTGATGGCATAGCTATGGGTACTCCATGTGCAAATAGCTACGCCAACATGTTCCTTGCACATTGGGAGGAACATGTTTTATTTAAGAATGCACTTTTCTGTGAACATGTGGTGTTCTATAGAAGGTTTGTCGATGACCTTGTTGTTCTTTGGAATGAAACATCAGAACAGCTGGAATCAATGTTATCCATTATGAATGACTTAACTACATTCCTTACTTTTACCATGAATTATTCTACACATAGAATTGATTTTTTAGACTTATATATTGAGAGATTAACAGATGATATGATAAACACGGGGGTCTACCGCAAAGCATGTTACTGCAATTCTTTGTTATTAAGGTCCAGTATGCACCCACAATTTGTTTTTAAGAATATAATGAAAGGACAGGCCATTAGAGCCTCGAGATTGAACCCCACTGAACAGGGGTTTATCTCAGAATTAGACAATCTGAGAAATAGATTACTGACCCGGGGATACAAGGACAATGAGATTATACCATACATGGAGGAAGCATACATGTCACGCACCACTTCAGGTGCACCATACTTTGGACCCAGGGTCCAAGATCAAACCGTTGGAGATCATATGTTAAACAGATCTATTAAATTTTCTACTCTGTATACTTCTGATCAACATCAGTTAAAGGAAATTATTAGCAAACATTGGGATATTCTCCTGGTTGATGATGACTTGAAACGCATTGTGGGGGAGACACCAAGTTTCCTATTTCGGAATAAGAGCAACCTAAAGCGATTGCTTTGTCACCCCAGACATGATAGGAATATGAAGAACATTGTTCACACTAAATCCTGTGGTCACTGCAACTTTTGTTCATTTATTGATAGTAGTGAGGTGTTTATACACCCAGATTTACACACCATTTTCTCTATCAAGGCAGATGCAGATTGTATGACACCTAATGTGGTGTACCTAGCTACTTGTCAGGCATGCCCGAGTTTCTATGTTGGTAAAACTAACCGGCCGTTAAGGGATAGAATGAGAGAGCATATTTACCACATGAGAAAGGGCACTTTACACAATGCCTTAGCAAAACATATAACCACCAATGACAATAATCATACTTTTTTGTTCCAGGTCCTAGAGATAATTGCTGTGAACAAGAGGGGTGGTAATACTATGAATCTTACTGAATCTAAGGAGACTGACTGGATCATTCATTTGAAAGCTGATAGGGGGCATGGGTTGAATGATAGAGCTTCTATAAAACCTAAGTTGAGACAACGTAGGAACATAAAATGAATTATTATCTATTTGTATATATTCTATCAATATTAACTTAACAGAATGTTTATTTACATGTTTTTAGGTCATTATGTATGTTTTACATATTCTTGTCTTATTTTACACCAACATGTTTAAATATGGGAGAGTTCTTTAAATTCTCCAGCATTGCTTTTAATTGTTTTTAATTGATTAATTTTTTAATTGATTAATTGAGCTGCTTATATAAGGGGAGGTCTACTGTGACTTTTATACAAGGATCTGAAGAAGCTGTAATGGTGAAAGCGCTCATCCGTATGTTATAAGTGCACATTCTTGGAATTAAATTTGGAGTTTTGTTCTTACTTCTGCTGTACTCCGCCTTCTTTGTGCTTTTTTAGTTTGTTTTATACAAAACATCAAATAATTTTTAACATTGAATATTTAATAAACATTTCATATATACTCTAACATATATTCTATATGATTTGATGAACATTGGTGTGTTTTAATAACATTTATAACTTCACAATTCAAGAATCTATTTATTGTGTTCGGTATTTAGATGTATTTTCTTTGAACATTTGTTTTATATAGAGAATGAAATATTTAAATGTTTTGAATAAATGAATGTTTTGAATGTTTTGAATAAATGTTTAATTACATTACTTTTTAGGGTTCCATGAGATTAAGAATTGTCATAAAAAACATTAGACACAAAGCGTTGATAGTTCTGATGAAGTCCTGACATAACAGTAGCAACCAAAACCTGTCTGAAACCCGAAATAAATGATAATGAAATACTGCCCCAAGTATACAATTTAATCAGATCTGATAGACAATACAAACATAGAGGCAGCACAACAGTTATATTCAAAACCCTGTTAGAAATAACTACATATATTCACCAGCTCCCGCAGTTCCCAAATGTTGAAGTCCTAGCCATGTCATAAAACTCCATAAGAACAAATCCATTTGCATTATAGGACTATACATTCCCCCAGGTAATAATGCAATCACACTCAAAGACATACTGTGTATGATAAACAACAAAATAGCTCATGAAACCCTGATAATTGGAGATAGAAACATTGACTGGAAACAAAATAACCTAACCTCACCCAGAATAACCTTATTTGGCTTCTCACAGCTACCACCTGTGTAAACAAACAAACAAAAAAAAAAAAAACAGAAACCACATGTGACTGGATTCTCATATGTAAACCAGACATCACCTCCTGCAGCAGCCTGACACCATCCACTCCCCCAACTTATATTATAAGACAGAGAGAAAATATTCCCAGACAAGTAATCTAGAAACAAGTTCAAAACAAGGAAAAAAAACAATTCATAGAACATTTTAACTCAATCCTCTCTCAGTGTGACTGAAACAAATTAAAAACTATACCCACAGATGAAGCAGTTACCCCATTTAACCTTATAGTTCTAAAAGTACTAAATGAGCAGGCACCCCTCATGACCAAGTTGCATACCGCTTTCTCAGAGGCGATCTCTGTCTAATGTACAGAGCCATGTCCAACCCAGAATTGTTGAACATGCTCCATCTTAGCAAAACCAAATCTACTCGAGCTACACGCTCTAGGGATATAAACCTCAACACAACAATGAATAGAACATGCTGGAGGGATAGATTCCCTTCACAGAGACTTCCCTTACTATGGAACAGGGTCCCGATCTACATAAGACAGAGCCCCTCACTATCACTCTTCAAGAGGAACCTTGATGAGTGGATGGGTAACAGAAAGTTCACACCAGGAATCACACCAACAGCACTAATAGATAGGGGCCAAGGGTACTAGCTGCTAGTACAAGGGTCCAGGGAACTACTAAAGGGGCGGTGAATACCGCACAATGTGGCTGGGCTAATATATGCCTTCAGGCAGATAGCTCAGTACCAACCTATGAACCTATGAACCTATAAGTGAGCCAGCCCCATGGTTTACACATGAAACCAAAGACATAATGACTAAGGCAGATCATGCCTGGAAAAAATGGTCCAAAACCAAAAATCAAAAATCCCTACAAGAATACAGAACCCTACAACATCCATCTAAGCAGCAAATAACAAGCAACAAAATTATTATATTTCTCATACCTCAAAAAGTCACATCAAAACAATGCCACTCTGTTATGGTTATCTATTAAAAAATGAAAACAACCATGGCAAACCACCACTCCATCTCCAACAATCAATAAGAATTCAGACAGCATTCAACTTAGTTTAACCAACACTTCATTAACTCAATCCAATCAGTAAACAAAACTCCAACCACCCAGCCACCATCTGAAAAGCCCTTAAAAAGAATGCACAGCAAACCATGACCACATCTGTCCCTGTTGTGACACTAAAAAAAGGTTACTAAAATTAAAGCCAGCACCCCTGGCAGCTGACAACCTACTAACAAAATATCTAAAAAATTGCAGCCACATCTAGAGTATTCCCTGTCTCCTTCCTAATTAACAAATACATACATGAAAACTATGTCCTAAAAATCTGGAAAAAATTCATAATCCCCCTCCATAAAGGCAGCAGCTCAGCAGAACAGAATAATTATTGTCCTAGAGCAATCCTGTCACCCCTATCCAAAATTCTAGAAAGATGTATGGACTCCCAAATAATTTAAATTCCTCAATGACTACCTTTCCTTTTCTGGACACATCATGGATTCTGGCCAAATCACAGGACTACAACCGCACCTTACCAACACTTGTCAATTAACACAGAAACAGAAGAAACCAAATTGCATCTAGTTTTTTCAGCCTGTCAAATGCCTTTGACATGGTATTTCATCAGAAATTATTATATGAACTAACATTTCTTTGTCTAAACAAATCAGCTCTAACCTTGTCCCTTAGTTATCTGTCAAAAAGGCAACAAGCAGTTAAGTGGAAGCAACACATCTCAATTTTTCTACTTGTTATAGTTGGGGTTCCCCAAGTTTACATATTTGGGCCTTTCCTTTTTAGCATGTTTATCAACAAACTCCATACTGCTTCTTGACAAGCAACCCTTATTCAATATGCAGTTGATGCACATTTATCTTTTCTTCACAGTCACTACATATACACACTTTTCTATCCACAGAATCCTGGCTCACTGATGAAACCTGCTCCTCAACCCAAAAACATAAAAGTAATGCTTTTTCCCCCAAAAGCCTCATGGAACAATAACACAAATTCTACATCCTGTCATCCAACAACACAATAATTGAATGTGTACCTCAAACAAAGTTACTTGTAGTCTTACTTGGTACCAAACCTAAATAGGACCATACTAGGATCACCATACAGAGCAAAACATTTTCTCATAGTCTGCAAGAAAATCCATACCTAACACCTGTCTACTTTTTTTCCTTCCATATGCATCCCCATCTTTACAAATCTCAATACCATCCTTAAAACTAAACTTCATGCATGTTACAATGAAGTAGCCAAATTTACAGCAATTAACCCTCTAAAACCCCACCACTGTTTACTTCTTAGCGATTTACACTAGCTAGAACTCCCCTCTACCTTATATACTCATAACACAAGATATTCCACACCTTAATTCATTTCCCTGAAAAATGCCCATCATTGAAAAATATGCTTCAACCATACTTCAGTTCTAGACTACTATGATTAAGTAATGAATTTCTCCTATGTCCAAAACAAGCAACTCAGCTGAGGTTTCTCTATACTCCCAAGTCACTATAAATTGGATTTCTATCCCAACGCAATTAAAATAGATAGACAAGACACATGCCTTCAAGTTATTATTAAACAATATGTAAGCAAAAATTGGCTCTGATCATGCTCAGATCTTGGCTAGAATAGATTTTATGGCCACAGCTGCTACCTTTTCTCCAAATACTTGTCTTTTCCACTTCCCCCATTTTCTCCATTGGGCCAGAAAGATATGCACTAAACCACAATGACTAATTTTGTTTACATAAATTATACCAATCACAGGCTGTAAGTAACGAGACTCAAATTCTCCTGTTTCTAATTAGAGCAACCACTGTCTCACTGCCCTCATTACAGTTTCACCACTCTCTCTCTCTCTCATCATCTACCCAAAACTAATACTCTTTATAACAGTGCAAGTAGCTCCAGCCTTTCTCACTTTCCTAATTATTTTTCTTCTCAATCTTAAATTTAACAATATATTCACAGTTGTTCTACTACTAACAACTAACACATCATACTATATTACATTATCAACCACCTTCACCCATTTCTAATATTTCCATAGTTAAGCTGCCTCTTCTTTTCATTATTTTAATTGCTAGGCATCACAGGTAATATAACTATAGAAGAAAGGTACCCTTCCAGAAAGTTTTACAAATCATCATTGAGGTTAAGGACAAAGACTTAGTTGCATGGTGAAAATTAGAGATGACTGCCATATGAACTACAAATGAAGAATAGCCAAGTCATGGAGTCAAATATCTGGGATAAATAATCAATAATGCTTGGCACCTGTGTTGTGAAAAGGGTTTAGGCCCTTGGTCATAACTAACAGCAAGAAATGAGTCCAATTGCTTTTATAAAGTTTTATTGTATTTTTCCCTAAACATAAGTAAGTATTCAGACCAATATTCCTGGTAAGATGTACCCTAGACCATCAATCTAGGAAGAAAAACAGAAACAATGAAGTCCTTTCTTAAATCAATGTTGCAGTATTCACAAACTGATGTGTTCCTCTCTTTGGTCATCTGATATCTGGCCAGTGTACCAAAAGCAAAACCTTCTATATGTTCATACATCCAGCATATAATCTCAGCTCATGAGCAGAGTGGTACATGAGTGGATGAAGAGGAGTAAAATCCTCAGACTATCTTGCCACCAGTCCAAATGCAGGATCATCGCTCCAGTTGATCTGCTGACCATGTTGCTGCTGTTGCTGCTACCATTGCCAACACTTGCTCAGATAAGAGCCCTGTTGCTGTTGGGGAACTTACCTTATTTAGTTTTGTATTTTGTTTCAAAGACATTTGTTAATGTCAGCTAAGAGAAGGAAGTGTGACTGTTGTAGGAAGATCACATATAAAGACCTCTACTACCAGTATTTATTCTATCTAGGAGGTGAACACAATTACAGAAATTGTATGATCTTCCAATGATTTGTTCCAAAAATACTTCATACTAGGATTTCTTCATTAAATATCTGCTTAGAAATCCAATGATCCAGAGTCTGAAGCATTATTAGCAAACCAAAATTTTGGAGCCCTTGGCCTCAGATGCCCTTGCACCTGAGAAGAAGTTAGAAAGTTAGGCCTGAATCTTCTACTACCCAAAGTTGAACACATTCAAATTCAGCAAGAATCTGTGGTATGCCCAGTTCATTTTCAGATGTCTGCTACCACGACACTGTCAGAGGGCAGGATGGTGTCTTGACTCCCACATATCTGATGAGACTGTTCTGATTGATATGATTAAGAAAGAAGAAGCTAGGGTGATCCTTTCAAAGGGACTGGAGGGCACACCTCAAATCTTTGTAAGGAAGAGTTGCCTGGTACTTCAGACCCACTGCACTTCATGAGAAGTGACATGAACTCTAAGAAAAAGAAGCAAAAAAAATAAGCATGCTTTTCCTACATTGAAATCTTAAGAAAATGAATGTGTTGAATTGTAACATACAAGGCCATTTTGCCTTTGAAACTCCCCTCCTTTCTCTCTACTTCTTCACAGTCACTCCATCCTCAGAAGAGACAACATGACTCTTCATCTGAGGATGAGAAGGAATCTGGTTCAGATAACGATTCTTTGGCATACTCATCACAAAGAGTCTACATCATTTTGTCATAAACACAAACCATCAAATACCTGTTTATTGAACTCAATAAACTGAAAGCTAACTTCAGCGAATGATCGCTTCCTCAAAGTTTTTTCCCCAAGAGACTAATGAGTGGGCCAACTTAGAAACTGTTACAAGAACTATACAATTTAAAACCCACACAATTGGGGAGCTGTGTCTCCATACTTCCCCTAACTAAATATACCAACTTTGAGATCACACTACAGTGGGGAAAAGGGCACATTCCCAATGCTAATTAGTTGCCCTGGGAAAAAAATTGCAGAAGTCACGATTCACTGATTTTAGGTTCATAGGTTCATAGGTAGGTACTAGGCTATCTTCCCAAAGGCATTTATAAGCCAAGCCAGAATGTGTTTGCTTTCACCACCCCCTTAGATTAGTTCCCTGTGCCTCTGTCCAGCAGATCCACTGAAGTAATCCCGGGGGTAAACTTTGTGTTTCCCATCCACTCGTCAAGGTTTCTCTTGAAGAGTGTTAGAGAGGAGCTCTGCCTAATGTAAATTGGAATCTTGTTCCAAAGCATGGGAAGTCTCTGGGACAGGAATCTATCCCTCCAACACATCCTATTTATTGTTGTGGTGTGGTTTAGATCCCTAGAGCATGTGGCTTGAGGGGATATGGTTTTCTTTAGGTGGAGCATGTCCATCAATTCTGGGTTGGACATGGCCTTGTATGTAAGGCAGAGATCACCTCTGAGTAGGTGGTATGCAACCGAGTACAGCTGAAGTTTCTTCAGTCGAGCTGCATAGGCCATCTGTTTGAGGCCAGTGATCCTTTTGGTGAGGTACTTCTGTGGTCTTTCCAGCTGTTGCAGGTGTCTTGTAAGGTACATCCCAAATGGGGCATTGTACTCTACGATGGGTCTGATAAGTTATGAGTAGAGGGGCACAATGACCTCTTTTAATCTGGATGTGAACCCTTTTGTGATTAGGTGGGCCACATAGAAGGATTTTCTAACCACTTTGGCAATGTGAATATGAAAGGAGAGATTATTATATACTTGGGTCCCCAGATCCCTTATTATGTCTCCCATATTTAGGGGACTACCACCTATGAGGTAGTTTGTGGGTACTTTGTTTTTTCCAAAGGGGATGACTATGCACTTTTTGGAATTTAGCTTGAGGCCATGATTTTGACACCAGGTATCTGTCTCAGTGAGACCCTTTTGGAGGATGTCTGTGTCAGCCAGAAAGTCAATTATCAACCCTAGTTTGCAGTTGTCTGTGAACTTGGTCAGCCATAGTCCTCCTGTGCTTGCCTGTACCTCGAAGTATATGCCGAACATGAGGGGTCCTAGGACTGAGCCCTGGGGAATGCCACTTGTAACTGGTTTAGAGTCGGACGTAGCTCCTACAACTCTCACCATGTAGTTCTGTCCGTGAGCCAGTTGGCAACCCATCTTGTGACGTAAGGGTTTATGTTCAGGCTGGTGAGCTTGTCTATAATACCAGAATGGGGAATGGTGTCAAAGGCCTTTGCGAGGTCTAGGTAGGCAGTGTGTACCACCTTTCCCTCATCTATAGCCTTGGTAACTGTCTCAAAAATGTCCACCAGGTTTAGGAAACATGATCTGCCCTTAACAAAGCTGAACTGGGTAGGGTCAAGTGTTTGGAGGTTCCCATGTCTCTGTTAATGAGTTCCATGATGATGTGCTCCATAGCCTTGCAGACCAAGCTAGTCAGGCTTATATGGCAATAGTTTCCAGGGTCTGTTGTGGCTGCACCTTTGTGGAGTGGAATAACCGTTCCTGTGCACCACTCTATGGGTACATAGCCTGTAGAGAGGCTGAGTTTGAATAGTGTGTTTACGTGAGGGGTTAGTTTGTCTTTGAGCTCATGTAGGACGCAGCCTGGGACAATGTCTGGTCCCATTGATGCTGTGTTTTTGGCTTTGGAGAGGGCTGTTTTAACTTGAGTGTCTGTGATTTCAGGGGCTCTACATTCTTCTGGTATGGTTATGGGCTCTTTTGGGGGTGAAGTTTGCACTGAACCTGTCTGCCAGGATGTTGGTGATATCGGTCAAGTGCAGTGTATTTTGTGCCATTCTGCACTAACTCCGAGCAGATCTGAGCATTGCCACTTAGATTCTTGACATAGCTAAAGAATGCCTTGTGGTTATCTTTGGAGTCCTTGGCAATTTTTCTTTCGAAGCTCGGCTTGGATGATTTTATGAGGGATCGTAGTTTCTTGCTGATACTGATCAGGGATGTCTTCCCTTCTTGGGATTCTACTCTTTTCTGTACTAGTTTCCTCCTTCTATTGTATAGATTGTTAATGGCAGGGGTCCACCAGACTGGTTTCCTTTTCTTGGAGGAGTGAGTCTTGGTTTTGCTTGGGATAGCATGATCCATGCATTCTTGTAGGTGCCTGTAGAATGCATTAGTAAATGATTTTGCAGCTTGGACAGCATTATATTTAGCATGGGGGCTTTGAAACTTTCCACCTTGGTCTTAAGTAACGTGAAGTTTGCTTTTGAAAAGTTTTTCCCGGTGGTTTCCTTGTCGGGGGGGGGGTAGGGGTAGAATGTGGATATCCAGAGTGATTTGTTTATGGACAGATATAACCAGCAAGGGGTTGACCTCCAGTGTGGAACACCGGTCGCCCATGTTCGTGATGGCCAGGTCCAATATGTTGTCACCTCTGGTGGTAGTGTTGACCAGTTGATCCAGGGCATTTGAGTTTATAAATTCTAGGAAATGTTGGGCAAGGGAGTTAGTACTTAAGTAGTTCTCCCAGTTAATGTTTGGGTAATTGAAATCACCCAATATTAAGGTGTTTGGTAGGACCTTTATATTTCCCAATGTTTCCAAAAACGTGAAATGGGGGCCCTGGGACATGGTGGGTGATCTGTAGCAAGCTACAATTTGAATTGCAGTTTTGCCTGTTGTTAGTTGCACGTGGATGATCTCTGAAGATTTATGCTGTACAACTAATCTGGAGGTGTGGGTATCCTGGCTGAATATGGATACACCCCCACCCTTTGTATTTCGGACAGGTTCTGTGGCCGAAATGTATGGTATGAGTTGTAGCCTGGTAGTGCTGGAGTGCTCTCTGGAGCTTTAAACCAGGTTTCTGTTACTGCACATATATCGATTTTCTCCATACTGAGGAGTGCCTTGAGTGCATGCATTTTGAGGTTTAGACTTCTAGCATTGAGTAGCATTACCCTCAATTTTTTGTTACTTGTGCTATTTACGGTGATGGGTTTTTCTTTTCAGCTTGCCTAAAAAAGGCACTATGGGGTGGCAAGAGCCTTGGCCAGTATTTGAAGCCTAAGGGTGACAGGTGCAAGCCATCACTAGCGAAGCAGCATGGCTTGTCGAGCATGTCATCCCAGGCGGACAGAAACCGGATCTCCTTTGAATGACACCAGAAACTTAGCCAATTGTTGAAATTGATATGTTTTTCTTTATACTGTGATATAATTCTTGGTGAGGGCAGGATGCTACTCAGGGTCAGGGTCATACTGGCATGGACTACGTGATCAGAGAGTTCTTCCATGTCTCTTTTCTTGTAGTCCAGGGAGTTATGGCTCAGGTCATTCACACCAACATGGACAATGACAGAGTCATATTTGTACTTGTTCTGCAGTGACCTGAGTACTTGTGTTATGTGGCGGATCCTGGCACCCAACAGGCAGCTAACAGTAACCTTCTCCTTATTCAGCCTAGTGAGTGGGACATTGGTGTGCCTGACTATAGAGTAACCTATTACTAGTGTGTTGGGTATGTTATTTTGCCTTAAGGGCTGTGATTGCGTGGCACACTGGTTGTGTGAAGTATGTGTTTCATGTTTTTTGTGTTGCGGGGTGGAGGTTGCTTGGATGTCTGCTTTGGAGGTCTCTGTTGCTTTTGCAGATTTTTTATTTAGAGCCTCTGAGTATGTTTTCATGTATTTATGTGTGTTTTTTGCTGGTGCTGATTTAATGGGTCCATGTGAGACTGGTGGTGTGATGCAAGTGTTTCCCCCTTCTCCTCTTGACTGTCTGATCCAGTCTTGGGTTGAGAGAGCTTAGGCTCCAGTTTGGCTGTATAATTGCATCTCTCGCATGTGTTAGTGTTTGGTGGTAGGAGGAGAGGGTTGTCTATGTACATGAGGCAGTTGTAGCATTGACTCAAAATGCCCAGATTCACCAGTTGGACTGGAAAGTTAGCTTTTGATTTATTGAGTTTGATAAATAGGAATTCAGTGGATTGTGTTTTTTGACAAAATGAAGTGTACCCCATCACAAATTCATTCACCGGAAAGCTTGTTTCTGATGATGATGACACCTTGCCCCCTGACTTCCCCACTGAAAGCTTTTAAAATGATGGGACATTTTGATTAGGAATTCAAACAGGTGACTGATGTACAAAAAAGATACTACAAATTTCTTAAGTTTTGGGCTCCAATGCTTTCTCTTATTCCTTCAGTTTTTGATGTCTTCCTAACTGCATTTGCATCCACTTCTAATGCTTCTGACTTTCTGCTTTTAGCTCCCAAGAAGGCTGATAAGTTCTATATGGTCCATGAGGACATGAAATTTGTGTACAAAAACCCTGTAGCAGATCCTACTGTTTTTTTCTATGTCGACTGGTAAGCTGACTAAGCTTTTACTAGTAGCTAATGTGTTGGCTGTGATGTCCCCTCTCTGGGCCAGTAATCAAGGAGCCTGAATCCTCACCACTGACACTGGACAGGGACGTTTAATTGGAACAAAAATGGATATACCCAGTATTTCCAGATGCAGCTCTCTGCATTAACCATGATTTCCCTTAAGCACACACAGGGAGCACACTCAGTCAAGGGGTCTGGATTACTATCTCTATCTCCCCCAGGTCCTCAATAAGACTCCCCACTGACACAGCTATGGAGCTGAGTCCTCAGTTGAGTGTCCAAGCTAAGTCCTCCACCACTCTTTCTGTGAAACCAGTGCTCTGTGTCCCTTCCCCAAGCAGCTCACACACACACACTCTTTGAGATTTCATTTGCACACACACACATACACACACACACACACACACACACACACACACACACACACGCATGCACGCACGCATGCACACACACACACACACACACACACACACACACACACACACACACACGCGCACACATACACACACACCTGGGAAAGGCTGGCGCAGGTTTACAAGCTATGCCTCTCTGCTCAGACAATAAAATAGCTTCTGCCATCAGACACTCCAAAGCTGGCTACTCTAGGGGTCTTACAAGGGTACCCAATAATAGTGAGTGAATTTAATATTAAGACAAAATGCAGTAAGGCTTTCAAGAGTGGCCATAGAATCACCAAATAGATATAAGCACTCTCAAAGTATAAAATATTTTCTTAAGGGCCAGCCACAATGAAAAGTTTAAATATATTTAATAATAAATAATAAAAGAACAAGAAAATACTAAATATCTATTTACAATTAACACCAGAGTTTCAGTCACAGTAAATATTAAAATAACACAGATGAATAGATTCACACAGCTACAGAAAAGCAGTACTTAACTAGTCTCACTATATTTTCCTGACTAAGAATTACAATTCCCTGGTCACTTACTAGAGCAAGGCAAGATGAAGTAGGTAAGGAGTCCTTCTTTGTCAGGTTCCAAGAACAGACTGACATGAGACTTCAGTCTTATCTAGTATTAAAACATCATTGCATAGCTGGCTTACAGAATGGCATCTGGTCATATGATTTCTGGTTACCATACTATTTCCTTTGCTAAAAGCTGCCAAGATTTAGTACATATGTGTTACCATACACATAGATAGAACTTTGCTGAGATGCTAAATAACAAACAGAGCACGTGCCACACAAAAAGGAAATAAATTAAAACAGTCATAAAAGTGTGAGTACCTACACTTTTATGACTGTTTTGCTGAGATGCGTTAAAAAATCTGGAAGGTATAAAACCATAAAACACTTACATTCTAATAAACCATTCTCTGGCACAGATATTTAGTGTCTGGCTGCAATCAGAACTGAGATACAATCTTTATGGCCTAAATTAAGTAATTTAATTTCTTACTTTTTTTTCAAAGATAGCTCGACTGAGATTAGCCCCTTCTGTTCCAGTGTCCTATTTACAACACTAAAGTCTGATATAAATATATATTTCTTTTTTGTCCAGCATGGCACACTCCTGATACATTTTTACATAAGCAACTTTACAAATACATTTTCAATACAAGCAGCTGTACAAATGACTTTGATATACAAATGACACTTAATTATTTACAAAATTCCAGCTAGCTGTGCTGGTATATGTTACACATCCACTACCCTACTTCTCCTAGCGTAGCTGGCAATAACTCACATCATCACATTTGTATCAGACAGAGATATCAGAGCCATGTACAGGTAAGGTAAAAAACTTACACTTCTGTCACCTTGGCCTTTAAGTTATCAAACTCAAATGACAAAATTCCATTTTTCCATTCTAGAAAAGTTAAATAAAACTATAGCTAACTTTAAGACTTCTGACATTAAGCAACAAGTGATTTATATGCCTTTATAAGCTACATAAGTGGCAAGGCTTTCTATTAAATGCAGCTATGACACTGATAGGCTTCCTCCAGGGCTGCAGCCACAGGCTCTGTTATTTGAGGATTTGCTTGGCTTTGTCCTCAGTCCCTCCCTAAGGATGTCAAGGCATAGCTTTTGGATTCCCCCAATTCACAGGGACCATTTGTTTGGACCTTTTGCAGCATTGCAGAAAATCAAACAGATTTTTCTCACATTAGTCCCTAGGTATCAAAGAAATCACTCTTCTAAGTCCACATCTGGTGTGCATATGGAACAGAAGCCCTTACACAAGGGCAAGAAACAACCCAGGAAGAAATTTCATGGAAAACTTATCAGAGATACTAAATCATGAAAGCCTGTTTTCCAGACAAATCAGCCTTGACCTGACTATTGTCTGCCCCACTTCTCCCCTCTGTCCAAAAATTCCTTTGTCAAAAAACTCACCTTGTCCATTCCAACCTGGGAATTCACCACAACAGACAAGTGGGTTGTACCCTTCATTCAACATGGTTACAAAATGTCTTGGAGGGAACTACCTTCATTATGGGGGAAGTCCCATATCTCTCTCCACTCAGCTTCATCTCCCTCCTTGTGTCTTACAACAACTTTTCACCCAGGGCATAATAGAGCCAGCACTCCACCGGGACCTAGAAAAAGGCTTTTACTCAAGACTTTTCCTGGTTTCCAGAAAAGACAGAATTTGGTGGCCCCATTCTGAACTTATCCCATTGCAATATCTTTCTGGAAGTACCATTTTTCAAGATGCTCATCCTGCAAACTCTTCTTCCTTTTATCCTTCTTCAAGCCTTTTCTCTCCCTCTCTCTCTCTCTCTTTCTACACTTGAAGGATCCCTTATGCAAAAAAGTTCAGAGGTTCTCTACTTGTTCTTCACATTTTCAGTTCTCATCTTAACCCTTTCATTTTTCTACTGCTCCCAGGGATTTCTCAAGGAGCTTCACTCCAGCCATTGCCTTTTGCAGAACTTGGGAAATACAAATGTTCTTATACCTTTAAAACTTTCTTATCCATGCTTCTTCCTAGGACTCTCTATGACTGTGTTTCAGTTTTACAGTCTTGCTTCTGCAAAGGCTGGTGTTCAACCTCACCCTTCAGAAGTTTACTAACTCCTCTTTCAGAACCTGGACTTTTGGGGTTGCAGACTGAATACCCATCTGATGTCAACCTTTCTCCCCCAGGAGAAGGCTTAGTTCCTCTCCTCCAACTTCCAGTCTCTACTCCCCATTCAGCTTTCTTCTGTAAGGGAAAATCTTAAGATCCCCGGGTTACGTGCAAACAACCATACCCATGGTAGCAGTTGCAAATCTCCTTAGTTTCAGCACTGTCAACCATTGGATGTTCAAATTCCCTTCTTGCCCCTTTTGAACAAAGATACAGCAGGGGATTTTCTAAATTCAACTTAATCCAGCCCTACCCTTCCCCCCACCAATTATCAACCAGGATCTGCACACAGATGCATCAGATCTGTCTTGTTGAGTATAGACAGAATATAAGATGTCAGAGCTAGTGGTATCCACAAACAGATAAGGGAATGCATCATTGCCAAAGAAATGAAGGCCTTTAATCAAACCCTTTGGGTGTTTTCTCACTTCTAAAACACAGAGCCTCTCAGGATTTTAACAGACAACAGCATAGCCATGTGGTACATCAATAAATGGGGGGACCAATTTCTACTGTCTGTGCAGGCTAGCTCTTCTGTCATGGGATTAAGCTATAAAAGCAAATCTGACCCTAAAGGCTATGTAGACTCCATTCAAAAATAATGTCCGCGCAGATTCTCTAAGAAGGTCCATGGAATACCCTCATTAATGGATGTTAAACAGAGAGGTCTTCCTGGACATAGTCCACAGATGGGGTATCCCACAAATAGATCAGTTTGCCTCCACACAAAACAGGCAGTTCAAGCTATTTTTCTTCAGGACTCCTTTTTCCATAGGCCTGGAAAATAGGTGCCAAGATTCTCACCCTACAAGCTCTTCTTCCAAGAAGGAACTACTTCTATGCCTTTCCCCCTTCCTCTAATCCAACGATTCATCTGAAGATCTTAAAGGACAAACCACAAATCTTCAAGGTGACTCCCTTTTGGCCCAAGCAGCAAGGGCTTCACCTTATTCTTCATATATCCAGGGTCCATTGCTACATGTTGCCCACAAAGTCGGCTTACACCTAAAAAGGGCTCTCTACTCCATCCCAACTTGAAGGTACTCAGTCTGACTCTGTGGATGATTGATTCCTAATTGCAGATACCAGATTGCTAAGGATATGCTTAAAATACTCCAGGAGACAAGAAACCTACCACTAGAAAATCATATATCTCCAAATGGAAAAGAAATTCTACCTGGTGTCTTAAGGAAAATGAGTGCTCCCTACAGTCAGGGTCCCTACAAATTTATCCTATTTGTGTGAGCTAATCAAAACTGGACTAGCCTATTCTTCCATCAAGGCACAATTGTCAACTATCTTTGCCTGCATGCTACTAAATCCCCCCTTACTCTCTAGGGTTGAGGTCAAGCAGTTTTGAAAAGGTGTCCCTCACTTGAATCCACCTATGAGGAGTATTTCACCCAAATGGAGTCTCAACTTTGTTTTGGAAATTCTCACCTTACCACCTTTTAAACCAACAGCCTCTGCATTCATACATTTTTTAACCTGGAAAACTGTTGACTGGGTGCCTTTACTTCTACATATGAGCATCAAGCCCTTATTGCCATCCATGCATCCTTTCCTTATCTTCCATAAAAATAGTGTGTCATTAATGGCTAATCCTTCTTTCATGCCTAAGATGATAAATTGTCACTCAACTAGGCTATACATTTACATGTCTTCTCTCATAATCCACAGAATAAGGTGAGAGACTTCTCTGCTCCCTGGATGTGCAGAGATAACTTACATTCTACCTTGATAAGACTAAAAACATTAGGAAAATGGATCAGCCTTTTTGTTTTCATCCAGTAAAGCAAGCTGGGCAACCCTGTCTCTAAACAAACAATCTTTATCTGGATCTCAATATCCATTTATTTTGTTATTTCTTCCAAGACAAGTCACTATCTTCACCTGTGAAAGCCCACTCCACCAGAACAGTATCCTCCTCTGGTGTCTTCTTCAAAGACATTGACTCCATAACTATTCTAGAAGCAGTGACCTGGTCTTCTGCACACACCTTCATAAAGCACTACAGAGTGGATTTTTTTTAAGACCAGTGACTTCTTTGCTAGATCCATCCTCATGAGTTTTGAAGACAGCTCCCCTATCTTCCACAATATAAAGGTTTTAAGCTTTGAGACTCGCTAATCAGTATTGGAATACTGCAACAGTGTTCTAAAGAAGGACATAGTACAGTTGTGTAAGAACTTATCATAATAGTAGATGTCCTAATTATCACTGATGCAGTATTGCATCCCTTCCTCCTCCCATTCCCTTCTGCTTGTTGTGACCACTAGGTACTTTGTAGAACAAGGGGGGAGTAGCACCCCTCCTCTACTCTTAATGTTTTTTGCTTTCATTGATTCATTTACTAGGCTTCTCCATGTTTATTGGCTCTATATAATTTGAGGATCTTACAATCTTGCATCTACTTATGTACACCATGCACCCATGCGCTGAGGTCATACACCAGATGAATGAGAGCATAAAAGGTATTGGCTTTGGTTCACTGTATGGCTGTCTGGTTACCTTGGTGGGATAACCAACCAGTAATGGAATACTGCAACAGTGAGCTGCAATACATCTATTTTTATTGCAACTTCTTACACAGATGTATTTTTTCAACTACAGGGTAGGAAGGATTGGGAGAGGCTTTTCAGACAGACATGACAGAAGTCACCTGGATAGCTTCAGACATAGAAGCTGCTCCTGAAGATTAAACCATAGCATGGGACCAAAATGTAACTATCAGAATGACTTTGGACTTCTCCAACTTGGCCTTCTTCAGATTCTTGGGGGTATTGCCAACATCCTAGCTGACAGGTTCAGTGCAAACTTCTCCTCCCCCTCCCCACCAAAAGGGCAAATATCTATCCCAGCAGAGTGCTGCCCCCCTGACATCTCAGATGCTCAGGTAAGAGCCACCCTCTCCAAAGCAAAAAACACAGCATCAGTGGGACCAGATGGTGTCCCGGGCTGCATCCTACATGAACTCCAAGAAGAGCTAAACCCAAACATAAAACTACTGTTCGATCTCAGCCTTACTACAGGATATGTACCCAAAGAGTGGCATACAGCAACAGTGGTCCCTCTCCACAAAGGTGGTGCCTCAACGGATCCTGGAAACTATCGCCCAATAAGCCTGACTAGCTTGGTCTGCAAAACTATGGAAAGGATCATCATGGACCTCATAAATAAAGATATTGGGGACCTACAGACACTGGATCCTACCCAGTTCGGCTTTGTTAAGGGCAGATCCTGCCTCTTAAACCTGGTTGATTTCTTTGAAACAGTCACCAAGGCCATTGACGAGGGGAGGTGGTCCACACAGCCTACCTGGACCTCGCAAAAGCCTTCGATACAATACCCCACTCGGGCATTATAGATAAGCTCACCAGCTTAAATATAAACCCCTATGTCACTAGATGGGTTGCAAACTGGCTCAAGGACAGAACACACATGGTTAGAATTGCTGGAGCCATGTCAGACTCCAAACCAGTTACAAGTGGCATCCCACAAGGCTCAGTCCTGGGACCTCTCTTGTTCGTATATATTTCTCGGAGGTACAGGCCAACACGGAAGGACTGTGGCTGACCAAGTTCACAGATGACTGCAAACTGGGCAACATAATCAACTCTCCAGCCGACACAAGCATCCCCCAAACGGGCCTCATAGAAACAGACAACTGGTGCCAGAGCCATGGCCTCAAGCTAAATGCCAAAAAGTGTATAGTCATCCCCTTTGGCAAAAACAAAGTGCCCACAAATTACCACATAGGTGGTAATCCATTAAGTAGAGAAGAAGTAATTAGGGACCTGGGGACCCAAGTTGATAGCAATCTCTCATTTGACAACCACGTGGCCAAAGTGGTTAGAAAAACATTTTATATAGCCCACCTAATCATGAAGGGATTCACATCTAGATCAGGGGAGGTCATCGTGCCTCTTTACTCATCCCTCATCAGGCCCATAATTGAGTACAATGCCCCTTTTGGGATGTTCCTTACTAGACACCTGCAGCAACTGGAAAGACCCCAAAAGTACCTCACCAAGAGGATCAAAGGGCTCAAACAGATACCATATGCTGCCCGGTTAAAGAAACTCCAGCTCTACTCAGTGGCATACCGCCTGCTCAGAGGCGATATGTGCCTGACGTATAAAGCCATGTCCAACCTGGACTTAATGGACATACTTCACCTCAGAAAATCCAAATCCCATCGAGCTACGCACTCGAGAGACTTGAATCTCAGCACTGAAATAAATAGGACATGCTGGAGGGACAGATTCATAACCCAGAGGCTCCCTTCACTCTGGAATAAAATCCCAGTCCAGGTTAGGCAGAGTCCCTCATTGACTCTCTTCAAGAGGAATCTTGATGAGTGGATGGGAGATCGTAGGTTTACCCCGGGTATCACTTCTGTGTCACTGTTAGACAGAGGCACAGTATACTAACCTCGAAAAAGGGCATAGCAAAATTAATTTAAAATGGGTGGCGAAAGCCAAACACACTCTGGCTAGGCTTATAAATGCCCTAAGGCAGATAGCCTAGTATGAACCTATGAACCTAGATTATGCCCAGGCAGGTATGACCTGACTGACAGCAGGTATCCTACCTTCACCTAGAATGATGCCACAATACAGTGATAAGATGATCAGCTTTATCACTGTCAGATCATAAACTAAATAAAAGCGTCCTCATCTCATCCCGCCCCAAACAAAACAAAAAAGACCACAGTGAAAACGATAGCCTAGTATGAACCTATGAACCTATGAACCTATGAATTATAAAACTGTAAAGGAGACCTGGGGACCATTTCTAAATGAGACCATACATGGGACATTGCCCTGACATAGTATCATGGCACAATAAGGAACTAGACATTGTTACATTATTGCATTTTTGTTTGATTGGGGATGAAAACCTAGCACATCAAAACATTCCCAGCAGCAGAACAAGCTCAATGCTACAGATGAACTGAGAGGCCACTCACAGGGCATTGGCAGAAGCAGTTGAGGCAGTCCACTAAGGAAGTGGCTTCTCATAGGATGCAGCTGGCAATAAGAAGGTGATTGCTAGCAAAAGCTCAAACCAAACTCTCTTAGTATCTCAATCACTGGCTGAAATAAGTTCCTGTCATCTTTTTGAGATGCCATATCACGTCCATGTTGACAGTGGGGATGGCAGCTACACCCTGGGGAAAGGAATTCTTAGCATGAAAAAGGCAACCCTTCTTTTCAGAACATTTATGAACAATTGACTTCCATCCCCTCACCCTAGAGCAAAAGCATCTGTCATGAAAGTTACAGCAGGGATGAGAACTTGAAAGGGTCTGCCCTATGACAGGTTGGAGTTGTGAACCCCCCAAAATAATACTACCATTTCTGAGAAATTTTGATTGGGGTGACCAAGGAATCACCTTTCTAATTCCATTCAGTGTGGATTGTCTGCTGAAGCACTCTCATGTGGTATCTTGTGTTTGAAAACATAAAAGTCATATCTGCTATGAGGCCTAGCATTTGTTGACAAAAGGTAGATGAAAGAATTTGACTAAGTAGAGTCTGAAAGATAATGCTCTTGAGGGACAGAATCTATAGGAGGAAAAAGAATAAGTCAGAGGATTCAAGTTAAATTCTGTCAATGTGATGTTCACTGAAATCCCAAAGGACTGGAACAACAAGAGAAGAGACTTGCTCTAGGTTCCAAAGTCACGGCTACCAGAAGCCAGTATTCCAGATATGGGAAGACTCTTGTACTCTGCAGTTCCTGGTATCCTGTAAAAACTGGCATACACTTGGTGAATATGCTGAGAGATGAGGTGATAACTAATGGCAATGTCCAACATTGACAGTGGCTAGCTGTTATGAAGAAGTAGAGGGACCACTTTGACTCCTGTGATAGGTTTTCTGAGCAAGCAGAAATCTTAGAAGTCCAAAGAGCACATCCAGTCTACATCTAACAAATGGGGAAGAATCAACTGTGCCATGAGCATATGGAAGGGCTTATTTGGGATAAACTGATTTAGGCTGCTTAAATATAAAATGGACCTGATGGTGCCATTTTCCTTGGTATCAAGAAGAATCTTCAGTATAAGTCTAGCTCTTGCAGATCTGGTAGGACCTAGTGAATGGCTTTTTTGCAAAGAATCTGCTACACAAGGAGGAGCCAGGGATCTGCACACCAAATTCGAAAATCTGTAAAAAATGTCCAAACCAAGTAAGTAAACTTGTACTCGTTTATTTAAGCCACAAAGTCTGTTTAGCTTTTCGTCGGTGACTCTTCACCAACTTCCTCAAAACAGGAAATAAACACATTCAACACATCCTGTTTCAATACTACAATATAACTCCCTACTTTTGCCACACTGCCACCTGTGGTCAGAATACAAAATTTCAATATATTAAAAAGAACATACAAAAAGACATAAGACTATTTAAAAACATATGTAAATATAAAACACTCCCTTAACGATATAAGATACAATAAGTCAATAGCCAACAGGCTTGACTTGGAAAAAAGAAACCAGAAATATGTATTAAAACAATGAATAATTCACTTCATGGTAAATAAATTAGACCCATGATGGAGCAATACACGTGCAAAAAAAATTTTAAAAAAACCAAAGGCTACTGAAAAACATGTATCATAATTTTGCACATTAAAGTATAAAATAGCAAAACTACCTTATCAAACTTTTCAATTTCAAAACACAGGAAATTGACAACATGTTGTTCAAGCCTGGAAAATGGTATGCTTCCAACCTCAATTGCCAAAGCAATTCTTTGAGTTCCAACAAATAGGAAACAGGGCCCCCCCTGTTATCATGCACAACCTGATCAATCAATGTAAAGCTAAACTCATGCCCCGGGCACTCGCTAATGTGTTTAGCAAGTGCATTAGCCATTTTTTTCTTTCTTAATTGGATATAGATGTTCATAAAGGCGCTCATGCAGTTTCCGGTCAGTTTTCCCTATATAGAAGCCGGGCATGAAGAACACTGGGCCAGGTAAACCACATGTTTGCTGGCACAGATGAATCTCCCCCCTGGATTTTGTACTTTCTCTCTCTGATTGCAAAATAAGTTCCCGCTTGCACATATTGGCAGTATCTGCACTTATTGCATTTGAACATGCTCGAACGTGCCTGGGTAGGTCTAGGTTTCTTTTCAAGGATGCTTTTTAAGTTGGAACCGCTCTTGTAAATGACTTGAGGATTTAACTCTAAAGCTGAAGGACCTTGATTGTCTGGTGTAAGTAAACACCAATTCTTCATAATAATAGAAGCAATAGCCCCCGCATCCATACTGCAAGTAGTGATGAAACTGCAGGCATACGTAGATCTAGTCCGTGTATCGTCGACCAACACACCTTGATCTGCAATAGACTGGCCCAAAGTGGGGAGATATACCCCATTCTCCCTCTTGCGACTAACCTCATTACAGAGGTCTGAAATCAGATGGCTGGGATAACCCCTATTCAAAAAGAGGTCTCTGATAAACTCACATTCCTTTAGGAAATCACTGTCCCGTGTCACCATCCTGGCCACCCGGACCAGTTGGGCCTTGACTATCGACCTCTTCTGAGGAAGGAGTGGTTGCTTTCAAAGTGCAAATATGAGTTTGAAAAAATAGGTTTCCGATGGATGTTGGCCATATAGCAACCCCTGTAATTATCCTTAGACAGATCAACATCCAAATAAGCAATTTTCTCCATGGAAAAGTTAGAGGTGAACCTAAGGAATTCAGTAGATGTATTAAAGCATTCCAGGATGGAGTCTGCTTCTTCCCTCCCCCCTTGGAGAATGATGAAAATATCATCCAAAAATCGGGCATACAATAGGACTTTCTCTTTAAATAATGGGTTAGGAAAGACAAACTCTTTCTCCCAGAATGCCATCACCAAATTTGCTAAGCTGGTCCCACAAGGGGACCCCATAGGCACCCCTATCCTTTGATGGAACCATCGGTTGTTGAAGGAGAAATAATTGCATGTAAGAACTATGTCTAAGAGTTCTCTGACCATCAAAATTTCTTTGGCAGGAGCTTGTTTCGAAATCAAAATCACTTGAATCCATTCCAATGCTACTGAGTGGGGGATAGAGGAATACAAGTCTATCACATCAATAGTGAGAAAATGATTCTCGGTTTTGAATGGAATCCGGTTCACTTTGCCTAAAAAAGACCAAGAATCCTTTGAGATGTGCTCCCCACTGATGACAAGATAGAGTCCACAACCTTGGCTCCAGCATACGTCATGCTCCCCCTAGCGCTGACCAACTGGTGCATGGGGGGCTCCATCTTTTGCAAACAATACTCGGTGCCTCCATTCTAGTCTTCTGACAGAGTGGAACTTCTGGAAATGAAAGAGTCTGCAGTCAGGAAATGGACAAGATATGAACTGTGCAGCCTCTGGATATGATCGTTCTTACCCACTTGCTAGTCCGATGAACAATGATGTGGACAAATAGAGCGGAAAATGACCCCCCCCCAACTGTATCCAGAGTGCAACAGTCAAGTAATGTCTCAGGAAGCCAACTACGGGTCTGCAGTTTGGGAGCTCATAGTATCACTGACTATTTTCTATTTTGCCAGTTGTGATTACCTGTGGGTTGGTGGCTATTCTGAATATTGCCACATCATTTGCAACCACTTCCAGAACTTCTGTTATTAAAATGCTGCTGCCAGTGTCATAATCACAAATGACATGGCCTCTGCTTCATACATGAGAATGTGCATTGGTGAGCTTTGAAAATAATGCCAAGAGTGGTGAGGGATTGCCTTCTTGCTTTTGATTACTTCTGGTACAAAACGTATGGTCCATCAAAAGGTTCCTCCATAAAGGTGTTCTTAGTGTGCTGAGAAAAATTTGTAATGCTATAGCCAGGCATGGCACTGCATGTTACATTCTGTGTCTTCTTCTCTCAATGAATTATCTACAGCATTGCATGTTAGGTGAATGGTTATGTTAAAGATTGATGCTATGGTTGACATTTAAGTTTTCAATTTAGTGTTAATATTTTCATCTAGTAACCTATCCAAAGTCCAAGTGACTTCCTTAGCTAGATTCTGCTAGAATCTAATAACTAGGAATGTATAGCTTATGGACCTTAATGTGGAGGGAAAAGGTGCATAAAACATAGTTCCTTAGCCTGCCAAAATTGTGGGATTCCTTATTTGGTAGAAGGGCATCCAGGAAAAGTTCTTTAAAACACATGCAATAACAAAGGAGTCCAGCTCAGGAGTTTGTGCCAAGCAAGTCTAGTCATTCAGTGGATGAAGTATTCTGTCTGGTGTATTAAGGACAGGTGCCACTACATCATGGTTCTTACAAACTGCTTCAGCTACCTGCTAAACCATCTTGACAACTTGAGGAACTACTCTAGAGGAAGATTTAGGAAACTGGATAGTTTCATGCAAGATGAGGACTCTTAAGAGATGAAGGAGATCCTGCAGTCCATCTCAATTTAACATGAATAATTTCTAAAGCTTTCCCAAACTTGGGGCTGTCCAGAGAGACAGAAGGAGAATGGTGTGAAGTTGTTTCCTCATCTTTAATTATGTAAGGGTTGACAGACTTAAATAGAGTTAAAGTGTTCCTCTTGCACACTGCTGTCCTACCTGATATTGAAGAGGAAAAAATATGAAAAAATAGCCTTTTGAGCTATACGAGCTAAGCTACAACACCAAGCAGTATTAATAAGAAACATTTGTAAATTAAATGTCAAACAGTAGTAAAAATTCTTGTTGCGATCAAAATTTCTTCACTTTTGCAAAAAAAAAAAAAAAAACAGCTTCACATTACTTGTACCACAGCAACAAATCTTCTTGTGATTAAAAATAGCTTCACTGCTTATTAGCAAAACAGCAAATCTTTGTTGGGCGCAACTTATATAAGTCAGCAGGTAAGTGCTGTGCTTATGTAAAGAAACTAGAAATAAATCTTTCATTTATACATATTTCAAATACAAAGAAAAAAATCAACATTCTACCACCAAACACATAGAACCCAATTACTATATCCTCATAGGTGCATTTATAAGTCTTATAGCACACCAGTTTTTCAAAGTTCTCTTATTCAAGTTTTACTACCGAATTTCCTGGCTACAAACACTCCATTCATTCACACAGAAACTGGAAGCAAGATAACCATTGGAATATTAAAAGCAGCTATAGTCTAATATATATTCTAAGAGATATTCAAGTTTTAACCAATCACAATTATATGTTTACGTTTCTATAGAATTAAATAGAACGTTGATTTTTTTTCTTTGTTTATGAAATATGTATAAACATGTATAAACATAAGCCCACAGATTTACTAATCTTCCATGCAGGACTGCACGGAAGTGACTGTTTAGGAGCAGGATGGCAGCATGCCATGCATATTAATGAAGCGAGCTGTCTGAGCACCTAGGCTTACACAGAGCATGTAAGAGTGCAGAGGGTGTGTCTGAGAGCAGAGCTCTCAGAATAAACACGCCCCAGCAATGAAGAATAGCAGAAAGGGGTATGCAATGAGCGAGACTGCTCACAGGTGACCACATATCCCCAGCAGCAGTCCCCCTTGTATATAACAGCAACAGAATGTATAAATAAAATGAAGAAACCCTTTTTTTAAAAAAAAATCTGATTACAGCTAACCGTAGGTGCGCGGGTATGCCCATCGCTTAGCTATGGTTAATGCAGCTTAAATGGCTGAAGAGGATAACAAGGACGATATATGTAAGTAAAACAGTAGAGTAATAGTGTAGTGGGCAGAGCAATTGCCTTATGAGCAGGCATTCCTGGTTCAAGTCCCACTGCAGCAGATTCCATTTTCCATGGCAAAGCATGTTATGAGTAATATTTATGTTGCATAACTCACTAAATAAAATATTTTTATGAACTGGAGTACTGCAGTAAATGCACATGTGAGGTGTAAGTGTCATAATGAATAAGGCACTAGTAAGCAGGTGTAAGCACAAATAAGCAGTAGTAAGCATATTTTTAGCACTAGTAAGTGGGCTTAAGGTCTTTTGCATGGCGGTAAGGAATGCCCACACTGGTTAAGCAATTCTAAAGCTAACACTGTGAAAGCAGATGTAACGGCAGGTTAGCAGTGCTTACCATCATGCAAACCTGCTTACAACTGCTCAAAAGTGCCTTGATCATTCTGTATCTAATGGCCCTTGTTCTGCCCATCAACAAAATAAACAGTCATACAGGTCTTGAACCCAGGACCCTATACACCACAGCCCCAGTTGTTATCCACCAAGCCACCACTTCACTACAGAAAAATGAGGTAGTTGCAAATAAGTCCTCACCAAAGTATAACCAAACTGAACCTGTGAAAGGAATCAGTATACAGTCATATGTACCATAACCCACTACATAACATAAATATGTGAACTGGAGTATAACAGTAAGCCCAGAAGTGAGGTGTAATTCTAATAGAGTATTGAAGTCCCCAATAAAACACAAGGACCCCACAGAGTGTACATACACATTAATCATAGATACCAGGCATACATATAAGGTGTAATGAATAATAACACAATGCCAAAAAGGCATTATAATGAAAGTCTAATGTAAGCAATGCTAAGCATTGCACAGGCCAGCTTAGAAGGTGTGAGCAATGTGTAGACCAGCTAACTCATTGTGCCCAGTGGTATAGTCCTTTAAACAATGCCAACCCTAGGTAAGCAGGTTTGCCCATAGCTTAGCCTTTTCAAAACTGGCCAGTCATGGAAAAGTGCAGGAAATTGGCCCTACTTTAACCCAAGAGGCAGGACTACATCTCATAACTGGTTGTAGCTTCCCCTTGCAGACACTATGGCAGTAAGGGGAGAAGGAGTGCACATCTGGGTGCAGCACTGGTGCATCCAGGAGTCCAAGGTCATGGCAGGACTCTTAGTTAAAGACCATGCTCAGAGACTGATGCAAGGCCAGTACCAGGGCTCCCAATATAAGGCAGAGGCCTGGGACCGTCTCGCCTGTGACCTCACCAGTGCCACTGTCATACCCCGAACTGGTGAGCAGGTCAGGCACCAGATAAGTATCACCCCAGTATGTGTGTAATATTTGCCAGCTCAGGTATAACATGGATAGGTATGGCTAAATATTCCTCTTATGTCCCCCACAGTTGCAACGGAGTGGGCCACAAACCAGGAGGCCCACATCAGTCACCTGATGAGGTTGTGACACGAGGCAGGTCAGTAATACTCATGCATTTACTGTCATAAGAAATAAAAATAAAAGCAGTAGTAAATTAATTGCTAGCATAAAACCTGCATTGTTCAAGGAAAGTACTGCATAAACTAGAGAATATGGCAGTAAGAGTCTCATCTTGTCTGTAAGTCAATAAAAGTGTAATAGTCTGACAAAACAGGTCTAACTGCTGGACTGCATGTATATATCCTGATATCATACGGTAATGTAGATATGAAATCATGTAATAGTACTGTAGTATTAAGCAATGTTACCCACACTGTGCACCATAAATTGAATGTGTAGGAATGCCTGTATATGACAGGTGTAATCCCCAGAGGCCATTTAGTACAAATGAGAGACTCATAGACAGTAAACAGGGAAAATGCAGACAGTAAAAACTGACTAGCACATGCAACTGAGATGTGAACTGTAGGTTTTTTTAGCACACACAGCCACAGTTCGAATCCTGCCAGTGGTAGTAGTCTGCATACAAAAATCATACCCCACAACTGTACAGATATGTCCAGAATGTCTAGTAAAGTTGCTCATATCTGTTGCCTATCAACTTGCCCCCATGGGAAATCAGAGGGATGATCCCAGACATATAGGCGGCAAACAGGAAATACAACTGATTGACACACAGCTATGAGAACAAATCTGGCACACTGGCAACTCCGCAATACCTTAGATGACTACGAAGTAACGTGTCTCATTTACACCTCAACTTGTCATGCTGTGGTCAGAGTGTGTACAGTAACAGAGTGAGATGTTTGTACATAATAGTAATGTGGACTCTGGTACTGTGTGTCAGAACATTCAGGTAGTGCTGATAAACATTACTCCCACAGGTCTGTCAGATAACAACACTGTGCCCAGAAATACACGAATGATATGCAGTTGCTCTGAATAATGTGGTATTACACATCACTGTCACCCACACTGTCCAACAACATATAACTGTCTGGGAATCTGTATATGAGTGTTGAAATACAAGGTCAGAATGCAAAAGCACAGGGGATTAATAAGACAGAAAGCCGATAGGAGATATACAGCAATAGCTATATAGCAGACACAACTGTGATGAACAGTGTTTAAGTTGTAGCAGACACAGCCATGGTCTGAATCCTGGGAGTGGAATTAGGCTGCATACAGATGCATACCCCACAACTGTACAGATGAGGCCAGAATGATCGGTATATATTCCCATATCTGCTGCCTGTCCCCCTGGTAAGTCTGTGGGATGATCCCAGATGTGTATCCAGCAAACAAGGAATACAAGTGATTGTCAAACATCATGGGAACACACCTGTCACTGTAGCAACCCCCAAAACTGTTAGGTGAGTAATATTTCAAGTATGTCCTATCTACACTCCCATGCCGTCAAGCTGCGACCAGAGTGTATACAGTAACAGAGTGAGATGTACATGCATAATACTAATGTGTAATCTGGAACTTTGTGTGTCAACAGTCAGGTAGTGCTAACAAACATTGCTCCCACAGGTATGTTGGATACGAACACTGTGCTGAGAAATACAGGCCATTATGACCTGTACCGGTACTGTTCACTCTGGTATCGTAGGGAATTGTGAGTGTTGCAGTTTGTCTGAATAATAAAGTATCACTGGTCACTGTCACCCACACTGTGCTACATAATATAACTGTGTAGGAAATCATGTATATGTGCATGTCAGGTCACTAAAGGTGGAAGAGGGCAATATTCTAGATATGTCCAGGCACACTAGCATGTGTCAACACATGGCCAGAGTCTATGCAGAAAGAGTTGGATAGCTATGTGCAAAACAGCAAGCTGGAATCTGGTAGTATGTGTAGAAACAGTTAGTGTTAACAAACATTCCCTCCACAGGTATACCAGGTAAGAGGTGTATACTGCAGGTAAACCCGGGTCATGTGTAATGATGACAACAGCCATATCACTGTCCAAAGTAAGGCTATAGGATAGTGTAGTAAGACTTGTAAGGTACAGATAACAGCACTGACTAGGAAAGTAATGTGGACTAGATGAATATACTAGTTGTTAATTGACATATCCCCCCCCCCCACACTATGACTCATAATCAACATACCCACCCCAACTGGGATGTATTGACTCTGATAATGTCCAATTGTTTGATAAATATATTAATGGTTCCATGCATGTGCTATATTGAATTATTCCAACATTCACCTTCAGGGCTGTAAAGGTGCAGTGGTGACTTCCCATGGGTATGGACCTCAGTAAAACTGTTACCACTAGAAGGCTTGTGGGCTTCTGATATGCCAACAACCCTCCCCATCAAGGTGTTTACCACCCGCATGTGTCATATACTGCCCCTGTATGCATCTTGTTTGTCTTGTCTGTTAACCTACCCAACCTACCTCCCCAAATATACCTACTACCCCTCCCCAACATCCCACTCTCACTGGAAAAAAAAGAAAAAAGGGCAATCTGTTCCCACAAAAAAAATGTTGTCCCATACATAGCTCTCCATTTTGCACATGTGTCCACTGGACACATGTAATCTGGTCTAATTGGCATCACAACTTATTATTGTCCTCACCCCTCTCCCAAGGGTTTGAGTGTCCAAATCTACCTCCAAATTCAGTGTATATGCACAGCTGTTGCTGTATAAGAAATAAGCAGCTATGGACCTTCCCTACACCCTTCCTGCACATCCCTAGCTATTTTCCCTACTGTCCTTGCCTCTTTGTGCCCCTTTTTCACCACTTTTCTATCAACCCTTTTTTCTTTTCTTTTAAAGAAATTAGCACGGGGGTAAGCGGGAGTAAACACTTTTAAGCAGCAGTAAGCAGGTTTAAGCCTGTTTGTGTGGGGGTAAGCAATGCCTACACTGGTTAAGCAATGTATAAGTTAACTGAGTATAAGAAACTTTAACCAGAAGTTAGCAGTGCTTACCTCTGCGCAAACCCACACAAACCCGCTTACAACTGCTTTACAGTGCCTTAATCACTCTGTATCCAATGGCCTGTGTTCTGCCAGCAACAAAATAAACAGCCTCTGCAAGGCTCAAACCCAGTACACCATAGACAAACTGATTTACCACTAAGCCATGCCAGATATACATAACCCTGCTGTTTTCAAAAATATATCATCCAGCCCAGTCATTAAACAGTACAGAGAATGCATTCCAACAATTAGATGTATGTGCGTATAAATATATTAATATCTAAACAGATACAACATATTTAAATGTATATATATACACACATACAGACAAATAAATATATATGAACATATATACATGCAAATACCTACATCAACACATATATTTGTCTACACCTATACATCTACATATACACAGCACATTACATAAATGTAAGCAGCTATATATATATATATATATATATATATATATATATATATATGTAGGTATATACAGACATAGTTATATATATGTAAGCAGATATATATATCCATATAGATATATATGGACATACATGTGTAGATATCAATGGGAGATTAACTAAATCATATATGTCCACATGCACCGTTAATGGGATTGAGAGGCCCCAAACAATATACGTCTTGTACGAAAAGGTATACCCACACCACCATAGACAAACATGTCCGCCCTGCAATACACTTCCAAGTGTTGCAGATCCATTAACTAGGTCCTGACACAACATGGCCACTAGATGTTAACAGTACTACATCCCACCTGTATGATGTCAGGCTGATATTGGTAACATATCATGCAGTACAGTCTGGCTCCCATAGGAAATGAAAAATGTGGAAACTGTCAACATCCCCAGGATACATACACACAGACACATATATGCAGCTACATATATAAATATATATATATATATATATATATATATATATATATATATATATATATATATATATATATATATGCACATGCAGAGATATGTACAGTAAGATACTTATGTAGTAGGTGCACACAATATGGAACAGCCACTATGCCTACAGTTAACACCCTAACAACTGGACACTGGGTGAGCCACCCATACAAATGACATTTGTTGCCTGCAACATATACCCACAGAGAGATCATAGGAAAAAACACCACACACAGGTTTGCAGATATGGGAAACCTTTATTTGTGTACTATTACAGTTTTATATGCCATGTAATATAGCTGTTCAGACACTGACATCCATATAAACAGAGTAATGCAACTGTGAAACAGTTATACTAATACAGTAATATGGAAAGGTCCACAACTGTTGCTGTCCAGACCAAGCCCTTCAAATCGTACAATAGTAAAGACAGACTGGGCCACAGGATACCACAGAATCAACAGTAAGTAATACAGGTGTATAGTTCAGCAGCCTCTATCTACAGTCTGTACACAATCACTAGGTGGTAAGGACTTCATTTGACTAAATGGGATGTAACTGTTACATAACAAGGCATAACTGACACCATTACAGGCACACTGACAAACAGAACAGTCTGTATGGTAGGAGGTAGTAGGCCTGCAGTAACCCACTTTATGTAAGTAATGTCAAGATAGGTGAAATGTATGGTACTATACATCCAGATACCTTAAGGCAGCTCACCCCTGATACCCCTACATTTTGTAACAGCCTAGGATATGTATGGTGCATCCCTCCACCAGACTCAATAATACAGGGCCATATACTACTGTTACACACACTGGCCTCTGGAGTGCATATGAGCACACATGTATTGTGTAGGTGAAGCCCACACATATATGGCCCCAGCCCCACTGTATGTGTGGGGGATACAACAGCAGTGGACTGATGGCAGGAATGGCAGCATGGTATATGTATATGTGCATATGTATCACTATCTGTATATATCTGGGTGTGTATATGCATATCTATGTACATATACATATCCATCTATATATGTTGATATGTACATGTGTAATTATCTATATAGATATCTGGGTAATCATATGTACGTATATTTTCATCATATGTCCTGAACATGGAGTGTAGCCCCACCTCAGCCTCTATAGTCACAACTTCATAGTGCAAGGGGATGTCAGGTATGTATAGCAGGTATATTAGTAGACTATTGCTACTGTAACAGGGATTGTGTTCACAGACATGGTGTGTGTGGGAGGTCAAATCTGCTTTTTACATGTGCGCCATTGGCTACTGACAGACATCCTAAGGACATCATACTACAGTACACATGAAAGCACGTAATGCTCCTGTGGACTACAGCAGAGATATTGACCGATATATGTGTACATTCTGACACACTCTGTACAGTCCAGAGGTATACACAGAACCCCTTAGTGCAGAACATGTGGACCAAGGCTGACAATATGGATGTTAACAGCCATGTAGATAGGTATAACACATAATGACTGGTATACATTTGCCCCCATAGGTTGTGCATTTACACACCCCTGTCTGTCCTGACACATGATAACTGTTGGTACAGAGGTGCTATGGCCACATACTACCTACTAGATATTGACATACATCTGTACAGCATCCCACTGCTCTGTCTGACATACATGACTGTTAAGGGAGGCCTGGCAGCAGTACATCTGGCAAGTATCTGGACATGACATATCACTGGGTAAGTACACTAAGCTGCTAGGCATATAACAAAGCACTGTGCAGGCTACAGGCAGACTTGCTAAACACTGGCCTACATCTCCTATGGGGGAATGCACATGTACTTGCATATATAGCAGGCTCTACAGGCATGTCACAGCACAGGGAAAGATACACCTGTGTGAAAGTGCAAAACCACAACCAATGTTAAAACAGCCACAGCCACATATGGTAAGCTAGCATAGTATTACAGTATATGGACTATTGGTTCAACACCATCGTCATATGTGCCACTCACACACTAACCCTACATATACTGGGCCCCTACACAGCGTGGTCTGATGCCCGTCTGTGGTATGGGACGTGTGTGTATGGTCCTACAAACATGCAAGCCAATATGGTAGCATACAGTGGAGCAGCATGTAACATCAGATAGGATGAGACCTAGAACGATGACATCTATCACTGTCTGTACACAGGCCAAAGCACATATTAACAATACACACACTGTCGACATTCACCATAAGTACACAGACTTCAGTACTGTACAAACAACCACAGAATGTCCAGGTTATGTCATCAAATATAACCCCTACTGTACATAACATGTGTAGCAGTCTGATATCTCACTGGCTTTTTATCAGATATGATGACACTAATTATGTTGTACAGCACATATGCACCTCTTAATGCATGACATATGTAGAAAAGGTTAACAGAGTTGTGGCTGAAAGCACATGCACAGGGCCAATATTGACATGTTGCTGTAATAACCTCATACATTTGCTGTCATAACAGGGTTTGTTGCAACATATGTCCTACGAGGGATATGAAACTGTCATGGCTTTCGCCATCTACAGACTGCAATCCTCAAACTACCTTCTGCAGTTCATAGCTAGATGGTCTGTGGGTAACAAATGAAAGCAAAGGCACCACACACTGCCCAGTCTACAGATGACCCTACAGATGGGGAGTCCTCATAAACATAGAACTGACATAGCAAACATTAAAACATGTTGGACAGCCATATCCGCACACACCCTGCTAAACCAACATTACTCCAAATGCAGTATAGCAGCATTTACTGTCTGTAGTCAGGTCAGGCACATCCCCCTCCTGTGCGTTGGCCTGTTTCCACAGTGTATGTTGTTAGAGGTAAATCCCCAATCCATCTGAGATGCTGTTTGCCAAACAACAGATTGAGTTCCTGCTCACAGTGAATGTAAAGGCCCAACACCAACATGATGTTCCTAGATATTGGAGTGTGTTTCCATGCAATTGGCTATGGGAATGTTACCACAGCTGTTCCACATGCAATCAGCTAGAAGAGGGCTGCAATTCGTGCAGAGGCAATCAGCTGCTCATGAGCATCACTTAAAATACACATGCTGCTGTCTAAGCAAAGCAGGTGTAGGTCTCCACATCCACCAGTGAGGGAGTGAGAGAGGCAGACAGAGGCAAAGACAAGTCAGGGAGGGGTGGGAGAGTAAAATTTAAGCATGTTTGCATCACACACCTACCAGCACAGTAGTGCTATGACAGTTCTATGCACTTATTGGATATGCCACATAGGTTACCTGTTGTGGAGCCCTCAGAACATATATGTGATGGTGAGTGACATCTGCAACAGGGATATGGTAGCTATATGGTAGGTGTAGTACATGTGCCTGTCCACATGAACAGGTGCAAGCGTCAACACAGCCACACTCTCACAGAGATGTACACACATTGACACACTTGGCAGGGCCAGGAATACAACTCTTCACTAGTGAGATTGCCACAACACATTACTGTGCAGGTATCACATGCACCACATGGGTCATATGGAAGTTATATGGGCAAAGGGTATGGGGAAGTGTCTGACATCAGACAGCATGCTTCAATATGCCAATGGAGGTTGTAGTGAGTGTGGATGTGATCATACGCATCATACAACACATACACAAACACACAGGGTGTCAGTACTGACATGCATGGGTGCATTTCTGCATGGGTGTGGTGGTGGACTGTGCGAGATGGCTATACAAGGCTAGGTGATGGGTATACCTTGGCATCAGGCCACAGGACAATGCTCTGCATTCTGGCTCAAGGCTGTAGGTTCTTCATTTCCCACCAAAGGTGTGTATTGTATCCACCATCCAATCACCTGGGGGACTATTGCGTGTGGCCAATGCTGTGCATCGCTTGCCATGTATGTGTTCCTTAGTCCATGACATGGACGTTGTCTGGGATGTGCACACCTCTCACATGCATGTACAGTGACATGTGGAACTGTACCTGGGGTGTCTGGCCCATGTTGTATACACAGATTATCATCAGATGTGCCAGCCTTAGCCTCCTGACCTACATTGATAGCATGCTAACGGCATTCCCTGGTGTCAGTGGCATCTGTCCATACAGGGCATGTTTTCAGGCATGGCATGTCCTTAGTGGGTCACATTTGATGACACCACAGGTGTTGCAGGTGTCCAGTGGGGAACATGGGGAAGGTGCACTGTCTGCATGTATGTGCCTATTTGACAGATCAACAGGGTGCCATGCCCTCTACAGCCCACTGAAATCACAACATAGTTACTATCAGTGGCCAGTATGCAGTGTACTACACACATATTGGCTGTTGCCTAGGCAAGTGTGTGTGTTATGAGACATTGGTTGAGAGTGTCCTCTGGGTAATACTTGGGTTGCTAACTGTGATTGCCTGGCCTTGATGTCACATGTATGGGTATGGATTTGCACCACAGCCTCTTGGCTATTTCACATCTGTTATCCCTGTAAGGTGGACATTGTGATATATACTAGGGCCACCATATAAGAAATTTGCAAAATCCACTCCACATTTGGCCCAGGTGTCACACACTCACTCCTAACTCTGCACAGGATAAAAGTTACAAACACAGACACACACACACCTGTCATGTCTGGGATTAGAACCCCTACCTACCTAACTAGTTTATTACACTACAACACTACACAGTTATACTATGCGCCATGGAGATTACTGGAGTACTCCTTCCTCAAAGGTGTATATCACATTGGATGACATCAGCAGGATTGCCAAAGTAGGACATTTGAATTGTAGTGAGTGTGGCTAGGCTAAAATGCATTGCTCCCTACACAGTGACAAACACACAAAACATCCACAATCTGCATGTGTGGATATAGAACCCCTAACAGAGATCTATATCACACTACAGCATGGAGCTGTTATAGGATGCACCATAGGGATTACTGGAAAACTCCTTCCCCAGAAGTGTATTTCACATTGAATGACATCAGCAGGATTGCCAAAGTAGGGCATTTGAATTGTAGTGAGTGTGGCTAGGTTAAAATGCATTGCTCCCTACACAGACAGCGACACAACACAAAACATCCACAACTGACATGTGTGGGTATAGAACCCCTAACAGAGGTCTATATCACACTCTATATCACACTACAGCATGGAACTGTTAATAGATGCACCAAAGAGATTACTGGAGAATTCCATCCCCAAAGGTGTATTTCACATTGGATGGCATCAGCAGAATTTCCAAAGTAGGGCATTCGAATTGTATGGAGTGTGACTACCCTAAAAAGTATTGCTCTCTACACAGACAGAGTCAGACAGACAAACACACACACACACACACACACACACACACACACGCGCACACACACACACACACACACACACACACACACACACACACACACACACACACACACACACTTGCCAAGTCTGGGATTAGAACTCCTACCTAACTAATTTATCATAGTACAGCAGTCCACAGTTATAGGACGCGCTATGGAGATTACTAGGCTACAACATTCCCAGAGGTGTATTTCTAGGTGGATGACATCAGCGGCCTTACTAAAGTAGAGCATTTCAATTGTAGGGAGTGTTACCTCCCTGTAAAGCATTTTTCTCTGCACAGACACACACTTGCCAGGTCTGGGATTAAAACTCCTACCTAACTAGTTTATCACACTACAGCAGTATGCAGTTATGGTATGCACTACAGAGATTACTAGGCTACAACTTTCCCAGAGGTGTATTTCTAGGTGGATGACATCAGCAGCCTTACCAAGGTAGAGCATTTCAATTATAGGGAGTGTGGCCTCCCTATAAAGCATTGCTCTCTACACAGACAGACAAACACACACACACACAAACACACACACACACACACACACACACACACACACACACACACACACACACACACACACACACACACACACACACACACACACACACACACACACACACACACACACACACACACACTTGCCATGTCTGGGATGGGAATTCCTACCTAACTAGTTTATCACACTACAGTAGTATGCAGTTATGGGACGCGGCATGGAGATTACTAGGCTACAACACTCCCAAAGGTGTATTTCACAGTGGATGACCTCAGCATGCTTGTCATAGTAGGGCTATGGGGAGGGCAGTGTGTGTGCATGGGCCATAACCCATTCATCTAGGGGTTGACATGCCACATGCGGGCACAAACATGGTCATATTTCACAGGTATGTGTATACAGCTGCTAGATGACTACTTCCTTGTACAGTCATGTTGCACAGCTAGCACATGCACCACATAGACTGTAATGCTGACACATACCGTTGGCTAGTATCTGCAGTGAGTGACATCTGACCCTCATGTGGTTGTAGCCCTTTGGCTGTGTGCTGGGTAGGACAGGCCTGGATGGTTCCTTGTTACAGTCACCTTCTTCCACACATCTATGTACATCTAACTTGACTTATTATAGTGTGTTGTCCTTACATATATGCCTGTATTCCTATCCACTGTGTGTGCAAAGCATGAGTGGTGCATACTGAGGAGTGTCTGCACTAATATCTGCAACTGCCAATTATGTCTGGTCTGCTGGTGTTTGCAGACATGGCCTTCTCATGTGTTTAAATGTGTGAGCATGCTCAGTATATGACCTTTCAGTATGATGTTCATTGACATTGCCTTCATTTCTCTAAGAGTGTGAGCATGCCCAGTATGCCTATCTGTATTGAATGTGTGGATCGAGTCCAGGTAGTTTGTACTGCAGTGCTGACCTTTGCGTTGTACACCTACAGGTAGCATGCTGTCTCTGCAGGGTATCCATCAGTCATTTGGCATTGACTGTTACTACATTTCTGCATAGGAAGGGGGGCACACCTGACACTTGTACACATTTTCTAGGACTGTACTGGTATGTCGGGTACTCCATTTCATTCTGTAGTCTTACCTATCATGCTGTCTAGAGGCATACCAGTGTATTACAGATCTTAGCTTTTATTTACCTACATATTAGTTTTTGACTTCCTACCCTTCAGAACTGACATCACACTGCCAAACCTGCTGTAGTCTGTCTGTGTAGGCCTGAGGGGGATTTACACATAGGCCTCATTCAGAGACAATAGCACAGCCTTTGTTTGTGTTTGTCTACACCTGTCCTGCTGGCTGTGACTGTTGATGGTTATGTGAACCCCCCCCGACTGGCATGTGTGAGTCACTTACCTTGTGGGTGTCCCAGTATTGAGGGTGGTGCTGCAGGGCTGCCTATGTTGGATGCACATAGTACACTCCCTACGCATGGTTAAGCACAGGTAGTGTAATGTTTGGCATCCTTTTTACTGTATGTGAGAGTCAGAGAGAAATGTTATTCCCTGTATCCCTCCTGTGTCAGTGTATGTGCTATGCGTTGCCTCTTTGCCAAGGCCAGGGCATACTGGGCACACCTCCTTCTGCCTACTGGGGCAGGCTTAGGTTGTTCCTCCTCTGAGTCAGTCTGTGCCTGTGCAAGCCTTGGCAATGGTGGAAGGCTGCGTGGCCCTGCCCTGTGCTGTTCCTGCTGCAGCTGTTTCCACAGGATCATATTGTGTAGCATGGCACATACAAGGAAAATTTGGGTACATGTAGCTGGTAAGTACTGCAAGACTCCACTGGATGTGGCCAGGCACTGGAACCATGACTTAAGCATCCCAAACACACACTCTACTATAATTCTGGTCTGTGCGTGTGTCTCATTATGGAATTCTTGTTCGTGTGTGTGTGCATATCTGATGGGTGTCATCAGCCACGGCTCCAGGGCATATCCCGCATTCCCCACTAGGTGACTGTCAGGGATGTCCCCATTGGCAAATCTCTGGTACAGCTGCATCAGATGCCAGATGTTGGAATCATGATAGCTTCCAGGGCAGCCAGCACACACATTCATTATTATGAGCTGGGCATCGCACATGACCTGGCAGTTGATGGAGGGGAAGCCCTTGCGGTTGATGTAGACCCTGCCCTGCTCACCAGGTGATGCTTTGATGCATATGTGCATGTAGTTTATTGCACCCACTACCTCAGGGTATTCTGCTATTTGGTGGAACAGTTGCATATTGCTGGCCAACACCTCACTGGTGTTGGGGAAATATACGTGCTCACCGACATGTGCTGACATGGCATCTAGGAACTAGTGGAGTACCCTGGATGCTGATGCCTGTGAAATCCCCATCTTATCCCCTGTTGACATTTGGAAGGTACCTGTAGCTAGTATTCGTAAGCCTACACATACCTTGGTATCCACTGGAATGGGTTCCCCTCTGTTAGTTCTGTGTGTCAGGCGTGGCCGACACAGCTCAACAATTTGCTGTAGGAGGTCCCTGTCCACCCTAAAGCGCTCCACTATCTCCATCTCATGTAGCCCCTAGTAGATTACCCTGGGTCTGTACACTCTTCTCCGTCTCCTCACTGTGGGTTGGTCGACACCATTCACATCCTCACCACCTTCAGCCTCTTACACAAGTTGTTGCATGATAGCTATTGCAGCCCCTATCATTTTGCTGTTGTGAGTGTTAAAAGTTTCCCCGCTTGTTTACACTGGTGGTGTAGAGTGTGGGAAAAAACAGAGGGGAAGGTGTTTGCATAGTTTATAGCAGTGTTCTGGGCTGGGCTGGTCTGCTGCTTGTGTAATTGGCTGATTCTCACCTTCCAACTATGCTAGTTCTCCTTGATTACCTTCCTACTGCTGTTTTCCCTTCCCATTGCCTTCCTGTTTAAGCCCGGGGGGCACTTAGCACAGAGTGCACAAATGTGCACACTGCTGCTATTTCCTGGTTTAACTTTTTTTTCTGCCTTTAAAACCTGGTGTGCAGCACGCACACCCGCTTAGGCAATGTAAAGAGTGCTAGGCAGGTTTAGACACACCCCCTAGCTTAGCTGTGCTAAGCTAGGAGCAAACCCAATCCACAGCGCTCCAATCCACTTGCAGTATACCTGACACACACACACACCCATGATGCCACCAAACTCCTAGGCTTGCACCAAGCTATTCCTGCTCTTACACTGTTGGGACCTGACTAGCATGCTGGGGTAAATTGGGATTCACTATCATTCCCCTCAATGGCATAGGATTGCCTGCTAATGCATAGTTACATGTCTTACACTGAGCATTACCACTTAGCAGCCACTACTCACTGGCCATGTTGTCTTCTGCCTGCCATTGACTTGCATGGCAGAATACTGATTTTAGTTGGAATGCTTAATTTAAGTTTATTTTGTTATTTTCCCCCGATCCCATTTGCTCGCCGCTGCCCTACACTTAAACAGCCGAGATCAGCTAAAAAAAAAAAAGTTGATTTTTGTTTTTTTCTCACTATTTGCAATGCCAATGGCCTTATACTTGGCCATTGGCATGCTTACTACATGTAACAACCTTTATTTGGAGTTGTCACAGCTCCGTTTTGGATTTTGCAGAAATGTACTCGATTACTAACCGAGTACATTTCTGCAGATTGCACTAGTCCTGTACGGCCGGTTGCAAACTTCCTGTATTGCAAAATCACCTCATTTGCATAGATTTCTCCTGCAAGTGGGATGATTTGCATGCAGGGGCTTAGTCCGTGCAGAATTAGTGCAGGCTGCTCTTGGATCGCATGGCAGACATATTGCCTGCTAGAGCTCCTGGACCGATCTTGCACGCTGTGCAATGTATAGAGAATCTGGGGGAAGATTTATTTCTAGTTTCTTTACATAAGCACAGTGGTTATCTGCAGATATATAAAAGATTCACCCAATAAAGATTTGGTGTTTTGCTACTAAGAAGGGAAGCTATTTTTAACCGCAACAAGAAGATTTGTTGTTTTGGTACAAATAAATGAAGCTGTTTTTATTTGCAAAAGTGGAGAAATTTTGATTGCAACAAGATTTTTTATTACTGTTTGGCTTTTAATTTACAGATCTTTCTTATTGCTACTGCTTGGTGTTTTAGCTTAGCTCGAATAGCTCAAAAGGCTATTCTTTTTTATTTTTTTCTAGTTGTTTAGACCTAAATAGTTGGACCTTCTCCACTGTCTGATGGTTTAAGCTAACTAAACTTCAGGGTGCTCACAGTGCTTCATTTCTAAGCGTGATGCTAGAGAGGAGGTCTTCAAGGAGGAAATACTTGTTTGGACAAGGCTTCTGTGCTTTGTGAAAGTATCTCAGATCTCATCTTCTAGATCATGAGGGTGGAGAGCTGAAAACAAGATCACTTATGGTCATATGGATATGGCTATGATAGAAGCCAATCATCATCATCTTCTTTTGGCTGTTCCCGTTAGGGGTCGCCACAGTGGATCACCTGTTTCCATTTCTTCCTGTCCTCTGCATCTTGCTCTGTCACACCAATCACCTGCATGTCCTATCTCACCACATCCATAAACCTTATCTTAGGCCTTCCTGTTTTCCTGTTACCTGGCAGCTTCATCATTAGCATCTTTTTCCCAATATACTCAGCATCCCTTCTCAGCACATGTCCAAACCAAAGTAATCTTGCCTCTCTGGCTTTGTCTCCATACCTACCAACCTGGGCTGACCTTCTAATATACTTATTCCTAATCCTATCCACCCTCGTCACACCCAGTAAAAATCTTAACATCTTTAACTCTGCCACATCCAGCTCAAACTCCTGCCTTTTTGTCAATGCCACTGTCTCCAACCCATATAACATAGCTGGTCTCACTACCCTCTTGTAGACCTTCCCTTTCACTCTTACAGGTACTCGTCTGTCACAAATCACTCCTGACACATTTCTCCAACCACTCCATCCTGCCTGTACTCTCTTCTTCACCTCTCTTCCACACTCACCATTACTCTGAACTATTGACCCTAAGTATTTAAACTCATCCACCTTCCTTCACCACCTCTACTCCTTGCATCATCACCATTCCTCTATCCTCCCTCTCATTCACACGCATATATTCTGTCTTAGTCCTGCTGACCTTCATTCCTCTTCTCTCTAGAGCATATCTCCATCTCTCCAGGGTCTCCTCCACCTGTTGTGAGTATGTTTCCCTCATTATCCTTTATCACCTTTACCTGTTGCACATCTTTCCTAGAAGCCAATGTCAAAGGAAATGCATGCATGGATGCCTGCCTCCCTAGCATCAGGACTGAAATGAATGCCATAACTCTCATCTCATTTTGCCAAGACTGACCCTAAGGGATCAAAATCTGAGCAAGTCTTGACCCTGAAGGTCAGTGTTTCAGGTGGTATACAGGTCAGCATCAAAGACATTCAATTTTAGGCCAGAAAGCAAAGACATCAAATGGAGAAGGTACTCAACTTCTCCTGTTGTTAGTGGGTGGAGGGGGCTTGGGTTACTTGTGTTGCATATCAAGAAGGCCGACTACATTTTGTACCAGTCATGAAGATCCACTGAGATGAAATTATGGGACATGGCTGACCAGGACAAGAACATCAAGAAGTCTGAAGCTCAGGCTTGGAGGCCAACAGGGCAACAGGTTCAGAATTCTCCTTTAACAAAACTATTTCAGAAGGTGAGAGGAGTCCCGAGACATGGGCTTTCTTGCAATAGGGGTAGAAAAATATCTATTTCTGTAGAAAAAGTCTTTCTTATACCCTCAGCAAGCTTGGAAGGAACAGAAGTCTGCACAGAAACTCCAGGAGAAAGTCTCATGATTAGAAAACCTGAAAAGAAGTAGCAGTCTTACATTTTGCTAACTACAGGCTGCTCTTCCTGTTTTTATTTATAGCCAATTAAAAACTTTCTCCACTATTAGTCATTTTACAAAAAATACTTCTCCCAAACATTTGACTCACTTGACAAAGTTAGTGCCTTAGTCTTTGAGAGATGTAACAACACACATACACTTTTTCAATGCTTTACTATTTCTTCTGCATAATTCAAACTACAGTGCAACTAAAAATAGCATTCTATCTGCAGCAGAAGAAACAGAACCATTAAATGCTGAGCAGCTAAACTAGCAAACAGTACTGAGCAAAACTGTAATAGGTGAATGCTTATCCTGTTAACAAGAACACTGGAACAACTATACCTCTCAACTGTCCAGATTATTGCAGACTGTCCAGGTTTTTGCCTCATATTTTTCTGTTTGTCCCTCATAAAATTTGTGATTTTGTGGCAAATCACTGGGATGATCTGAGGACTGAAGTCATCAAATATTGACATACATTTGAGTTTCAGACTTCAAATTCTTCAGAAAATATATGATAACACAAATCATGTAATTCTAGCAAATTTCTGAGTTTATAAGAACAATATTTAAAATCTGTCCCTATTCTGGGTCTTTGTATATCCATTTTATCAGGCTTTGTCCATATTTCTTGCAACAAAAGATTGAGAAGTATGCTAACAACTTAATAAGCACCTGCAACAAAATACAAACATTGAACAGACATAAGAAAAAATGCTCTAAGAGCTAGCACAACACTTGAAGCTAATAAAAAGTACAGGGAAAGGTACTGAGTCAAGAAAGAGAAAAAGAAACTAAGACTGACATTTAGCAGGAAAAAAAATATTTAGAGAGAAATGCAAAAAAGTACTGACCAGTTACTTGCAAACACAACAAAAAAATACATGACAAGTTCTTGTAATGTATGAAGACTCAAAACTGATGGAAAAATTATTGGTAGACTCAGATAATTTGAAAATCATGACTCACTCTTACGTTTGATAAAAGATCTCTAGGGAAGGGTCCTAAACTACACTATCTCATGGGTAAGGAGGATGGGGCATAAAACCTGGGAAAGTCTGAGATTTTGGGCTATGTCTTGTTGGTCTTCATCTTCAAGGTGCTGAAGATGGAACGCTCAACCCCTGAGCCACTCCTATCCTCATGAGACATTAAGCATGCTGTCAGATTAATGAAAGTAGGGATGTTCTGGGTAAGATAATCAAAAACATTAATACGAAGATTAAGCTATGCGGTTTGATAACTCCGGGAAGACTTGATTAAAAATTATGGATGCATCTGTTCATAAAAGCCACAAAGATGTTGATATTCTTAACAAAAGAACACAAAGAAAGCAAGCATCTTTGTGAAGAAGTGTGAAACATTGCTCCCCCATTTAACATTGTGAGGGAACTGTTTCTTCCAGACATTCCTGATGATTTCATATCAGCCTCCAACTATTTATTTTCCCCCTTGCTGTATCAGTACTGCTGACCAACCAGAATGTATTCATGACCAGTGGTCATACTCTCTTTTTCTCATTTGCAGTATGAATTAATAGGATGATAGTGTAACCTCCTGTAAATGGCAACTAGGATTGCTACATTTTCCTCTTTATGCAGGGCAGGTCATATTTTAGCAACTAAGGAAGTCAGTACCTTTGCACAGGTTTTGGCCATGATTTCTTTTGCAAAATTTAACAAAATATCCCACTTCAGACATTAGAAAAAGTGGCAACCAGGCCATATTTATGTTTTCACTGCCTATCCTTGCTTGCCTTCCATAACTTGACAGCTTCTAGTCATCTGATGGCCA